>NC_061503.1:16904086-17215753 GCF_022539355.2 Hippoglossus stenolepis
GGCTGCATTGGTGCATGCATATGTATTTTGGAATTGCTCGCTGTTTTCCGTTTAAATCTTTTTTTACCTGTGCTTGTTTTTGTGTTTGCAACGTGCGTGCTTCCTCGTGAGTGCTGTGTGTTTGTGTGCATGTGCGAGAGGGTGATGGGAAATTGGGTGTGAGGGTCCAAGCACATCCTGCATAATGTGAATCTCAAGTGGCCAACTGAGGTTCTAGTCACGTCTCCGTTGGCGTCACGGCCAGGGTGCACACACACACACACACACACACACATAGCTCTCTGAAACAAGACACAGCACAGCGCACTTGTGTTTTCAGAAAACGAGGTTCGAACACGTACACACACACATGGTTTACAATGTGTAGATAAAACATCAAGGTCTTCAAGGTCGTGGGATAAATGATAGATTGCCGAGTCTGTGTTGGGTCCCGGAGATGATTTCTTCAGCAAAACGGGATCAAGTGAAGCCCAGAGTTAGTCTCGGCACTCCCAGTGTATAGATAAAAACAGAATCAGACATTCATGAGCATCTTTAGGCAGGAGGATGGGGCTGTTAAGTGGTGGTTACAATGCCACGCCTCGTCCCTCAGTGTTTTTTGGACGCACAAACACAAACACACACACATGCACAAACACACTCGCCCCCCATTCCATCTTCGCTCTGTCACTGCTGTGCTCGCCTGAATCCCGATGCTATTGATCTGAAGCATTCCCTGATAGCTCCTCCACGGCCGCTGTCACAGACTCTCCACGTTGGCCACGGACAGTAAAACTAACAGCAATTGATTCCCTCCCTCCTATCAGTGAGACATTTTATTTACTGGAACATAGCCACTTTGTGCTTTTGTTGTTGTATTTACTGGGCATGGCGACAGAAATAAATCCGTCTAAGTGATAACTATTGGGTGAGCGTGATGAAAGGGGAGGCGGGGGAGGAGGGGACTCACGGGGGCCACAGCAGCATACGGCTCAAATTGAATGTTTTTTTTAATAAATATGCTTTTATTTCTGTTTCCAAAAACTTCTCAGTTTGCCATCTGTTTAGCGTGAGTGTCATTCGGTTCAATCCAAACGAAGCTCGTCGAAATGAGGACGATTTCAGAAGCTTGGTTTTGTCATAAACGATCAACGCTGGACGTGATCACGCTGCGCAAAGATGCAGAACACAACGTGAAACGGCTCAGAACGGAGACACAAACCGCAACACAACACCGTCACGTCGCCGCTGGTGCAGATCGGGAGGACGAGCGGGGAGGTGGAGGACATCACATGCACATCATGTGAAACGGTGAGGACTCAGTGAACACCAGAAAGAGAAGCGCCTGTGAGCACCGGACCAGAACCACAGCGTCCACAAGGGTTCAGATGCATAAAAGACCATGTACACGCCAAACTGCAAACTGACAATGGGCAGAAACAGGGATTCAACGACGCTAGCGTATCGCAGCGCCGAGACATAGAGACAAACAACCATTCACACTCACATCCTCGTATAATTAAGGCTCTCTCATATTTTATAGCAGTATGCGTG
This sequence comes from Hippoglossus stenolepis, assembly GCF_022539355.2. NCBI lineage: Eukaryota > Metazoa > Chordata > Actinopteri > Pleuronectiformes > Pleuronectidae > Hippoglossus > Hippoglossus stenolepis. The sequence goes on from NC_061503.1 coordinate 16,905,620, forward strand.
AGGAGAATGTGGGTGGTGTGGTGGTGCAGTGGTCAGCGTGTTTTCCCGGCTCATGGGTGGGTGTGTTAACATGGAGGAGGCGGGGTTCATGATCTTTAATGTAGCCAGTCAATCCAGAGCTGTCTTTATATACAGTCCATGGTTTCTCCAGGTATTTGGAATTATTATTCACACAGCTGTGAATCTTCAATACTAAATATGTTTGATTATCAACTGGGGGGGCCCCAATGATTCCGCGGGAGGTTTACGAACGGCCCTGTAACCCCTGACACCAGGTGATCTGGGCCATTCAACATCAACAGTGATTATCCTGCTTCAACAAGTGCACATATCTACTGTGGATTCGTTACAGAGAGGTCTACAGACTGGTGGAGCGACTGGAAGCACTGGTGCACACACAGGTGAAAGTGTGTCTCTGTTTTTTTTTATGACTAAGAGGAAGTTAGAGGAGATGGAATTTCAGTTTGTGAGATGTACATTTAGTTAAAGCTCAGAAGCTCTGAATGAATCATTTTCGCTTTCACATTTCATCGCCTTCCCTTTCTTTCTGCCGATCACTTCACACTGAACACATTGCTGCGGAGGCAAAAGGACACGATATCTATTCTTAGGGCCTGAAGAAGAACCCTGAGAAGCTGACATTATAAAAGGTGCATTTAAACCCAGCCAAGGTGCATTAAGCAACAAGGAGCATTTCCATCGACAGACTAAAGGTCAATAAAGGGACATCAAGTGGATCCAATGTGCCTCCCACTCTTTTGCCATGGCGGTCACAGACGAAGACAAAGTGTGGTGCCAGCTATCATCGCACACCCACCACAGATCGGTTGCTAAAGATCAATGTGAACTACTCCCACTCGCTCCATGAAAAGTCCATAAAGGTGACGTACTGCTGCTGCTGCTCGTCAAGTCTTTAGAAATAAAATTATATAATTAATCCCAACCCCACCCCCCCCCCAAAAAAAACCCACACAAGGTACGAGGAAGAGGAAAAATCATTTTGGCTGACATTATTCTTTAGGGGGATTTTTTTTATTGCCTTGCACACAATCTGAAATCCAACACACACGTTAAATATAAAACTCTAAAACCCATCCTGTTGCTGTCTGAGATATTGATGTTTGTGCCTCGGAAATGGAAGAGAAGTGAACTTCCTTCTCCTGATCCTAACTTTTTCCTAAAACACCCTTTCCTCTGTGTTTTTTGGACACCGAGGGTCCGAGTCTCCTGCATCACAGTGAAACCTACAGGTCCACAGCTGTCACTCAAACTCTCAGGGCCGCAGTGGACGGTGGCCATTCCTCTGTGAATAAGCATCTTCCAGCTGCGTGGGGGGGTGGGGGGGCCTGGTGAATTTATACAGTATGAGGAGTGTCTGCCAAGCCTCAGCTTCAGAGGGGCTCCAAGCCAGTGGACCATTACGTTTATCTGCATCACGGATGTAGTTTCTGAGTGAAGAATATAACAGACAGAGCGCGAGGGGAGATAAAGGTAACAATGGAGATGAGGGACGAGATGGAGAGTGAAGAATAAGGGAATTGGGCAAAAAGGGAGAGAAGGGCACCGGCGGAGGAAACGTTCAGATCCTTCAATGTAGAAGAAGTACAGATACTGCAATTAAAAAATTACAAGATCCTTCATGAAAAGATAGATAGATAGATAGATAGATAGATAGATAGATAGATAGATAGATAGATAGATAGATAGATAGATAGATAGATAGATAGATAGATAGATAGATAGATAGATAGATAGATAGATGGATAGATGGATAGATAGAAGGATAGATAGATAGATAAAAGGATAGAAGGATAGATAGATAGATAGAAGGATAGATAGATAGATAGATAGAAGGATAGATAGATAGATAAAAGGATAGATGGATAGATAGAAGGATAGATAGATAGATAGATAGAAGGATAGATAGATAGATAAAAGGATAGATAGATAGATAGAAGGATAGATAGAAGGATAGATAGATAGATAAAAGGATAGATAGATAGATAGAAGGATAGATAGATAGATAAAAGGATAGAAGGATAGATAGAAGGATAGATAGATAGATAGAAGGATAGATAGATAGATAAAAGGATAGATAGATAGATAGAAGGATAGATAGAAGGATAAATAGATAGATAAAAGGATAGAAGGATAGATAGAAGGATAGATAGATAGATAAAAGGATAGATAGATAGATAGAAGGATAGATAGATAGATAAAAGGATAGAAGGATAGATAGATAGATAAAGGATAGATAGATAGATAGATAGATAGATAGATATTTAGGACAACACTCTTCCTTTTTTTTCTCTTTTCTCTTCCTCTTTCCTCCTCTTGCCCGACTTAGACGCTAGGCGTGAATTATGCAAATGTGCAAAGCGTCGGCCGGACTCCTGACAAGGCTTCAACTTTGCAGCGAATTTACATTCACAAAAAACCTTTACAACACACTAGATGAAAGAAAAACAGAAAAAAAAGCATAAATATATCTCCTTTAAAGTAAAACTTTCATCCCTTTGAATGATGCATCATAACATATGAAACAAGTATGATAAATACACTATCATTGGTGTGTAAGAGGTTACTGTAGCTGCAGGCAGAGCCAGCTTGAACTGTACAGTTTCATATAAATCTGTGAATGAGATTAAACTCTCTGCAATTTGTTGGATTTGAGGTGAGATATTGGATCATTTGAACACAATTTTTAATGTTTAGAGGTAAAAAATCACTCTCACTCAGCTTTAAACATCCGTCAGTCGTCTGAAGTGTGACACCGACTTCACACTGCTTCTATGAGGTGTCAGAATCCGATTGGAAAACACTTACACCTTTTACAATGTGTTGTGTTTAAACAGCTTCTCATTTTATCCAGTGTGAGTAAAATCACCTTAAAAGTAACTTACACTGTCAAATAAATGTAGTGGAGGTAGAACGTAAAACATTTACCTCTGTGTGTGGACTGGAAATATAAAGTGGCATGAAGTAAAAGTACAGAAAATTTACAATAATACAATAATCGAGTAAATGTATTTGGTTTCTTTCCAGGACCGAAGAAAGAGAAAGAAAAAGACGAGATGATTTATGAGAAGTGGAATAAGAAGCAGCAGAGACAGACGGAGAATTGGCCAAAAAACTGTCAGTCAGACTTCTGTTTTTATAACAAGTATTTTTTAGATGTGCACTTAGCAGCTCCTGAAAACAAAGTTTGGGCTCATAGCCGTCGCTATTCATCAACCACAAGTGCTTCTGTACCCGACAGTGGAGGGAACTCATTCATGAACTCAGTTCCAATTCATTTCTTTTGCAAGGTCAATTCATTATTCTTTTAATTTACATTTTTTTTAAATCTTTTATTCCCTTGTGTTCTCCACATTCCATCCTTTATTGTTTTTTAACGTTAATTATAATAAAAGGGTTGGAGACATCACATCTGAATCTCTGATTATGTTCATTTAATGTGGTGCGATTAGCAGCGTGTTTCCAGCTCCGTCACATGTGAAACTACATTATTCTTTGCCGTTTGTTTAAATGACAGGAAACAGGTGATTATAGAACTTGTCTGCACCCAACTTCAGGAATAGAGGAAGCATCATATCAGGATTTGGAGCCTTCTATTGGAGCTTTTTTTCAGCCATAACCAACTTGGAGGAGACCCCGAGGTACAGAACTCGCTGCAGGGACTACATCTCCCACGTGGCCTGGGGAAGCCTCGGGACATCCCAGGAGGAGATGGAAGCTGTAGCTGCCTCTGCAACCCGATCATGAATTAGTGAAAGAAACTGGACGGATGGATGCGTCCCCCAACTTTAGGATTGAACAGGGCCGTGACTTTCATACTTTTAACAACGTGTGCGACAGCAAATCGCTGAGACGTCAAGTCCGTCATCGTCTGAAGACACAAACATCAACAGAAGCAGCGGGGGAGCGGAGAACGTGAATGGAAACATCGGCTAAGTAGATAATGTAGCTGCTTACACTACAAGACATTTGATAAATAACACGGAGGCTCGGACTGAAAATATTCTAGAATCAAGATCTATGAAAGTGAAATTGTAGATAATCACAGCTTTGCGTGTTTGAGCCATGCAGCTCATTACACACAGCATGTGGTTACCAGGCACCAAGGCAAAACAGTAATAAGAGGCATTAAGGGAAATGTTTAAATATAGAGTTAATGAGTTAAAGTGAATGTCTTGTTTTCTCCTAATCAACCGCAGTGTTAGTATGAGGAGGGATATTTCTGTCATATACATGTCAAACATTAACTTTCAACTCTATCTATTAAAATCTCTTTCTCTGGAAGAGCTGGAAGATGCTAAACTAATGTGTTGAGCTGCGTAAAACTCACGCAGTCAGGTGATAACAGCAGCAGGGGCTCAGCAACAGGGTGGACAACACAGGCCATTGCCCTGAAGGGAGCCCACCAGTGTGGGAACCCACTTAAATTCTATGATCGACAGTTCAGGAGAAAACAACGACACCTTGGTCACAAACTCCCTAAAAGAAGATATAAATATGTGTGTATGATGGTGGTGGAGGTTTTACTATGAAACTTTACTGATATCCCCGCCTCCTCCATGTTAGTGGATGGGACAAGGACTAGACTAAGAATCGGATTAGGCCACAAGTCAAATAAATTGATTTTAATTAATTATGTGATGATAAAATTGGGGGTGAAACATCACGATTGAAGGACTCACGACATGTTGAGCTCATGTTTCAGCGGGACCTTGATACCGTGGCTCCAATATTTTGGTTTCATTTCTGGATCATACACAGTCCACAGTGTGCACAGTATCCACTTTGTTTATAAAATTGCTCCTTAAAGAATTAATTGAAAATAAAAGCGATTTGGTTTGGTATCATGTGTTTCAATGCAGCCCCCAGGCCCTTGGGCCCCCAAAGTCCCTTGGAAAGCTGCTGACACACGTTCACATGGAATCCATTACCGATTATCTAAAATATTAATTTATAGCCCCTTTAACTATGTGTTTCACCACCTAACACGCTGCCCATACTCTCCCTCACACCGTACACAAACACATTCTCCTTCTGAAGCACTTTTGCAAACCCCGTCTCATTAATCACTGCTGCCGGTGTCTGTGACAGCTGGGATACAGAGGGTCTCTGACAGTGGCTCACCTCTTCTCACCCCCTGCTCCTCAGGAATAAAAATATTCCTCCAATCTGATTTACTGTCTCCCGGCAGCACACGCTCCAAACTGTCGAACTCACTGCCTAACCTCCTGCTATTCTTGAAGTTTCCCCCCCTGACTTTTGTCTTTGACACTTCTCTCCGTGTGGCTCAGGCCCAATCAAGGCAAACACGTGGCGTGGACGTCAAAACGGTGGAATTAGTTGGACAGAGGTTGCACTGATTAGACTTCTGAGTGTTTTTCTGAATATATATTACTCCTCTCCCCTGAAAGTGGGACTTCAAATAGGTAATCAGTTCATTTTATGCTTAAAATAATAGGGAGAAAAGTGTAGATTTAACTGAATTATGTTCCATCAAGCAATATGAAATAAGTCTGCGTATCATTCTTTCTCTTTTCCTTTCTTCTGTGTCCCTCGTCACTCGAAATCCTTGCTGCTGATAAAAGTATAACTGTCTCAGATCATATCATGGTTTCTCTGAATTACTGTAATTGGCATAAAGTGATGTGAGATTTAACACGATGGAGGAAGTGCAAAGTACTAACATCACACTATAAATAATACTTTGCTTCACGTTCTGCCATGAAAATGTGAAGTAAAGATATGTAAGGATAATAAAAGTGATTCAAGTTAAAGTAATCAATGCATGAACACGTCCCCTTTGGTTTTATTCTATTAAAGGCTGTGTTGTATAATGAGATCATTATCATTCATGCATTAAAGTAAGAGCAGGATTTTAACGTTAGTTACTGGAGGTTGGGCTCTATTGAGCATCCAACGACGCAACTAGTGATTCTTTTCACAATGATATAATCAGCTGGTTATTTGATCCATTGATGGGGGGTGTATAGAGGGGGTGTAGCTCAGTGTCAACGCGGTGTTCAACTTTAAATCCCACTGTGTGGAGCAACGTGCACTTTTGAGTGGAGCTGAAGTCAAAGCGTTGGCAGCCTTGCACCACCCTCAAGGTAAATGGATTCGGAGGAACTGTGGAAGTTTCTGCCGAACTTACAAAGAAACGTAATTTCCCTCGTAAAGCACACGGAACGATAACCTTCCACTTTAATATCTTCGGTCACGGCCCCTCTATTAGTATTAAAATTCAGGCTAAAACATCAAAAAAATAAATAAGGAATAAAAAGATTGAGGATTGGGGGGTGTTTACAAAAGATTCTGTTTATCTGTAATATTCGAGCTCAATTCATATTTTTGAGTTTGTGAAAAATACGACACTAGGAAGAAGAAGATATTCAGAAGTAATAGTGTGAAGCTGAAGAACAGGAGGGGGGGGGTTGGATAATATCCCATTGCCCCACATTCTCTACGTTTTTGTCCTCGAGCAAACCTCATCTTTGTTTTTACAGGTTTTTTTCTTTTTGCATAAGTGAAACAAAATGCTTTTATTAATGGCGCATAATGATCTTCTTCATTAACATGTCGTCCTGCCCCTCAGTGAAGACATTATGCAGAAGGTTATCGTTAATTAGATGTTTTTGATGCAGGGCACTGTTGACTTCATCCACCTGTGGACGTCTTCTGGCTGCAGGTGTAACTACTTATATCTGTGCATGGGAATAATGAGCCATAATGTGTTATTAAAACGTAAAACAGTTAACTTTGGCCACCAGGGGCCTCTCAATCGTCTGATGACGTCGTGAAGCAGCGTTGAATCATGGGAGATGTCGCCGACTGGCTAACTGGTGTTTTTCCCTTCGTCATATGTCGTTCGAGACAGTAAAAAAAAACATTTTGGATAATGTCATAATTTCATGCTAGTGACAAACCTATTCGAGGATTTTATGGAACCGTTTTTTGGAGGAAAAACTTATTCGAATTCCTGGAATCTAACCTTCATTTTGTCGGAGAAATCTTTTTTAATCTGTTCTTTCTCTGTTTCTTCGTGACAAATTTCACCTGATGTGTCACAGGTGCCTTCTCTCTGGGCCACGTGTCTGTGCCTCTGTGTCAGTGACCGTCACCTCCACCTCTGTGCGTGAATATAAAATATTCTGACGGCTTCAACCTCTCCTCTCCGACTCCTCTTCTGACTCCACGACTTTGCTGCTGCTTGTCAAACATGACGGAGTAATTTGCAACCTCACTGTGCTTCAGGGGTCGATTTCTTTCACTGAGTCATCACTTATTGTGTGTTTTACTTTACTTTCCTTTACTAGTGTACATTTTATATATATTTCATAAGCTCTCTCTTGCATCCCAAACATCCTCTGACGATTGGTTTATCGCCTCTGCCAAGGAGGTCATGTCTTCATTGCTGTTTTTCCGTCAGCAGGATTGTTTAAAAAGTACTGAACCGATTTTCTTCAAACTTGGTGGAGGGATGGGACGTGGGCCAAGAGAGGATGCATTACATTTTGGCGTGGATGTGAACCAAGATACGGATTAGGGAATTCTTTTATCATTTCCTGTAACATCGCGAGACGTTTTTTTGACAATGTCCCTATTTTCCCAGGGAATAATTCATGGTATCGTGATGAGAACATATTTAAGAGATTGATATCTATGAGTGGGTCCAGATTCCTGCAGCTTTACTGAATGTAAGGTGTCTGACGGGCCCTGGCAGCGATATGAGTTCTCAGTGACTTTGTAGTTTGTTGTTGTCGACTCATTTTGAAACTTTATTTTATGGTTCACAACCTGAAGCCGAAAACTGAAAAATGTTGTTGCAGATAGAGCGAAAAAAACAAGGCATGAGCTCGGGGTGACTTTGTTTAACCTGCTGGCTTCAGTGAGCATCAGTGCAGCCGGCACAGGCCTCCACACCATGGGAACCCTTGTTCCTGTTCTGCCTGTTCACCCAGTCGTCCATGAACATCAGCAGCAGCAGCAGCAGGAGGCCCGGAGCTGCACGCTGCTCTCCAGACCTGAGGTGGGGCACAGGAGTAGGTTCTTGTTTTAGGACTAAAAGAAGTGAACTGTAGATCACATTTTAAATCATTGGGATTACTTTATTTAAACTTTTTAAGGGACATGCATATATCCTGATCACAGACTGAACATGAAGATGGACTCCTCTTCCTCCCACTGCACAGAAATAATGTTAAAACATCTTGGACACGAAAACCATTCGGAGTCCAGGGAGTTGTCCTCGGAGGTTAGAGCCACAGACTCGCCGCCATTTTTGAATTGAGTTGAAGGAAGGAACACTGAAGACGTCTTTCTTTTCTTTTCTTTGTTGTAGTTCTTCAAGAAAAAGTTATTCCTCTTCAACTTCAATCAGCTCCAACTCCAACACGATCCGCTTGGTTACATTTGCCATTGATCTGAACTAAACAGAGACGCCAGAGAATTTGATCAAGACACTCAACACCAGCATAGAAACTACAAATAACTAATTAAAAACTAATTAGCTGGAAAAATTAAATATTTAGGATACACCATTGTGATAGGAACTACCCAGGTGAGGCAGAGCATCACAATGTGCTGACCTCATACTTAAAGCACCGTTTAGACCCATTCCTGTCCCACCTGTGCCAACTTCACCGCAGACAGAACTACGAGAAGCTAAAAGGGTTTAATACCCACATTATGTAAACAGGGGCTAAGCGGCAGGTGGTCCAACATCGGATATCGAATGACAAAGCCACCACATGCAGTGGCTGTTATGTACTGGTGATCCAGTATCAGCTGACAGGGAACAGAGCTAATGGCTGTACAAGCAGATGACCTCTATCAAGGTTATGTGCAGTAATGGATCTTCCAGGTGCACAGATTATGACCAGAGCTTTCCTGTTCCTCAGGAGAGAGACAGAGAGAAGACAGGAATAGAAAAGAGAGAAAGATAAGCAGACAGGAATGCTGGGATTTCTCTTACTTTGCCCTTCCTCCCCCTCACTTCCATCCACCTCTTCCTCTGAGCTCTATGTCTTTATTCCTTAACCCGGTCCTCACCCTGAGCGTTGTGCAATCAAGACGTGTCTGAGGTCTGTTGTTCCATACGTTCACCTGGCTGCCGCTCGCTCAGGATGAGACGTGGTGTCGCGAGGTGAGGACGCTCCAGCTGGAGGAACGGGGATAGGAAGGAGACGAGCAGCGAGCAGCGAGCGCTCGTCATTTATTCATCCCCGCCATCGTTCCACTGTTACACGAAACACAAAACAACGGTGAGACCTGGAGCGCCGGCACAAAGGTTATTAAAAGCATGGAAAGCTTTGCCCCTGAGGCGAGGAGTAAACACGGGGGTTAAATAATGGATGACAGCGAGGAACATGACAGAGTCAATTCCTTCTTTTGAGCGGCACTCAGTCAGACGTTTCACTGTCAGCCAAATAGTTTCTGAAGACACCGATACGAGCGTTTTCACAGACGACGGCAAAGGGCGGGGGCGGCAGGCAGGCAGGGGCTGCTTCGACTGTCTGAAACGCCTGCTTCCATTTTGTGTCATCCACCCCTTGTAGTTCCCGGCTGCTGGGAGGATACTAACACGGTTGCTTTAGCGAACATGTCACTATCTACCAATTATTCCACTCACCCCTGCGGTTAAGCCTCAGGTGCTATTTACTTTTTTAAGAGATTCCCCTCCTGCCTGCAGTGAACCTCGTAAAAGCACCTTGTAAATTCAGCCAATTAAGTTGTGTTTTGCTCCTCTGCCAACCGGTCCCACCGGCACGAGTTATCACGTACACAACACATAAACATATTATTTTATTCACCTACACATCCCGATACATCACGACCTGGGTCCCACTAATTTATAGATCAGACATCTCACAATCCCCTGCCACCGCCTTCTAACAGGGGCAGAGTTTATGGGTGTTAGTAAGAGCAACTTTTTAAACTTAGCCATATAGTGAACATCTATGTATGACAGCCAGTAAACAGGAGGATTCAAGGTGCAGATCGACATCACACAACACATGTAGACTTTAAATAACAATATTTAATGGGCTGTACAAAGACTTGTGTGAAACTGCACCAAATTCCACATATTTATATTTGTCACTTAAACATATATAAGATTTCTTTCATCAAGATCCATGAATTGTTTCCTGGGAAATTGGTAAAAAATGGCAAAAACAAAAAAGAAATGTTTAAAGTTTTCTTTTCTGACCTTTACCACATCCTTTCCTTTACGCTTCGTTGTAATCCGCACAATATAGGTGTTGTGCAGCGCTGATACCGAAAACAGACAAACAAACAGACGCCAGGTTTGAGGAGCACATTCTGGCAGGGCAGCGGTGATGGAGCCGCTCGTTAAACACTGCAGTCAGGTGGAGATTAAGTGAAGCGTAACAGGTGCACGCGGAGGAGTGTTGGCAGGACGACACGTGTTCAGAGGTGAAATCCGCAGCCGGCAGCAAACACTCACAGGGAAGAGACGTCGAGACGGGGACGAGACAAAACACCCAAACACACAAGGAATCAGGGAAATGTCCCGAGAACCAGATTAAAGTTCACATTTCTAACACTTGGAGAGTTTGATGCCCCGGAAACATAACAAACATTCATGTGCATCTGTTCAGTAGAGCATCAAATTAACAAGAAAAAGACTTTTGAAAATTTGTTTTTCAACCGAAGCAGATCCAGTATTTAAAAAATAGGGACAGTTAGTTATTTGTGTGTGAATAATACGTCACATGTACTCATCTTTAAATTGTGTAGGTTAGCAGACAGATATGGAGAAATCTGCTTTGTCTGATCCAAATAGTGTTTGAGTGACTGAGAGAAATGCAAATCCCATCGAGACAAATGTCGAAACAACATAAATCCTCCCATGTGTTTAAAACATCCCCAAAAAAACTAAAACTACATATTAAAAAAATATTCGACAGCCGTATTCACACCTTCCTCTGTTCGCTCTCTTTGGATTTATACATCTCATGGTTTGAAAACTGAATCATCACAGTTGATTACAGTGTGAAAGCTCTTGCACTCACTTCATTTGAGTCGCATACGTATGAACATTAGCATGATAAAGTGTGAGCCGACACTTGGACACTCAGTTCACTGCCGACACTCGGCTGGAGAAGAAATGCTGCACCTACTGCCGAGGGTCTATCATGACTCATAGTAATATTACTGATAGATTGCATGAGTGCCGGTGCTCAGTTATTCTGGTTGTACGGAAGCTGTGTTGTCAGTGAATCTATTGAACTTCTAGTTTTAAACATTGTGGGTTTTTCTTTGGTCTCCTTTTGCTGAGGAGGTTTGTGTTTTTAGTGGCGTTTGTCTGTGTGTTTGTAGGATAACGCAAAAATTACACAACCGATTTTCTGGAAACTTTTGGAGCAGATTCGAGTCCAGGAACCTCAAGAAATAATGCAGAGATCTTAATGGAAAAAAATTATTCACATGCAGAGTACTAATATCTGTGAAAATGTATTATTATCTCGTATATGTATTGGATCTTAATTCCATCTATATCCAATCTGGTGATAAAGTGGCCAATCAGTATCGGTGAAGGTAAACGCTCCGTGTTGTTTACAATAAAACTTTCACTTTAATGTTTCCGGGGATAATTCCGACTGTTCGACATGCCTACAAGACAAACTCAATGATTTTCCTGATAAAGTATTGTGTTATCTACAGAGCTCATTCATTCCCGTTTTAATCTGAAACACAAACAACACAACTGCGCGCTGGAGACAATGCAGTAGTTTGGACCCAGAAGACGCCTGCGGTTCCCGTCCTCTCGGGCAATCAGGCTCTCGTCTCGCTGAAGCTCCACAGGACGATGTTTCCCCAAAGGCTGCTGTGAATTACTCATAATAAGCCAGTCAATTAGGGGCGGAATCCATAAAGCGCCTTTTCTCTCTCTGGTCTCACGCTGAAGATCAGCTTCTGTCTGTATCCTCCTCTCGCTCCCGTTTGCTGCACACCAGCACGTTATTATTAGGCGCCACTGGGAGCGTTAATTGCGCTCATTGGGAGAGAGGCCGGCAGTCTTTTCCAAGCTTTTGAAGTCGCTCGTTCTCTCCAACAATGGATTTTTAATGATCGACCCCCCTCCACTGCCCCCTTATAATGGGAGAGCTGATGGAAGCAACAAATCAAGTGTGCATCTTACAAAGAAAACTGAAAGTAGACGAATTAATCAAACGAGTGGATGCTGCTGTAATACTGCGGAACATGTCAAAATAAATAAAACGTTTTTATTATTTTTATTGATTCACATTTTTTTTACATTTCATCTTTTGTGCTTTTCGTCTCAGTTTGTTTTTTCTTTCCTGTTTAGTTTGTTTTAACCATCAATGGTTGTTAGTAATTTTATTGAAACGTACTAAAATGTCCTGAACATTTTGATTGATTGATTGATTGTTGGTTGATTGGTTTGAGATGGTTGGTTAGTTGATTGGTTGATTGATCACAGAAAAACAACAAATAATTCAGATACTTAACACATTGTACTGTACATTCCTGTTTGGGCCTGGAATAACAGTCATTTTACCTGAGAAAAATAAATAATAAACATGAAATACACATGAAAAATATCATTACAATAAGGAAAAAAGAATTACATATACTATATCGTATGCTAATCATCTGCATGACATCGTATTGCTTGTTTTTCACAGTATTCTCTCCGTGTCAGCATCACTTCCACCACCTTACACACACGTGATACCTATTCAGCAGCCTGACCTTCACTTCCTTCAATAATTACACTGATTGTGCTGCTCTAACTGTCTTTGCCCTGAGGAGACCATTAAAGCTCATTTCTCAGCAAACCAAACAGCGCATGGATGCATGCATCAATTAGCCTTAGAAGTGGCCCTGAAATAAAAAAAACAACCCAAATGTTTCAGAGCGCAGGGGCTGGTGTGCGTGTGTTATTGGTAACATGACTCCAGGCCACGTAAATCATTGAGATAATTAGCAGGGGGAGTTACGACCCAAAATAAAGTCCAATCAATGCCCCCATCCAGTAACAGGGACCAGGATTCTGCACAATTATAAAAGGGGTTTTGATTGTGACACATTTTTAAGGAGTCATAGCGTGATTTTCATAATGTTCTTTTAAAAAAGGGGCATGATGGTGAACAAAAACGTCCATATGGATGAGAAGAAATACTGCAATAAACCCCTAATCTGATTTTATATGGTACTAATATAAATTCACTGCCTGTAACGACTGTACCTATGATATGAGAACACCTACAAAAGGATTATTAATAAAAATTAAAAAAAAAGGGAACAGGCTGATCTGCAGTATCGACTAAAGTCAACAGTGGAATCTTTCACTATACGACTTCTTGTTCTACCACAAATTTTCCGACACATTTTAAAACCTATAAAAAGGTAATTGCGCAGTGCCACCAATTTCCCCTTCAAATTTATGGTGCGTCTCAACGGAAGACAGAATGTGCAGTGATAAAATCTGATATACAGTAGAGATACAAACAGGTGTAGGTAATTCTCACATTCCTCTCACTCACAGGCGACGCCTCTGGTGTGTTCAATCTGGGTTTTCTCCTCTAGGATTGTGAGAAGCATTCATTTACATTCATTGTGATCTTATTTGGCCTTTAAAGGAAACAGTTGCCAAGGAAATAACACAAAAAGGTATTTTCAGTTCATCTATATCGTGCACTCACAACCATGTGGTGCCATTGGAGCAACAGTGTCTATTCATGAGAATCATGTGTTTTACTTACTAATGGCTGCAGGAACATTTTCCAGATTCCAGCTCCGGCATCACCGGCTGTCAAACTGTATGGGCTGACAAAAGACTGCAGACGGGGGGGCAGTGAGAGGACGACAGGGGCGACTGCAGTCGGTGTAATGCCGAAGTTCATGTGTTCCATTGATGCTGTATACATAACGTATATATCATAGGATCCCTCACGTACACTGGGTATGTGCGTGCTGGTGTCAAGGAAGCAAATCATCTACCTTGCAGTCGGTTGCTTGGATACAGAAAATACTGCGAACGAGAAGCAGCAGCGGTGAGAAGTGAGACGAGGGATTTGTTTTCCTGGACCGTGACGCGGTGGAGCTGTAGGTTTTCACAAAGTTTGAGCTCCACCGCTGGTGGTGAAGTCAAGCAATCAGGAAGTTTCATTTCCAAACGCCCCCATTCCTGTCTCCTCAGTTTTAGGAGGTCAAAAAAGGTTTGGACAGCCAGCGTGAACATAGCAAAAGTGGTAAAACCAAAACATTGTGGATGTAGCCTGAATGCACTGAAAGAAAATCCCCCCCCCCCCTTCAGCAGATCAGACCACAACCTGGTGCTTCTCACTCCCACCTACACACACACCAGGGCCGAGGAGATGGTTGTGGACTGCAGGAGAACCACGGACTGGGTTTGAATTCTCAGAGGGAAGGAAGCTTGTGTTTTTGAATGTGTGCAGTAAGACGCAGCAGAGCTAGTAGAGTCAGAACCAGTGACACCAACACACAGAACAAACTGGGTTCTTGCTTCTCTGCAGCACTTGAGGAGAGACGGAAGTTGCGTAAACTGTTCCTCGCATCCCCTCCACCACCTGCTGCTCACACAGCGCTGCACTAGCACACAGTGGATTATAGTACATTATATTTCCATCTAGTTCCGATGCTTCACATTTAATTGTATGGTTTTGTCATCTCGAGTCTCTTTATGCCCTTTTCCTGCTCCAGTGTGCATGTTCTCCACTCACTCAGTCCTTTGACCGAACACTTAATCTGACACCCTTGAAAGACGGCACACTTGCTCTCGCTGTCATAAAAAAAGTCTCATTCCGCGGTGTTCACGACATGAAAGGAGACGTTCTATGTATATTCTCGGTGAAGAGCCAAATGTCTGCCGTCTGTCGACATGCATATCGGTGTTCGCTGTACTTAATCCAGTGAAAGCTTTAACATCGCTCTGTGTGCGAATGCAAGGACGAGACTCGCGACCCGATGAAACCAAGAGGCTTCACCTCCATTCATCAGCTGTAATAAAACACATAAACCAGTGTGAATGGCCCAGTTATGTAAGATTCGACATTTGATGTGAACATGAAGGTTGTTTTTTCTTCAGACGCTGTGGGGGAGGAAGTGTGTTTACAGATGTTTCACAGAGCTGACGTGGGAAATAACATAAAGGTCGTACACGTAGAATATTCAACTCCATCTCTTAAAACTACTGATACTTTAATACTTTGACTATAATACTTGATGATTAAGATTTGTTATCGAGTCACGTGAAGACAAATATACGGGAAAATCACTGTAAACATATTTAATTTGTTTCCTTTAATAATGTCCAACTAAAGTTTGATTACATAAGATTTTTATTGTTTAGTTCTGGCAACTTGAAGTACAGGAAAGATTTGTTCCCCTTTTCTAAAGAAAAAAGAAGAGGCAACTCTTATTATGAGACCAGACCTACACAGACGAGGTTCTCCAGTTTCAATATAATATAAAAATTGTACACAAGACTCATCCAACATCTGTACAATATACGAATGTCCTGGTTTGGACAAAAAAAAAGAAAGTATAAATGTATCTTAAGGGAATAGGGTTCTTTTAGTTGAGCTGAAATGCTGAGTCATCACTCGTGCTCCCTTCCTACTGTTCTTCTTCACAGTCTGTGTCCATGGGAATCCTCATTTGTCCGAGCTCCCGTCTGATCTGCCGTCTCTCAGGACTCAGGCTACTCATCTGCTGCTCTGTGTGTGTGACTGTGAGTGTAAAATGCAATTTCTCAGCTCCTGGTTGAGGTTTGGGGTGAGAAGTGAAGTGTGGTTAGGTGGAGGTTAGGCCTGAGTTGGTCGTAGTTAAGGTTCTCAGAAAGGTTTTAGTTAGATTGTACAGAAAGAATGGAAGTGGAAACCTATGTGTGTGTGTGTGTGTGTGTGTGTGTGTGTGTGTGTGTGTGTGTGTGTGTGTGTGTGTGTGTGTGTGTGTACCAAACCTCCTTTGTGGACACATTTCACAGTTGTTATCCGCATTTTGAAAAAGATAATTTATGGGTTTGGGGTTAGAGTTTCCTGGAAATGATTAGAAGTCTAGGTATCATCCCCACAAATGACCAAAGTAAGCATGTTTGTGTGTGTGTGTGTGTGTGTGAGGCAGAGAAATACATAAGGTATAGTATCGGATGTATGCATGTGTATGTGCACTTTATGGAAGCAGAAGGAGCCAGGGAGGTGAAGTGGGGACCCAGGGGAGACCACCGTGGGAGAAAAGGAGGTGGTAGGAGGACAGGCCGAGGAAAAGTAAGATTAATGATGCTTGGGAGAAACCAGTCCTCCTAAGGCCTGGACTTTGAAGACAGCGGGAGTTAGTTACTGGATCTGCAGCACGGATTTGTTTCTGCAGCTTCCCATTAGAAAAAAAGGAAACATCCAAGGAAGGGAGGACAGAATCTGCTCACTTCTGATAAACACACAACAAGACCCAAGTCAGCAGAAGTGCTTCAGGTGGAGCGACTGACCCCCGACGGTGCATTTCTCTGACTGTCTGCCAACCTCGGACGGATCAGAGGAGACGTTTTGTCAGGTTTTATGAACTTCTCACTGGTCCCCGTGCTGCTCATACATCACACTTTGGTGCAGAGGAGACTCGTTCTCCCAGGATTCTCGAGTCCGCGTGATGCCGCACACCGATCAGTCTGGAGGCCAGCGTACTCAAACTGCAGGCCACGGCGCTAACTTTATTTCACAGAGCTTTTTATCCATCACAATCAGATGAGAAGCCACAACAGCAGCCGGGACACACGGGGAATATCAAATAAAACAGAGAATGTATTGTGTTAAGGGGGTAAACATTTTACCGGGCTGATAATATTGAGCCGGCACAAGATTCCTGCACGACCCGGCCAAGTGCAAACCCAGAGCGGTGATAGCATCTAAATCGTACACTCCCATAAATCCCAGAGATAAGTTTGTGTCACACATCTCGGTGTGTCCACATTAAAGTCTTACTCAACACTGTGGTGGTGGTGGTGGTGGTGTGGGGGGGGGACACCAGCCACAGATAGACAGATATATGGACCAGATAACAGGAGTCGACAGTCGGCCATTAGAGAGAGTGGTTGAGAAAACAAGCTGATAACTGGTTATTGTGTTACATGATGTGGAGTTTATTGAAGTTGTGGAGGAGGCTTCACACTCCAATCTTTCCTGTTAAGGAACTGTTTGAAAGCTACCTCTCCCCCCCCGGCTGTGTGGTCACCACCATCAGCAGCCGCCGCCGCCGCCGCCGCCGCTAAACTAGTTTATGACGGCAATTTATCACCTTTGTCATCACCTCCTTAAAGCAAATTTTAGTTGATTATCTTTTTGATTTAATAAGCAAAGGCCCAGCGATTAGTTCTCCCGGTGCAACAGAGGGGATTTACATTTTTTTAAATGAATCAAGGACTTTGAGCGATGGACTGAGGAAAAAACATATGATCAAGACGAGGGGAAATATCTTCATCATGGAATTAAGTGTCTTTAGTCTCAGACCGAGGTAGCTGTCATTTTCGCGTCCACTTCCGTCGATCTGAACGCCCATGGGCTCATATTCATATTTCTCCTTTGCATGTTCTTAATTTTATTTTGGCATATGACTTGAAAATGTTTCCACGCTCCAATGTTCAAAACATACATCACTTTCCATGTGTGTCCATCGCTGCAGCTCCTCTTTTCAGCCTCTGTCTGAAACTCTTGGTTTTAGCTCCTGTCTCTTTACCTCCATAAAATGAGGTGGTTAGTTGTGTTGCCTTAATTCGCTTGTATCCAACAAAACCTGGTCTCTGCAGCGAAGGTAGAATTATTCACTCTGTTATATATTTTAATGTTTGATTCAGTTTTACGTGAAAATGAATTTGCTGACAATCTGGTGTAGAAATAGTTGCTGGCTTCATCTCCGTATTGTGACCTTAAGGTGTCCACAAATAAATAAGTCTTCCTATATCGCAATTAAAAATGCGGAGAGCTCCATCTGCTACTTTGGCCACATTCCTTAAAACCCGGCGATTGCCATTGACTGACCGCAGCACCGGTTGCGCTGTGTTTTGGACGGAGCCACTGGAGGAGCAGGGAAGGAACAGATGGTCCTGAGGGATTTAGAGACGGAGAGAGAGAGACGTGTTGATTGATCTACGATATGTTATAAGTTTGTGTTTGTAATAGTTTCAGTGTCGGTATCCGGCCTCTTGACTTAGAGTGGAAACTAGAAAATATAACGAAAACAACAAGTTTAATGTGCGAATAAGAAGGGAGGTTCCTGTGAGTGCAGAGGGAACAGATCCCCGCTGCTTTCAGACGGCTGCACTCAGCACAGTAAAGGAAAGGGTTTGATATAGATCACCTGTCGATTCACTGTCCTGGTTTAGAAGAGGAGCTGATGATTTTAGATTTTTCTACGTCCAAATAAATCCACCAAAATACTCTGGAACACACAGACACATATTTAAAGATGGACGACATAGTCTGGTTTGGTTATTTGACACTATAAATTGTGGTGAAATGTCATGATTGACAGCTGAGCGTGACTCAGGCAGGACCTTGTTCCAGTGGCTCCGTCCCCAGATCACTACGGCGCAGACTCTGGCTCCAAATGACGTCATTGTCGTAAGACGGCCGAGTATCCCGGGTATTTCGGCTTCGTTTCTGGATCGTGGGAGCAAGTGGAGAAGAACTTGCCCTGAACATCTGACCTGCTCTTGGCGTGTGGACGGCAGATTATGCAAAGTGACACTAATGCTTCACCAGGTTCAGCGGTTAGTCACCAAAACACCAAACTTCTCCACCTCAGGAAATGGCTTAAACTCTAATCTTCAAGATCTCCATCAAAGCTTAACGTGTTAACTTCTCAAATGCCAGGTAATGCCAGCTGAGCGGTTTGTTTACTCGTTGGTAAATGGACAAATTCAGGGCTCTTAAAGTCCTCAGTCTCTGCCGGGACGTGATTTAAAACTTTCAGACAGAGCCACGCAGAGTTCTGTTTAGAGGGCAGCTGGGGTCACAGAGTGCTGACTGCCGGGGGAGGAAACCCGAGCGTGGCCCCATGCGCCGTTGGATGTCAGGCCTGAGTCAATTCCAGACTCCTGGTGGTGCGGTGGAGGAGTAATGAGCACCAGGCGGAAACACGGGGCACTTAATGGGATTACACGAGGAGACGTTAATCTAGGGAGAACAGGTGGGGAATTAAACACGATCAGAGGGTTTGCAGCGAGGAGGATGGAAGAGGAGCGGGAGAGAAAGGACCACAGAAAGTCACCGGATAAAAACCTGATTACACTACAGAGTTGCTCTTTATCATTTTCTGCTCTTATGGCTCCATAATTTAAAGACTGACTCAAATTGTGTTTTTATGCAAGAAAGAAATACATTTGCTTGAAATGCCGAACTAAACATTTATAAAAATGGCCTATTTTACGTCTCTGAGGAAACAGACAGTGTGTGTGTATAAAGCTAGAGGAGTGAAAGGAACCCTCTGATAATCAGCCAACCTCAGAGGACAGCGATGCCTCATATGAATGAAACAACAATCAAATTACTGGCTACTAGTTTGTTTTGTTGCTGGCTTTATTAAATCCCTCACTAAGAATCTCCATTTTGTAATTTAGCTACTAAAGCCGCAAACTGATCCAGATATCTGGATTTCTCCAAAGCACATTCACACGCTGTGACCTCGCCTGCGAAGGTGTACGACATCTTAATTGGTTTAGAACACAATCAGCCACACAAGAGCTAAATGTATTAGGATGAAGGTCTGTGCAGGCATCAAGAAAAGTGGTTTTAATTAAAGATATATTGAATGGAGCCTATTCAAGTAATGTTTTATAATGTGTTTTATTTACAAAATGTTTTAATTGACATGGGAATAAAATAAATCTGTTTGCAATATTCCATGTTTTTGTCCTTTCTGACAGAACGTCCTCCTGCGTAGTAGTTACACACACACACACAGGAAGAGACACATATAAACACAGAAAAGGTTTTTAAAATGGTCCGATACTAAACTGTGTCAATCAATATGTCTATAGAGGTTTTTTGACATTGCACTTTTAGGCAGATAAAGAAAAATTGAAACAGCAGCAAAGGTCCCAATGTCCTCACCTTTAAATCCCAAGTACATTTGAAACTCTGAAACCTTCTGATCTGTTGTTTTTCGGCTGCAGCAGGAAGCTGCTTTCAACCCAAAAAACTGTATTAATCTCACTGAAGGCTGCAGCACCAGGCCGGCGCCCAACTGACATAGAAAGTTACAGAATAAAGCAGCCGAAGAACCAGATATTCTTCTCAGGAGTTGCTGGATAAGATATCAGTCTTAAAAAGGAAAGTTACTTTTCAAGTGGTCAGACAGACATTGATTTATCTGCCGGATGATGTGTGAATAGGCAACTGTTTGGTTCGCCATAACAACTCGATTCAGCTTGTTTTCCGATTCCCTCACGTGGCCAAAAAAGTAAAACCCAACGTACATTTCTGAGAAGTAAACTTTAAACTTTTTCGCACCAAGTAGCTTTATGCACCGTAATATGTAAACAGGTTGATTTGTGTGGACACGGACCCCAGCAGGCTGAATACTTGACCAGACAGAGTCCACACGGCCGAGCAGAAGGAGCCACTGCAGGCGGCAGACAGTCAAAGGGCAGACAGGTGGTCCAAACATGCAGGTAACAGATAACACGCAGGCAGGCAGGAACTGGCTGGACCGCTAACTCACAAAGGGGAAGCGCGGACAATCTGGCAAGCGAGTGACTGAAAGCTGCACACGCTCGGGCTGATTGCGGAATGAGGAGCAGTTGGACAGACAAGAGCCTTCGAGCTTCGCTGACTGTAAAGCTAACGGGAACGAGGCGAGCTTTAAAGGGATAGTTCGCCAAATGCCCGAGACGTTATCCTCGCGCACAAGCTCTCGTGCGTGCAAACGGGAACGCGGCTCCGTGCTGAGGCTATCAGAGGATATACAGGCTAAATAACATGGTGTAAAATACGCTGTTTTAAATCGAATTTAAATGTCCGGGCTTACGGACACCAGAGGATCAGTGTGGAGGCATTTTCTGTCTTTTTTCTGTTGGTTTTTTTACGTTTGAAGAAGGAGTCCCCACTTACTTCAATTGTATTATATTTGGCTGCAACGTTGTTTACCCCTGAAACTCCTGAAGTGTTTTTAGGACTCAAACACTTCACCCCCACCCTCCATCGGCATCGTGGTGAGTATAGATAATTACTGAATTTTCATTTTTCTGTGAACTATCCCTTTAAGTGTGTTGATCCCCTTTAAGTTCCATATTATCCGGCATTTTCCACATTTTCTCCCTGGAAGAAGTTGAAAACAGAACAGAAACAGACATTGTTGCCATACCTGAATTCAGCCCGCGGGTTCGAGCGTTATTTATTTCCAGAGCAGTAAAAAAAAGGCACAGCAGGCGCAGAGATAGATGGTTTGAAATTGGCAACAGATTCCCCATTAAACAAAGTCCCAGTCCAGTCACAGAGCAGCCAGTGAGTAATGGCCTGGTCAGCAGCCCTCAGTGCCCCGACTGCCGCCCAGACTCGTGTGTTAGAGGAGGAAAAACTGCACCAACTAATTTTTAATCAGAGATCCCGTCAGATCCCCCGCTGGGATTTTAGATAACATGTCGGCGTTTCAGAATCGGAGGTGTGCTGCTGCTCCAGTTCTCATCTTGATTGCCCCCTGGTGGCTGGCTGCAGTATGAGCACTTACTAACCGTTGTGGGTGACAGAGCTGGGGGAGTGGAGGGGATGCGTGGGGGGGTTGCATGTGTTTAGGGAGGTTTAAATTGGCCTGATGTCTATGAATATATTCTCTCTGCACTGGTAATGACATCATTGTCGCAGGATTATCACTTTGCACGATGCATTGTGGGAAAAAACACTGAGTCCACTATAAAGGGTATAAAAAAACTTCACTTAACATTCAGACACCGCTACAAAATGGCCGACTCACTATATATTACCATTGTCTTGCAGGATGGCAGAGTTCATATTCAATATATTTTGGTTTCATTTCTGGAGAGTGGGAATAGGAGACGTGTCGTCCAGCTTAATATTCACTCTATGTACCTTCTACCTTTTATACAGCAGGATGGAATAAAGGGGGAATATTCCCACCCTGTACAGACTGTATAAATGTGTGTGCTCGTGTGTCTGTTTGTGTGTCTGTCTGTGAGTCTCCTGTGCCGGGGGGAGTCACAAGTCCTCTGTAAAGAAATAAACTCCGACTTAAGAGGTGGAATGAAGAAATAAATAAACAAACGGGCGGAACAAGCGGCGTGTTTGGGGAATTCGAGCGCTCCCTCCCAATCTCTCCACACAATCATCCACTTAACCCAACCAGGCCAACGAATGAGCAGAGACGGCGCAGCAACAAACACATACACGCAGTCATGTGCAGACCCACAAGTACAGAGAATCATCCTCCCACGTGCACACAGCGAACCGTACTGACAAATGACTACACAGGGAAAACCAGGGTACTATCAGGCAAGCTTAAATGTACGACCTTTAAGGCTAAGTCTGGCATTATTTCATGCTTTTATTACTATTAGCAGTTTCCCTGAAGAGACTGAAACCCACAGTGTATCTGTCTTACTAACAAGTGTTGTCAACAGCTGCCTTTGCAGCCTCAGTCTCTATGCATCACAGTGGATGTTGCAGGTCGGGCACATATCAGAACACTGTGGCTTGTCTCCTCGCCGACACACAAAAAATGTGACATTAATCGGTATCGGCATTAACTGCTGAGCAGAGGTCCGGAGAGCAGACTTTACAGATGTCGCAAAGAGAGCAACGAGGTTTCGAGAGCGTGTGAACGTCATGTCCAATGTCAACAGCAATTTAAAACAATGTCCAAACCCTAGTATGTACGGTGAGAGACACTGAGGACATCATCTCGCTGTATTTGCCGGCGTCGATGTAATGTAGAGTCAGACGGTTTTCGGCCCCTTTATCTCTTTGCACATCTGCTCAGTCGGACGTAATGCAGACTCTGTACCTGGGAGCTGGCGGGATAAAGTCAGTTTAATGTCCGGTTCAACTGCTTCTGACATGTGCACTCACACATACAGCTCCTCCTAATGTCTAGAGAAAGGGTTGCAGTGCAGGCGTGTGTCTCTCAGCCTCCGTCTGCGTGGCAAACTGCTGCTCCCGTCTCTCTGCCGACCACTGAACCGAGCAGGGCTGGAAAAGGCACCGTGACTCTCACCATGATTATATTATACATCTCTGCAATCCTCAAAGCAGTGAGACGTCTGGTGGTGTAGCCATACAGGAAGTTGTAGTTTTATTTGTCCAGGTTTTGAGACGTTCGGCGATGACATTTCTCCGGCACCAGATATGTTGTCTGTGAGGGAGGAGGCAAGGTTTATGACTTCTACTGCAGCCAGCCACCAGGGGGCAATCAAGATGATTTGGCTTCACTTTTTGGGGGCTGTCATGGCATCCATCTTTATGTACAGTCTTTGGTTCAGGTATGTTTTGGATTACAATAAGGACGTTATTAAAGTTGCTTCCTACATTAAGAATTATTTCTCTCTCCTCTTTGTCACCTGCACAGGATTCAGGTCGTGGCAGAAATCTAAAGCTCAGATAACACAAAACCTGAGATAATAAATTCTAAATGATCCACATGGCTACCACGAGAGCTACATGTGACAGCTAGCTCCGTCCTTCTGCCTTCCTTTGGTTCGCCTGTTATTTCTCTAAGCAGGAGCCAGGGTTGGCGGTTGGCTGCTCCTGAGACATGAGGACGTCTTTGGATAATAAAGACTTGCTCCACTAGGTTGGTCCCTTTCTCCTGAGAGGCAGCCCCCCCGCTTCCTGACATATTTTTGCCAAGTTTGAAAGGATTCTCTTGAGGCGTTAAGATAACTCATGGATTTGTAAAGTAGCATCTTGACCTTTGACCTCAAATTCTAATCAGGTCATCCTTGAGTCCAAGTGAATGTTTGTGCCAGATGTCTTAGGGGTGTTCTTCATGTGTTACATTCACAGGAACATAAGCTCACTGTGGCCTTGACCTTTGACAACTAAAATCTGATCAGTTCAAACTTTAGTCCAAATGAACATTTATAACAAATTTGAAGAAAGTCCCTCAGGGTGTTTCTGAGCTGTTGTGTTCACAAGACCCAAAATGTGTGTTGTAAAGTCACATAGACCTTGACCTTTGACCTTCAACCACCAAAATCCAATCAGTTCATCCTTGCATCCAACGGAAAGTTTCTACTAAATTGTCAGGAAATTCCCTGAAAGCGTTCCTGACATATCGTGTTCAAAACAATAGAACGGACTGAAAACATGATGCATGCGGCCACTGGCTGTCGTGTAAAGTAGCTTCTGGTTCATAGGATCAAATTAGTTTGTTTAAGTCTCAACCTAAAACGATAAACATTGTCTCGCGGTTGTGAAATCCACCCTGAGGTTTTTCAGCAAAGTGCAAATATCACATTTTATCACTTAAATATTTGAAAGTGTTTCACCTCTTTTAAAAGGGGGTTGACTTTCCAAATGTCAGGCAGGTTTAAACCCACGGAAATAAATAAGGCAGCACGGACACCTGGATTGAGGAGGAATTTGAGCTGTGTGAAGACAAAGCCTCTTATTTGGCAGCTTTTTTCTTTTTTTCCTCGTGGCATCTCTGTGGTTGCACTCGCACCCCGACCGCCGCCACAGCCTCCGACTGCAAACTGAGCACAAGCATCCAGGCAGCTGAGGCCGGGATTAGTCTCTGATTCTTTGGAGGCATTGAAATGAACCAAGCAGACACTAATCCCCCTCTTTCGCTGCATCTCACCACAACCTCTGAGGGAAAAGAGAGGCAGAGGAACACAGAGAGAGAGAGAGAGAGAGAGAGAGAGAGAGAGAGAGAGAGAGAGAGAGAGAGAGAGAGAGAGAGAGAGAGGAGGAGGGGGGAACTTTAATGAACTGGAACAGAAGAGAAGAAGCAGTATGAGCCGAATGTGTTAAGTACGGTTAAGGGTGCAGTGACATCAACCCGATCCATGCACCCAGGCATCAGGAGGGCCAAAAGAAAGAAGAGCTGCAAGAGGGGGGGGGGGAAGAAATTGTCACTATTAAGTCCAAAATAAAAAAAGGTTGAGACCGATTTGTAAAGGGCAGCATTTACAAATCACCCGTTGCACTCCAGTCCTAGATTGAGGGATTAGTTTGTGTTACTTCGACAGCTTTTGGGCAACACAACCCTCAGAGACTGATTTGTCCAAAAGGAAGAAAAACCTCTCTCCCCTCCGCTCCTTCTCATCCATTCACTTTCTCATCTCGCCTCTTCTTGTTCTACACTGCTCTGTCTCTCTCGCTCCTCTCTCACACTCACACACACACACAGCCTGTGGTCTTTGAACATAAAATAGTTATTTGTAAGCACCACGTATTGCGAGTTCCTTATTGGTTTGCAGTTGCCTTCATTATTTTCTCGCTGCGCTCAGCATAATTCTCGCCACTGGAAAAAAAGAAAACGGGGAGCGCGCGGCTGCTGTTGAGCGAGAGAGCAAATAACGGGGGAAAAGGAATAAGTCAAAATGCCCACAAAAAAACCACGTCTGACAAATACTTGATCTGAGCGCGGGAGAAGAGAGGGAGGGAGGGAGGGAG
The DNA here is from genome assembly GCF_022539355.2 of Hippoglossus stenolepis. Classification (NCBI taxonomy): domain Eukaryota; kingdom Metazoa; phylum Chordata; class Actinopteri; order Pleuronectiformes; family Pleuronectidae; genus Hippoglossus; species Hippoglossus stenolepis. Next base: position 16,931,269 of record NC_061503.1, read on the forward strand.
CGAGAGAGAGAGGGAGCGAGAGAGAGAGGGAGGGAGCGAGAGAGGGAGGGAGGGAGGAGAGAGGGAGGGAGGGCCAGGCGCTTCTGCTACGTAACCGTGCTTCATCATTACACAGCAACAGTGAATTTTAAATCTGTCTGCAGCTCGACTTCGCTCATTTCTCTTCCCCACGCCTCTCGTACCGATGTATTGTGATTCATAACGCGCCTTTTTATTACTCAGGTGCATTCCTCTCAAATTTAATGCCGACCCCGTGTCTTATTTATCGAGGAGGTGAAAGATATAAAGGTACAGCGTATAAAAATGGCTCCATGATGGCTCCTTTTGCTGACAAGGCTATTGGCACTTGTTTGATGTTATTTGTTTTTTAAGTGACTGATTTACCGACGCGCCTCGCTCTCTGGAGGCCTCGTCGCCCGCCGTCGCTAACTCGCTCCGCTCCGCCATCCCCGAGGAAGAGTGTGGGATCTTCCGGAGTCTTTTCGCGGCCGCTGTGTTTTCATGTCGCATGTTCTGTTAACCACTGTTTAACATGAATCCTGCTGCTTCCTCGTTATTGGACTCCTCTGTGCGTCGAGCAACGCGCCGCGAAAAGCCTCATGATCCGAACCCCAATTCCAACCTTAATCCCGCTGATATCCAATACTTCACGAGACAGGCTGAACAACAAAGGGGAGAAACAATGTCAGAGATGGAATGATCACGAAAGCAACGCGGGGAGGAGGAGGAGGAGGAGGAAAAAAAAGGGGCTAAAACGTTAATAGGCTGAAAGGTTTTCTGGCAGGAACTATATAGTGTTTAGATTAAGCCTGTGGTGCAATCAACGTTCAAGGACAGTGGAGTTTTTTTTAGTGATGAAGGTGTCACGAGGAGTCACCATGAGATGTAGTGATTCCACCTGCCAGCTACAGCCAGACAATGGGCAAAAATACGATACAGCGTTTAGCTAAAGGGAGCCGAGCCAGACCTTGGAGGAGGGTGTGATCAATCTTCCCCCGGCAGCACAGAGGATGGAGGAGAAAACAAACACTGTAGCCTGGCACACAGTGTTGGGCAAGTCACAGAAAAGTTAGTTCCCCTTTTTCCCCTTTGTGGCTGATGAGGAACCCACACACACACATATAAAAAATACAGTATATATATATATATATATATAGAATATATTATGACATAATAAATTGATGACAGGAAATGCATTTTTATAGATCCAACGAAACCTGGGACATTTCTCACTGGGTCTTGATTCGTTACAAAGCTAAAAAAGTCTGCTCATGAAAAAGCAGCTTGTTGAATCATACCCATTGTGATGAGACCGTCGGACAGGCTCCATTACACGAGGCGACCGCTGATCCCATCCAGGCACCATTGTGATGTCTTTACCCATGAGGAGGAGGAGGAGGAGGAGGAGAGGAGGAGGAGGAGGAGGAGGAGGAGGAGGAGGAGGAGGAGGAGGAAGAGGCGGTGGGAGAGAGGGTTGGTCCTCCACTTAGGTCCAGTCTATTTCAACAACCTCTGGATGGATTGTTGAAATTCAATTCTGACAAACAATTCCCTTTTATCTCCTTTGAACTGTGCAATTCAAATATATCTTAATATCTTTCCATAAGCAAACCTCCTTTTTACATTGGATAGATATTGTTTTCATTGTTGCTCTTTTTGTGTGTTTCCCTGCTGGTGACAACATGTTGAAGTTGGGCTGAATAATAATAACTTTGATCCATGACTTTTCATCTAACGCCATCATCAGGTCACAACTTTATTCGTCCAAATACCTAAAGCCTCTGCTTTACCTAAATTTCCCTTTGGATCAATAAAGAATCTATCTATCTATCTATCTATCTATCTATCTATCTATCTATCTATCCATCTATCCATCTATCCATCTATCTATCTATCTATCCATCTATATCTATCTATCTTCTTATCTATCTATCTATCTATCTATCTATCCATCTATCTGTCTATCTATCCCACCTAGCCCCCTGCTGTGCCTCAGTCTATTGAATCCGACCTCTCCACTGACACAGCAGCAGAATCCACACAAAGAGTCGTGGCAACAAAGCACAGGGTCATCTGGCAGGAAAGAGCCTCGTGCCACAAAACAACACAAATTATATTTGGCACGTTGCTGCATCGACTCAGCAAATATGTGCCAGCTCACATTCCTGGTAGAATTCTTTGGTAGTTTTGTGAAGCCGGCCCCTCCACAGGTCTCTGTCAGCACTTCTGTCCTGCTGCACCTGTCATCATCCTGCTATCGCAATCGTCTTTTTCCAGGATGGAGCGACAGCGCCCCCTGCAACAGTGTCGGGGGGGGGGGAGAACTCATTTAGGTTGAATATTTGCATGTGGGAAGGTGAGCAGCATGTAGGTTGCTAGCTCTGAGGTTTTTTTCCTGGAGCAAAAGGGGATTTTGCAAATGGTAGCGGGCCAGAAGCAGATGAGGAGGAGAATGCTGCCTAAAATACCCAACGGAGCCCAATGGCAGGATTATACCCACAATGCTTTGTAGCGGTAATCCTGCATTTCTACCTTTTTACCTCGTGCCTGTCACGAGGACAGAGATACAGTGATTTCCACAGTCCAGACGTGTTCAATCGTTAAACGTTACTCAGATTTCTAAGCCGCTGTGCAGCCTTTCACATCCGGGAAAGAAGTCGTGTTACTGGACCATCCTGGAAAGAATTCTTTATCTCACTGGAACCAGAAGCAGCAGAAACCAGTTGTTTTTTGGTCCAAAACAAAAAAGCACAGTTTCGCAGAGCTCATTGCACGGTTGTGGATTCTTAGTCATGTTTCTTCTTTCTTTTATTTCTTTCCTAGTAATGATCTCACAGCCCCTCCGACCCCTCTGGGAATCCCAATCCAGAGGTTTTTGAACCCGAGCTCTACAATAACAGCTGAGAACACATATTTTCACTGCGGCATCACAGCTCTTCTCTATGCAAATCACGCAGAGGGGTTAAGGTGTCAGCTCTCAGACCCTGGAGTGTTTTCATTATGTGTCCAGCACAACACTTCCTCTGCTCGCGGATGAATTTAAAGTCTAATATTCAATAAATATATATGTTTTTCCATTGGAAAGATGAATCATAATCTTGTTTTTGAGATTTTAAACCATCAATTTGCTTGTTTCACAGTTCGTATTTCAGTTATTATCATAAATGTGATAAAGGGTGAAACGTAATTATAAAGATGAATAAATATCAATCAGACATGTGCTTTACACATACAATTAAATTTAAATCTTGACCTACAATAAATACCTGATTGTATTTTTCAATCTTTATTTATCCGTGGCTTTCTAAAGCCCTTCTGTCTCGTATATTGTTCAGAGGCGGTGTTATTGTGTCCCTCCCATAATCTCCTCACCTTTATCTTTCTAAATCTCTCTTTCAATCTGGCCAGCTATCTTTCTCCTCTCAGCTCCGCTCACAAGGTCAAATGCAGTGTCTTCCATTTCCCCCCCCCTCTCCTCTATTACAATCTTCACACCATCTTCCCCGCACGACGCACGCTCGCATTCCTGCCAGTTGCGGATGCAAATCCTATTTAAATCTGTCACCTGCTGCCACGAGCTCCGTGAGAGAAATGGTGGAAAATAGGCCGCAGGGATATCGCAGCAATTTGCAGAATGAGCGTAAATTTGTTTTATGGGATATCAGGGTTTAGACAGGGGCAACAAGTTGAAATAGAGGAGAACTTGTTCCATTTCGATCATCATCAGGCTCATTGCACTGTTCACACTTGAATACTGCAACAGTTACGTGATACACTGGGTCCTAATTAAGTCTGAGAAAGCCGTCAGGTCTTTTTCTGTATTCTACTCAGCACATTTAACCTCTGGCTCTCACTCTCTTTCTCCACCTTTTCCCTGTGATGCTCTTATTTCATTGCAGCGTATGTTTGTTGAAGCCTGCAGCCTCGTCAGTCAGGAGCCGGCGTGTGTTCCCCTGTGACGCTCCCCACTGGCCTCCGCTGTGTTCGACAAGAGACCGGAGTGTGCCACATCGCATCTAATGCTCTCTAATAACACCGACCCCTCCACCTCGCCACCGCTCGCCGTCTCTTCGCTTCAGGGCCAGACACGATCCCCCTGCAGCAAACCAACGCCGGCTCACGGTTTCCCCCCCTCCCAGAACCAGGTCATCACGTCCCATCATCCTCGGCTGCTGTAGCCTGAGAGCTACACTCGTGCCACGCTCGCTCCAACTGCTTCACAAAGTGGGTTATAAACACTGTCACGAGCTGCCGGAGGATTATTTAGTGTTTAAACTGACATTAAACTGCACATGTGAGCGTCCGGGTCGTTGTTTCTTTTCTCCCGTGGCTATAGACATTGAACGTGGAACATGAGACGGGTCATGGTACAGTACGATAAAGAGGTTTCAAGTTTGATAGAAACTGTGTCCTTCTGCCTTGTAGGAAAGAAAACTATATTTTAACACAAAATGGATCTAATTGAATCTATTAAATGAAACAACAAAGCAGCTTTTTTAAAGCAGATTTTTATCCTTCAGAAGGAGAAGAATAAAAAATCAGAGAATGAAAATGAGATTGACCTCATGAAGATAATAAAGATATTAGGTTCGGTTGGAGTAACATCGCTCAAGCTCCAATTTCAACATCTTCAACCTGTTACATTTCTGCTGAAGCACAAAGTACGTCTGTCAAGAAGTGTTATGTATAATATTAATGCAAATGCAAAAATAAGCCTGTCGTAAACGTGCTAGCACATTAGCTCCCTTGTTGTGATATCCAGTCCATTAGGTAATTTTAATAAACACTGATCACAGTTCTGGCTCCACAGCATCACACCAATAACAAAATCTGAAACCCTCTGTCAGTCACAGAACTGTGTCCCCGCTCGTCAGGTGCTGGGATGTGGGGTCCTGCTGGTGGCGAGCGAGGGGAGAGGCGAGACGCTCTGTGAGCTGAGCGATGAGCTGGGAGTCAAGGTCAAGGAGAGGAGTAGGAATCGACGGCACTGATGTTCCTCCCACTGTTTCATCTGGGCCTGACAGACTGCAGAGTGGCGGGGAGGCAGCGCTGCTTTCTGCTCATTTACGAGGATATTACACCGAGCCGTGTCGAGAGGGGCCCCCCGCTGAGCCAACCTTCGTCTGACACTAACAGGAACCAAGATTCAGGAAATGTACAAAGACCACGGGTCCTGTTGGTCTTTGAATCCAAAAATATTGCTGTACAAATAAGAAAAAGTGACATGTGGGGAATTGAAAATGCATCAGAACAAGATAAAAAAAAAATCTAATCAGCGATAACTCCAAAAGGTGATTTGTTTGTTTGCCAACTCACCTGCTGACTGAAACACTATTAACTTCAAGGTAAATATTCCACATCTTGGGAAATGTGCTTATTTCTGAGTATCTGCGAGTTAGATGAGAAGATCGATATCACTCTGATGTCGGTTAAATAAGAAACATGCAGGAGTCCATTAGCAAGAGGGAAACAGACGCTAATGTACGACAAGATTTGGACTCACTTTGAATAAAAACATCATCGGAGGGACATCGCTTTGTTTTGTGATAAAATTGATGGTTCGAATCACAAACTGAACAAAGTAAATACAATTAAATAGAGTTATGAAATAAAAACAAGCAGGAGTTGGTGGTGTTACTGATTTTTGACGACAAGTGCAACATGTCTACTGCTAAAACATGAATTTCACAGTTTCAATAAAGTCCACCCATCCATCCATCCATCCATCCATCCATCCATCCATCCATCCATCCATCCATCCATCCATCCATCCATCCATCCATCCATCCAACCTAGTGGACTTCCCTCCATCTCATGGATGAGTTGGCTGCCTCCGCTGGTCATAGGTCCCAGCCGTCCGTCGAGAGGTTTCTATTTCATTTCAACACTGACTTCTCCGTCTGCCTGTGTCACTTCCTCTTCACGTCTGATTGAGTTGTTCTCAATGTTTTTCTGTTTTTTTTTAACCAGCACTCGAAAACACACAATAAATAATTACCTGAATGAAACCGGCCCAAACGCTCCCTGCCGACTCCTCCGCAGTCCGAGAATCAGACGGCCAACTAATTATTTATCACGCTGGTGGAGAACAGACAAAAAACAAAACAAAGGGAGACAACGGAGCAAAGGAAACGTGTTTGATTATATATTTCTCAAAAAGGTAAGTTTGATCATCCTGGTCTGACGTGGTCTCCCCCCCCCATTGGCTGTTATTGCAACACATTGATCAAGGCCATTTTTTCCACCGATCAATCTGGAATGACCGGCTCAGATCTCGCCACTAATCAGAGGTTGCAACAGTTAGTTTAAGATTCTGCTGGATGTCTGCAGACTGTCTGGAGACCCGCGAGCGACGGTGGGTTAATGTGCCGTCTCGTGAAAAGCAGGTGCTGAGGACGTTGTTATCCGCAGACATCGTGGGACCTCACATTAATTACGTTTTTTGAGCCTGCCTGTTTCCCCGGTGCCTCCTAATTAGTCTTAATTAGTGGCAGGGCTGATGAAGCTGTAGGAACAGATACAGTATCTTGCTGGTGATTATTCACTCCCCATGGTTTCGTCTGACTCACGACTTTCTTTCCCCCGTCTGACCTTGCCTGGGTTCCGGGATCGACCACCTGCCCGTTGGAGTATTTCAGATGAGTTGGTGTTGAGCAATCACTTAAAATGTGTGGTGTTGTCCAAATGTCCTAAAGGCGAACCAAAGGAATGGGCATCATTGTCGTGGACGGTTCACTGATGGTTTTGTACATTCATCCAGTGTGATGACATTTACCAGTTAGTGGGTGTCCATATTATAGACGGGTCCCGACTGCGGGGCGGAGCTGACTCATTTCTCCGTGACTGACAGCTTCGACAGCACTGACCCACAAAGAACAGCGGCAGAGAACATAATCTAATCTTTGTGGTCTGACCTCCATTTGCAGCCATTACCGCATCAACCAGGTGAGCGCCGCGCAGATGAAGTTGAAAGGTGACGGGTCACGTGGAAGCATGGAGGCAGCGAACAGTCCTGTTGCCATGGCAGCCAGGGGAAAGGATGATCTCTTTCCACAGGTTCATGATTGCCCATCAACCAGAGCTGACGTGACTCCGGCATCGTAGCCGAACTTTCCTGGCACCAAACTAAAGCCTGGCATGAGCACGAGCACGAGTCTCGGTCAACAGTTTGTGCACACGCATGCCAGAATATGGCTTTTTTCCTGTCCCAGCCTGGTGTTGGCTCTGTCTACAAAGCCATTGAGATCAAGACGTGCTTCCTTTCAAGTTTGATGGGGCAGAACTTGACCGGCCTCCAACACGTCTGGGATGAACAGGGACACTGACCTTTCTCTCAGAAGAATGGAGGCTGATGTCCACCAGTACACAGATGTGAAACCTCCAGGATTATTACAGACAAGGGCCAAACTAAACAATCAAAGAACACGTCGAATAAAGTTTTTCTCCAAGATGGTTTGTTGTTTGTTCAAGTGCGTTTATCGGTGGGACCTTGATACTATGGCTCCATCCCACCAATCACTACTGCACAGACTCAAGTTAAATCTTCTGTGCAAGACGGCAGCGTTCGTGCATCGGATGTTTTGGTTTAATTTTTGCACAATGGGAGGAAGTGGTGATGCGTCCTCCATCTTTATTTACAGACGTTACTGAAGTTTTTGAAGCATAAAGGAGTGAAAACTCTCTCCCTCTGCTCTTAGACACATGCATCGACTTTCACTGCTGCTTCCTGTCACCACATTCATACATCCATTGCAGGATGAACACCTTGCTGTGCAGCGGCAGCAGCGCTGGTACACAAAGCAACACACTGCAGCAAGCACCAGCTCCTCCCTGGAGCTTTGAGAGGAAATCCAAACAAGCAAACCCCATTTTACCTGACCCACCGAGTTTAGTCTACTGTGGCTGCAGTCTGTGGAGAGAGGAGGAAGGTGAGGGGAAGGAGGAGGAGGAATAAGAGACAGACAAAGTGAGTGAAGGGGCCGAGGAGTGGTGCCATGATTGTGGGTTGAGAGTTCAGTGCTCACTTCAGCATCGCAGCAGCGAGGAGCCGGCGCCCTGCAGTTTGCATTTCCTGTGGTGAGAGTTTGCCATTTGCACTCAAATGTTATATTGGTTTTCCTCCACTACCAGTGGGAGCAGTCAAGTGAGCGTGTTGCTTGATAAACCCTCCCGACTACAGGCAGCCTGACAGTGGGTGCAGTGAAAGGTCAGGGGGCCGGGGCAGAGTGGAGGAACGTAGCAAGGAACTGACTCAGTGTTTGTTTTATCAGACTCTCGACACGAGGATGCTGGAAGGTAACGAGGTACTTTTACTCTGGTGAGGTGCTTGAGATGCGTTTACTTGAGTATAATTCCTCTACTATACATTTTTAGAGGGAAATATTGTACTGTCTACAACAGGAGATTTATTTGACAGCCTCAGTTGCTTGTCACCTTTAAAATACATCTTTTAAAACGGTGGATAAAATTAAAATATGACACGTTGTTAACGATTAAACCAGTTGTTTCCTTTGGCTTCTGACATCTCACAAAACTGCAGTGTGTAGTCCGTGACACATTTCAGACGTCTGAGAGATGTTAACAGCTCCAGTGATTTTTTTTTTCTTTCTTTCTTGTAAACCTGTCACATAGTTTAATTTTAAAAAATGTTCAAATGATGGAACATCTCACCAACAATCAAAGACGGGAGGAAAAGATTTTTTGAATTTTTTTGGGGTGTTTGTCTTCTTTCCTCTTCCATTAATCATCTCACAACTCCTCAGATTTATCTTCCGGGAAATAAAAAGTGTAGTTTAAAGTCGCTCCACCTGCTACAACAGGGACGTTCTGTTCCAACACTGATGTTTGTGTTTTAATCATCTGTTATATATAAAAATAAATCAGTCAGAGAAACCACACCTGTTCTTTTACTTTTCAGACTTTAACTACACCGAGTATTTTTTTAAAGTTTGGTAAATTCTTTGAATACTTGTGGTGCGTCTCTGGCCTTGAAGGACCCACTATCTGTCTCTAGGTGTAATTCCAAAGAATGACTCTTTGTATTTATTGTGTATTCGTGAGGACGCACAAAGACTGATGCAGGCTAATTCCCGTGTCTTCTTCCCCTGTTTGCTCCACCTCGGGTCATTACGTTGCAACACTCCATTGAAGCTGCAAATTACAAATTTTTTGGCAACAGAAAAACGCTCTTCTTGAAGAGTTATTTCTCCCGAGGCAGAGATTGGCACTTGCGCGACTCGGCTGTCGGCATAAGGGAACGCCAGATTCTCCCGTCTGCGGGTTGTGTTATATATCACAGCCTTATTATGCATGGTATTGCTTTGTAGGTGCTGATACCATCCCCGTCCATATGAGGAGAGAAATCTTCAATCTGGAATCTTCGATCAGACCAGAGACGGCAATAATGAGCAATTTGCCCGCCCGAAGTCGCTGAGACGACTTAGATATGAATAATACTTTTTTTTCTCCTTACTATAATTTCTAATTAGACGCCATGGGAATAAAAGCTGTTAATGAAAGCCCATAAACTGTAAGATTTGAGTCGTACTCATTTATTTTAATAGAGTAGTAACACGACAATAAGCAACAGCTGAATAATGAGAGAGAGAGAGAGAGAGATAGCCGTTGCGGCTTCATCCACCTTTCTGCTGCGGCACGGAATTTATTGCTGGGGTGAAGAAAAAAAAATACCACTACATGGAATTGTGCAATTAAACAATAAAATGTTCCCTCCTGACATTTTTCAGTTGTTTATTCACGCAGTATTTGTTCACGGCTGCGGAAATTTCCAAATACAAGGTGTGGAAGCTGCAAAAACTCAGTCCAGGTTAGAGACATTTGGTTTTTTATTACCTTAAACTGTCCATTAAACCTATTCTTTTTATTTTTTATTCCGATAGGGGGGAAATTCTCATGTTTAGAATCAGAGACTGAAGAGACATAATGAAAGTTGTAGCTTTGCGAGTGAGTCGATGATGAAATGTCCTCCAGTTTACAACATTCATGATAAAAAAGACAAAGCCTCACACAAATGGAGATGTTTATCAGTCATTACACAAAAGAAAAAAGTGTGGCGGAGACGAGCGAAGCAGTAATGACTGTTCTAATGATGGAGGTATTGCCAATAATAGTATCATACGTGCGTAGGCATATTGTATAACTTAGAACTATATAATAATCCACGATCAGCTGCCACCACGATCACAATCTGCAGTCATGGTCACAATCAGTTTAATTTAAGGTTACAGTTAATATGACCATTGACTCAGGGACCTCGACACTCTTCCTTCTTCATGTCTTTCCTGCGTCTCGCATTGCCTCCGAAATTTTAACCAGTGAACGCTGACCGCCACAAGCACAACAGATGGATACGAACACGAGAATAAACCACCGCGGTCTGTTCTCGCCCGAAAGTAAAAGCACATGAAAATGCTGCCAAACAATATATTGATTTTTGTGTTATCCCTCCACAGGAACAGAACAACAACAACTGGAGCCTGTAGCCTGACGTGAACTGGGCCTTACACTCGTCAAATCAATATCCGGAAAAGAAACCGCAAACATGGCTGAGGAATAATCTTGACAACTGTTTTTGGAGCGTAGGAGCGTGATGTGTGTGTGTGTGTGTGTGTGTGTGTGTGTGTGTGTGTGTGTGCACGTGTCTATGTTGATCTGCCGGTGTAATCGTGCTTGTTGCCCGTCCCTCTCCTCCTCCACTTGTCTGTCTCAGCCTCCCTCTTTATTTATCTACCCTGGTCTCATCCAGTCGAGCGACAGATCCGTCTGTGGTAAGGGCAGCTTGCCAAAGCAGCCCTCTGTGACAGAGCAATGCATTAGGACATTAAGACACCCGCTCCTGCGCGAAAAATCAATCACGCACCCCCGGATGCATTAGAGGCAGAGAAGGGCACCTCTCGCAGCTTTCTGAATGCCACGCCGCCTGGCTCTGCCGCTCTGTTCCCGTCTTACCGCCTGGAACAGCGTGCACACCTGGCTGAGCTTGTTTGCCGCGCTATTTTCTATTCATGCCTCCCACCCGGCAGCAGTGAGCTGGCTCTCAAACCCATCATTAGCTTTCTGTGTGAGATGTGAGGGTGAGCCTGTACATTCAGTGTAATCTTAATACCTGTGCTCATTTATTTGACCGTCAGCAGATTAATGGGTGGCACGTACAGTAATTGTTTCGCTGCCTTTTTCATCCATTTCTCCGCCTCTTTCATCTCGTTGTTTCATCTTTCCTCCAGAGGAAGGGACGGAGGAGGGAACTGTTCCCTGTGGATTCAAATTACTTGAAACTTGCCAAACGCCTAAAATTGAATAAGATCCTCTCAAGTTCGCAGATGAATCAGTCGACTCGAGTACGAAACGGACGAGGTCATGAGATATAACCACCGAGTGAGCAGCCAGAGTCACCGGATCAAATGAACTGATCGTAATCGTCTCTGAACAACTTCTTTCATTTCCACGCAAACGGGACGTTGCAGGTACTTGTTCTTTAAATCTCAAAAAACTCAAGGGAGGCTAATGCCCTTGATTCTTTACTTGTGACTTGTACCAACTTCTTATCTTTTGTTCAGATATTTTTTTCTTCTATAATTTTAAAAAACTTCTTATCTTTAGGTTCAACTTACTAAAAATAAAAAATAAATAAAAGTTGTAACAAGTTAAAATCCATATTTTTACTCTTTGTAAGTTGCATTTTACAAAGTGCTTTTCTGGCCTTAACGACCACATCATCATAAATTATTTACAGAGCATTCAGACTGGAGGAGCCGGAGCTTAAACCAATGACCTTCTGGATATTCGACGACCCGCTTTACCTCCTGAGCCTCAGTCGCCCACTATGTTAGTGTCTGTGAGAATTGATTAGAACAGGATTCAGTACATTAGATGGACTCAATATTCACATCAAATTGTTCCCATACAAAGTTTCTGAAAAGGTCAACAAGACCTCAACAAATTACAAACCAGGACTTTCACCCTCAGGACGTCACACAACAGGAAAGATGGCAACATGTGTGGAAACGCTACGGTGACAGAGACGTCTCATCGAATCAGACTAACGGCAAACAGGAATGCCAAAGTGACAACACAACCACAAAAGCTACACAACGTAAACACAAATACAATGGAAGTTTGTTTGGTGCTATTTGGGCCATATTCACCATTTACCACTATAGGTTCACATCCAGATGACACCTTGCAGAAAACACCACACGTTTGCCAAACAAGGCTCACGTTTGTTTTGGGATATTTGGGCAACATTTGCTAATTTACAAGACGGAAACTTTAGGCTGACGTCCATTTTGTGGGGGACTCAAAAAGGCCAAAACGTCTGTGTGCTATCTGGGGAGAGACAATGGACGTTGATAATTAAAGGAGCAGTTACACGTTTGTGTGGTTAAGCCGGCCGCCGCTTAAAATTTGCTGCTGGTCTATTAGAGGTGTTACAGTGAAGGTGCCTGGAGCATCCAAAAAAAGCATTGAATAAAAATGTTTTTTGTTCTTTCTTCTGGAAAAGTCCAAAAATCATATTTCGCTGATCAATTTGAAGTTTTTGTTTTACCAGTAAACTCGGCTGAAGTTGCTCTGAAACGTTTCACTGTGGCTCCGACACTCGAGAGGCACCAACACATTATCAGCTGAATCTGCGAGATTGAATATTTCACATTTCAGAGCGACAGAAGCGTGTGTGACACTGACATTAGATCGAGTTTTCTAATTTAAATGGAGATTAGTTGTGGCCCCGGTCAGCGCTGTTGCCATGCCGTTACCGTGGCGATGGCGTTTGAAGAAACTCACAGAGACATGCAAATGTTTCAAAAGATGTTTTCATTCATAATTTAGTGTAAAACAAATTGATTGAAGTTGAGTTTTGTTTCAAGCATTTGTAACCTTTTAATCAACTTCACAGCGTGTCCCTGTATTATTAATATTATTATGATCATTTTGAACTTCAAAACCATTCACATTACATTTTCAGCATTTCACTTCTCGACGGACATGAATGTGTCGGACGAGATGAAACGGAGGACGACAGAGAATCAGGATTTAATGGGAAAAAAGAAAAAAACACAGTCGTGCCAAAACTGTGAGAGAACAAGCGGAAACAAATAAGTAGATGAAAAAGAAATTGGAAAAGGATTGAAAGTCTGCGCTGAAGGGAGTTCAGTGAGCGGACGGGTTGCTGCCCGCTGAATCAACCTGGCTTCATTCAGTCCGTCTCGCTCCGACAACACGTCTCCACACGGGACTCGGAGCAGCAGCAGCAGCGAAGTGGCTCGTTAAGACGAAATGCTGTCTTCTTTTAGAGGCACTTGATTTAGAGAACAATAAATCGTCAACATTTTAAAGTACAACAGCAGGCTGCCTTAATGAGTGAGTCCACCGCACAATGTGCAGAAACTATCTGTAGAGACAGTTCAGTTCTACATTTAGTTTGGGGATATACACAAATGTTCGTTAGGTAGAGAGCTGAACGACGAACAAGAACAAGCAGAAACTATGATGTTCTTCACGTGGTATAGATCTTTTTGTGCTAATTGTTCGAGAACTAATATTTAAAGGGGACATATGATAATCTTTCTGTTCCTCTTTCTTTCCTCTACTGTGTTATATCGTGTTTTTTTGTGAATGTTAACGTTCTACAAAGTTAAAAAGTGCTAAGAAAAGATAAAATAGTCTGTATTTGTATAGAACTTTTCTATTCTTGACAATAGTGACTCTTAGTGCATCTATGTGGAGAATTTCATACATCGGTGCAAACGTCCGAGGCAAATTTCAGTATCATGCCCAAGGACACTTGACAGGCATCGAACCACAGACCTTACGGTTAACGAACCACCCACTTTACCACCTGAGCCACAGCCGCCATTCATTGGGAGAGAAGGGACATTACAGAGACGGGAGCTAACTTCAGACGGAGGCTGAACAGAGGAGCTGCAGCATTGGACAGAATGAGGGAAGTTTCCGAACCATTTAAAGTATCAACACATCAGAACTATGAAGATGAAGATGAGCAGAATATGTTTCCTTTTTAAAACCTCCAAAATCAATATAGAGAGATATTAAAAAAAAGAAAATGCAGTTATCAAATTGCTGAATATAAAAACTGATCCACATAAAGAAATAAATCATCTAAATTGGAAGTAGTTCCAGTTTAGTTTCTAATAAAGAATAGTTTCCTCTTGTTTTTTTCTGCTTGGGAGAACAGGAGCAGCACTTTGTTGCATGAGAAATCCAGAAGAAAGGAAATAACACTGGGACATTATCTGTGGAGGGCGGCCCCATTAAAAAAATGAATATTGCTTTTCTCCCCCCTCCACCTCACTCCCGGCGCCAGATAACGTCTAAACAAATAAATAAATAAAAGCTGTAAATAACCTTTGCCTGTTGCTCCAGTCATTTCTCTATTACTTTGGCCAGCGGAGTGAGACCGACTTCTTATTTCTTGCTCTGAGAAGCAGCTCTCAATTTTGTTGATAAAAGAAAAGAGGGAGGAATTGGGGGATTGGACGGGAACGGAGGAACGGGCAGTGGTACGAGGTGACAATACATTTTGTGAATGAATTTCCTGAATGCTCCTTTGCATATGGTCGTGTTAGAGCCCGGTGTTACCCGTCTCCCTTTACCTGTATCCGGTATTAAGTCTGCACACACACAGACACGCATGACGTCTGTCACACAGATGGCAAAAAAAAAAAAAAGAAATAGTGTCGATCCTAAATTACCAAATCAGCCTTTTATTACCTTAATGGTACAAGCAATTACTCTCGCTCTACCCATAGTCGTAAAAAACATAAAAGACGAAATAAAAAATTGCCCTTTTTAATAAAGATCCAACGGCTTTGCTTTGGTACATAATGAATCCAGAATGACATAAACGCTGCGTTCAGCGAACTGCCGGAGACATTTGGATAATTGAGGTAGAAGGCAGATGTGAGGAGGAGTCAGGATTTTGTGTTTTGTGAACGTGCTTCAGTCAATTCGCAGCCCTTTAGAAAATAATAATAAAAAATAATAATAAAACCCAGAATGAATTATAAAGCCGATTCTGCGTCGTCAACAGAGTGATGGCACGTGAAGAAGCCTTCGTCGGCCGGACCCGTCACGGAGCAGCACTGGGAGCCTGCAGCTGTCGGGAGTCTCGCAGCTCTCGCTCACTTCTGGTAAACACTGATGAAGTTAAAACAGGTGCAGCGGCACAGTTTGCATTAAACAGCCCCCCCCAAAAAAATGCTCTCACTGCAAATTATCTCCAGGCCCATCGCTGCGAGTGGTGCGATTAGTTTTTACATTTCAACTTGTTCCTGTGAGAGTTTTGTAAACTTGGAGAAACGACACTCGAGCCGATTCGAGCAAACACCTGCATTCGCGTGGATTTCTTTGCAAAGGCAGCTTTTTATTTTTTAATTGTGTGGCGTCTTGAAGATCCATCAAGAAGGTTATTTATTCGTTTGTCTGTTAGTCTGCAGCGTTACGCCAAAAAATATTATTTCACCTTTTTAACATTGCAAAACAGAGCATTTTCTGACATTTGCACTGATTTCCCAAAAGATAAATCATGTATCTTGATGAAAACAGTCAGGCAAAAGTAGGGAGCTGATATCGACGAGTTTGCAATACGGTGCGGCTTGATTTGAGATTATTGAAGGTTATGTTTTTTACGAGCGTTCCTTTGTTAGTTTGGAGAATCGTACAAAAACTACTCAAATGAGAGTAATTATGTGCAGCGGTGGCGCGCTCCCTCGCTGTTGGAGCGGATTTGGGTAAAAGAACAATAACACAATCCTCTCCTTTTGATTCTAAATGGTGCGACAGAGCGTTAGCCTTGGTGGAGGTTTGAAAAGAAGCCATTCAATTTGGTGCAGAAGTTTTATTTTCCCCCTTTCTTCAATGACAAACCACAATGGTTATTAAAACATTTTCCTTTTTTCATTATCGACCTTAAGACTTTTCAGCCTTGATGGAGGTTTGAACTCTACATTCTGTTTAGTATGTGTTTTTTACGATAATAGTCTCTGCAACGACAACCTGAAAATGATGTGAGGACACATGGACAATATTTGGCATTCAGGTCCTTTGCCCGTGGAGAATCCTCCGAACCGCCGGCGACAACAATGACATTCGGTAAGAGACGGGACCAGCTGAGCATGACTCCAATCTAATTCTGTGCCAGTTTCTGTGAAAGTCACAAAGCAACAGAACGATTCCGTCCGGTGGTCAAAGAGGAAAATATCAGAGCACAGTCGAACCATTCAGGAGAATCAACAACATTTCTTCAGGTGCTGGAAATGAACTTGGGAAAATAAAGTCGTAATGTGGTGTTGTGCCTCTGGAGATACAAGAGGTAAAAGTACATGATACTGCAGCGGCAGCTATAAGTGATTTTAATTATTCTCTGCAGAAGCCTGCACAGCATCCAACATGCACTTACACCTCAGTTCACCGGGGGGGGAATACAAGTACACAAACATGTACAAACACAACCCCCGTCAGCCTGTTACCAGCTTTACCATCTCTCTCTAAGAAGTGTGACTGAAACTGGAATAATGAAAACTGCAGCGGTGACTGTTATTGTGGAAGATTGCAATAAAGTGTCTTAATATCTATATGTGCAGTTAAAACGTGGACTCCACTGTATCTGGATGTAATAATGTGTAATGTAATTTTATTTTCATATACAATCACAACGTCAGTATGGATTAGACTATAGACCAGACTAAACACACACAAAGTGCAATATTGGCAAAATAAAGATGAACCAAAGAAATATTTAAAAGCCTCTGCAGCCTCATATGCAAACTGCCTTTTAGCTAAATATGTTCTATAGTCTTTATATATATACAAACTGAGTGGGTCACAGACCTAGCATTCCACCAGTGGTCAGTAAATACCATAAACTGCAGATATACATAGAGACAGACGTCAGGACAGCTCCCCAAAAAGTGAAGCCAAAGTGTTTTGATCACCCTCTGGTGGCCGGGCTGCAGTATAGCTCATAAACACCCTGTGAGGGACATGTAGAGGACAATGTCACTCATGTATATATTCCAGTGCCAAGTTTTCCCATAAGTTTGGTTTTAATTAGATATTTGATGCTCCAGACAAACTGGCTCGTTTAGGCTTCGTGGTTTAAACTGATATTTAAGTGTCTTTTCTGTGTTTTATCAGATGGGGGGGACTAAGTAACTCATGTGATTATTTTTAGCACTTATATATATTACCTGTGGCCTTATATTGGTGTAATGGTGCCTTTTGTGGTTGTTCTTCATCTTAAATTTTAATAATTCATCATTATTATTACGATAGATTATCATTAAGATGTTTTGGTGGCCCCTCCGGCACTGATGCCCCCCACACAGCATGTGATGGCCACGGTGTTACTACAGTATAATCTTTCTGTATTCAATTCGTTTCAGTTCAGGAAGGTAATATATTAAATATATTAAATAAAAATGTATTAAGTCGGACCTTTGATGTGAAGACATTGTCCTTCCAACATTAAACCAGCACCTGCTACCAGCTCATAATAGGAGATTAGAGGCAAAACTACCATTAAAATGTCTTTTTTCCAAAAAGCCTTCACACCTCCACTCACTGTAAATGAGGTGGCTCCTTTCACAGGACTTAAAGGTCAGGGAGGAAATCTTCGAATATGGTCGAGAGACACACAGAAAGAGAGAGAGAGAAAGGGGGGGGGAGAGAGAGAGAGAGAGAAAGGTCTCGTCTTCCCTTTCTACAATAGATCTTGTCACTGAGCGAAGGAGGAAGAACAGGAACTTGAGATTCGTTCCAGTTCTGTGTAACATACTTTAACACAGTGCTGCTGCATGTATCCTCTGTGTTTGCATCCACAGTTGCAATCGTCCAGCAAATTAAACCACAAATCATTCTCATCTGCAGTCGGACGTAATTCATCTGAGGGGAAATGAAAGTTGGAAAACAAGCTCCAACCAAACACAGTGAGGTTGTGTTGGTTTGATCTGAAGAAGATATGTTAGATCTGAGCAGCTGGAGGTGAAGAGGCAGAAGAAAGCTACAGATTTGTCCTGAAGACCCCGGGGACTTCGAGGACATATCCACATCCTTCCTCCCGAGAGGCGTTCTCCATCCATCACATCCCCGATAATCAAATTCCTGGAGGCTCTGGCGTTGGCCTGTTTCCGACCTCAGAGGATCCTCTTGAGTCGATGACGTGATTCAGTCACCTGGCGAAGTTCCTCTGTTTTCCCTCATTAGTCCGTTTCTTTCGTCCGTTTCACTCTCCGGTCACAGTTCATTGTTTTGCTCTAGTGTAGCTGTGAAGGCTCATCCGTCCGATCCCTGCTGGCTGTTGCCATAGCATCCAGGGTCATGTCAGAGCCTCTTGTGGAGGAGGGAAGAGCCTCAACAAACAGAGAGTCTCTCAGGGTCAATAAGTTACACAAGTCTCTCTCCATGAGTAGAACAGACGTACAACACGAACAGGGTTCAACGTTTAGGATCCTGATAGAATTTCATAAATATCTGATGTGGTTACTTGAAGTATAACCTTGTATTTTTTTATAATGTTTAATACCATCAACGAGGGAAAACTCCTTTCTCCTCTTTGTGATTCAATAAATTCTGTTAAAGACTTTCCACGTCCAACATTTCTGTCACTGTGACTGTGATGTCGTACATCGTTTTTTTACCCTCAGACTATTTCTACAGATGGATTGGATCCTTTAAACCCTCCATTAAATTCCCTTATTCAACCCTTTGTATTGTTCAGGTCAAATTGACCCAGAACAATGCAGCGGGTTTATAAAAGCAACACAGAAATAGAAATGCACACAAAAGAATCCTCAGCATTCATTCGCTTTATCTCAATTCCAAACATTGTTGATAATGATCGAACATATGATTCATGTTTGTAATTATCTTCTGTGGCTTGACCCGGATATACGGAGGACATTAGTGTGTGTGTGTGTGTGTGGGGCTCTGAAGCATTTTTCTTTGTTATTGAAAAACACAGTTATTTGAAACGGGGCAAACACAAACACACAAACTCCAAAACGTACATATTTTTCGGGGCTAAATGTCACGACAATCCTTTTGTGTTTTTTTTGTATGTTAAACATCAAAGCCCATGAACGTAGCATCAGTTGCGCAGCCTCCTCCATTAGCCGTGTGAGGGCTTCTTAACGAAGGCTGCTCGGAGAATGTCCCCGCTCATATTAAGGCTGTTCCGGGGCTCTGGATCACTTTGTGAGGCGATACTTCACCGAGCAGCTCGCGTGAAGCTTTTGCTTTTGTCTGGCAATTATTTGCCTATTAATTTTTAACCTCGTCCCAACAGCTTGATAAATAAAAATGCATTTAGTGAGACAAATTGTTTTCATATCTGAATGGTTGTTAATGAATCATTCGAAGCACGTGTATAGATTATACATGCTTCACCCCTGATTTCCATTAAAAAGGCCAAGCGGAATTTTTTTTAAACAATTGCTCAGGGATCCAAAGGTAATATGCAAATCAATATGTGGGACTGGATTGTTTGAGCCCTTGAGGGGAAAACCACAGCGGAGGTAAACAAATCAGTCTTGGAGTAAAAAGTTGAACCCCCCCCAAAAAAGTTGGTTTACTGTATGCAAGCATCATGTCGGCACAAGGAAACATGAAATACTAGATTTTCAAATTTCGATATAAATTTTCATCATGAAGGTCATATTCTAAACCTCCCAGTACCCCCCCCCCCCCATCAGTCTTTCAGACACTGACATGACTCAGGTGAAGCTAAACGCAGCGAAATGACTGCTACGTGCCTGTTATACTAACACACGGCGAGATGCACTTTCACAGTGGGGACGTTATTCGGCCTTGGAAACCACACATCATTGTAAGTGTGACAGTCTCGGAGGCTTCAGGCACAGCAGTCATTTGCCATCAATTACCAAACCACTTCCATTGTTGGTGATGAGGAGCTCTTCCATATCCGTCCAAAGCCTCTTATGCGTTGACACTAATCAGGTGGTAGCTCCACGGTGATGGACATTTGTCATTAGCTGTCGTGGTGGAATAAAAAATGGTTCCGGGCTGTATTCCGTCGCGCCCGTGACAGCCCTGTGATGCGCTCGATGATGAAGGGTCTCGGTGCGGTGTCACCGTGTCCCTTTCAATGACCCAAAAGGTAACACGTACTCACCACCTTTCGCTGCACAGGACACATTATGTACTGTGACGAGGTTGAACTCGTCTCCTCGGGCTGTGTGAACCCTCCATAGATCACTGAGATCCATGGATCGATTTTACTTTAAGTTAAATTTCAAAACTGAAATATCTAATAGATAGTTTGTCCGTCCTGGGGGAAGTGTCCACCATCCGTCCCGGGAGAGGTATCTGGTGTCCCCATTTGACTGTCTGTTCTGGGAGAGGTATCCCCACTTGACTGTCTCTTCTGGGAGAGGTATCTCCCACTTGACTGTCCGTCCTGGGAGAGGTGTCCCCCACTTGACTGTCTGTTCTGGGAGAGGTATCCCCCACTTGACTGTCCGTCTTGGGAGGTGTCCCCCACTTGACGGTCCGTCCTGGGAGAGGTGTCCCCCACTTGAACGCGCGTCCTGGGAGAGGTAACTCCAAATTGACTGTCCGTCCTGGGAGAAGCATCTTCCAGTTGACCGTGATTTGTGAGTATGGGCTTTACCAATAAAATTTGATTGATAACAGTTTGTTTCTGTAGCAAGTCGATAGGAAATACGTCTGAAAACAGATCGAAACGTGTGTTCAACTTCCTGTGCAGCTGCTAGAAGACAAATGGCCATGAACAGGATGTTCTTAAGGTCCTATTCCAAAACAAATCTTTTCCTATTAGTACAAGATTTTTCTTATAATAAGCACCAACGGGTTCTTACAGCTGTATGACCTTTATCATTGCTGTTCCAAATTTTACTAAAATTGAATAATTTATAATGTTTTTTCCCACTGCAAATTCAGTCTTTTGGGCTTTTATAATCAGAAAAAAAGGAAATGAAAACTCCTGGTGCTGCAGCAGAGGCACGATTCTAATCTTTCCTCCCTGGACCTTTTTTTTTTTTAGCTTTGGCAGAGACACTTCCCTAATGGTGTCCCTGAGCTTCCAAAAAATGCATGTCTTTGTGTCTCTGATGACATATGTCTACACAAGCAAGTCTGTGATGAGCCTCTCTAGCCTCCGGCCAACCAAGAACACAACATGGTGTGGCTCTATTTGAGAGGATGCGATGGCAGAGAGTGCCTCAAAGGAAATTTAGTTTTGCTCTGAAATGATGAACAGCAAAGTGCAGGACACACAACTCGCTGCTCCCAACAGGCTGCGGAGGGAATACATCAGCTTGGCACGGCAGCATCTTGCGCATCACTCATGCGCTGCAGTCAATCAGAGGCCCTCTCTCGGGATACTGTACCTGGAGGTGGCTGCTTTGTCAATCCCCAGTTTAACGCCACATATGGGCAGGGGGGGGGGTTGAAGAGCACTCGTGTTTTCCACTATAGGTCGACATCCCCCCCCTCAACAGGCGGCATTGAGCCCAAATCGAGCCGACTACGTGACACGGCGTGTGAGCAAAACTAACAAGCGGTGTGTAGCCTTGAGGGAGGACGGGTGAGACACACGACAGAAAGAGTTTAGCTAAATGCTGGGATGTGGTCCGATGCACTCCGTGTGATGATCAAGCTTCATTTCAAATGGCGGCCCCCTGCCCACCTCTCCCTTGATTTATGAGGGCAGAGCAGATGCTGTGGATACGGAGCATGAGGGAGGGAATTGCACTCTTATCAGCAGGCAGCACGGCGACAGCCTTCATTTCCTCACCTTTGCATCAGGCATGTCTGGCTGTGTCCGTGGGCGTGTGCACTGTGTGCATGAGCGTCCGTGTGCTTGAGAGTCTGCACAAGCACACGGGAGGAGAGAGGAGGAGAGAGAGAGTCAGAGCGTCTGCCAGCTGTGGATGAGCGAGAGCCACTTCAGGCACTTTAATCTGAAAAGACAGTGATGAAAACAATGGTTTGAATAAAAAGATGCCAAGATTTTACTTATTATAATATTTAGCATTGTAACCGGACTCTTATTGTTGTAAATTAGCTCTTGTTACCTTGAATTCCCTGGTTTTTCACATATTGTAAAGATGTCAGAGTTTCAAACCTGCCTGTTTCATCACTATCATTCATTATCATTAGAGCCCAGTGTGCAGCGATGAGCTCGGTAAGATGTTAGCGATTGTGAATTTATTAACATTTTCAGCCAAGACAGGTGTGACCCCGACAACCTGATCATTTTTCAATTGCCGAGCATCGGAAGGCCCTTCCAATCATGCAAATGTGCCATGTGTTTCACCGTACTCCATCACAGACATGGGAGGTGAGAATGATTAATTAATACATCGGAGCTATCAATTTGTAATTTGTAGTTTCTTCACAATTTAGAGAAAACACCGAGAAAATCTCTGGGAGTAAGATCAAGTTTTTGTGTTCGTACAAACACACAGATTTATATCGTGATGTTACAGTTTTCTAACAATGCACAGGCAGCTGCAGAGAAAAAGAAATAACATGTAACAAAATAAATTATTTTGAGGACACCGTGCTTTTTCCGGGTTGTCTCTTCAGTTCATGATGACATGAATGCGTTTGACTGACATGCTGCCGAAGCGTTTCCTCCACCTGTCACCCAGTTGTAAATCACTCAGAGTTATTGTGGTTGAGGGCTCACACCTCTTATTGCCACTTCCTGCCCCGGGCTACACCTCGCTTTTATATTATGTATTTTTTATCACCGGGCATAAATTAGTTCCTCCTTAAGTAGGAAGACAGGCATCGGCCCTGCAAAGCTAAGACGAGTGTCCCCCTCGCCACTTTCTTCAGATTTAGAACTCCTTGTCGAGCAAGGGCATCCGAAACGGCGACTTGTATATTAATGATCCCTGCTGGAGGCAGAACAGCCCCGACACTGCAGGACGTGAAAATAAACTCACTGGCACCCTATGAAGACAGGAAACAGGTATTTTGTGCTTGTTTCCAGTTACATGGGTGGGGGGGGGGGGGGAGCGTGCATCTTTTTTTCCAAGTGGATAATTTATGATGTGGCTTAATTTACATGCGGTGCATTTTGGATGGCAAGGGGCTATAAATACCTCAGCGGCCCCTGCAAATTAAGCAGTAAAACAACCAGCAGTGTCAATATTGTAAGAGAGCGGTCTGCAGCCAGCTGTTTAGCCGGCGTGCTGAGCAAACAGAGACGGATCGCATCGCTCCTGAGTTGATCCTGTTTCCAAGTGTGGAGGTACGGTCGGGGGCCGGCTGTTTGGAAAAGGTCAGGGTCTAAATTGGGAGCGGGGGGGGACGACAAATCTTTCAAGGTTTAAGTATCCGATCGCAAAAGTCACGTTAGCGACGTATACGGAGAAAGGTGCAAAGGGTGGGTGGGGGGGGGTGTTTCTCTCGTTGTTCCTGGCGTTGCATCATACGTGCGGCTCGTCATTAATCTTATTCTTTCCAGTAATGGTTTTTCTCTTGTCCTCCGCACCACACTATGGGAAACTAATGACCCTCTCCACTGCCATGGAGGAGAAACCGTGTCCTGTTGTTCAAGACATTCTACATATCTTCTGTTTTCCTCCCAGGTGCGTTGGATCTCTCTCTCTCTCTCCGTCTCCTCTTGTTTACGTCTCTCCCTCGGTAATTGCCTCACTGTCAGTATGAATATGCATGTTTACCTTAATATGTCCTTTTACCTTATGTACCAATCTTGCGGAGGTAATTAACATATCGGGATGACTCACTTGCTTCCAACAAAACAATCTTTTTACAGGAAATGCATGTGACGTGTTCTCGTGCGGACAAAGGCCTGCGGGAAAGAGCAATGCGGAGGGGTGAGGGTGCTTATTCATTTATCTTCTATTTATGTTCCTCCATTTAATTGAATTTTCTGCTATAATCCCGGCCGGCAGATATAAATCATGCCCCTCAATCAGTCAAGATAGCCAAAAGACATCTCCTGCTACAGATGTACGAGAAGGGCGGGCAGGGGGCACGAGGAGGCCAAGATTTATGTGCACGAGGAAAAACATGACCCTGGGTCTTTGCTGGCTGTCAGCAGAGCATCTTTTCCATTACCTTGAGGATACATAAGCACTATATTTCAGTCGGGGGGGTCCTTGAGCAAAATTTAGGACAGACACAAAAATCACAATGCCCTCTCCGGGAGGATTTTCATAAAATGCAGCTTGTTCTCAGCACCGCGGCAGAATGTAATTGTTTTTTAGTTTTTTTTTTATATGGTGTTTATGTCGCATAAGGTGCCGGTGGGTGAACAATTGTACCGTATGTTTAACAAGAAGCCGAAGAGGAGAACAGCGTCGACTCTCGTAAGTGCGTTTTGACATTTCTCACTTACAGGTCAATAAAGATATTGTGTAACGTGTTCGTGTTGATAATTCAGCACAGAACACAAGTACATGTAAGGGGTTGGACATTCATTTTTAGTAGCGACGGTAGTTTTTTGAAGAGAGAAACTAATCCAAAGGGGTTTTATTAGTAATGACCCTTGAAACGGATACTTCTCCTACGATGGGAAAATCATCTTTTATCCCGTAACTACACAGTACACATCGTATTACCTGAATAAAGTCCACACAGACAAGGTGGAGTATAAGTGCTGGAAGCCTGTACTGTTGTAAATGCTTTTTATTCCTCTAATGCAAAATGAGGCAAGGACAGGATCCATAGAATAACAGGGTTTTTTGCGACCACATGTCAAGGACTTAACCCTGATTAACACTAAACAGCTCTTTACAAAGATAGAGAAACAAATAAGCTCACGTAAATAAAATAAAAAAACCTCACATGCAAATTCAATACAGTCGCTGACAGCCTCTATACCCCCTCGTCCATACGCATCATCAGTGTGTGCCCAGGCGTCCAATCTGCTCGCAGTGTTCTTCAATAAAGTTCCCCCTGACACACATGATGGAGAGCCACTCTGCTGCGGAGCGCCATACTCAGAAAACGACTTGAGGATAAAATATTGCCGTCTTGGCAGTTGACTTGCCAATCCAAATTAAAAAAAGTTAGAGTGGCCAGGTTTATGCTGCAGCCTTCACGCCGGCTGTATTTCATGCTTTTTTACACCTGCTGCACAGCCGCATGCTCACACACCTACACATCCATCCTTTCCAATAAGGGCTGCAGAGCTCAATAAACTAATATGTTGATTTGCTATACGGGTTTTTTATCTCCAGATATTGTTGCTGCATCCTTTAAATCTGAGGAAAAATCCAACAGGAATAATAAACCTGTAAATAGAAGTTATATATATACGTTTGAATACAATATTCTGCAATAAAGGAATATGGTTGTTTGCTTCTCTATATTATATATATGTGATGTCGTTGTTAGGTGGCATAACACAAAAAACAACTCTACGGATTCCTACGAAACTTGGAGGAAGAACCAATAACATTTTGTGCAGATCTGGGACAACATATTCACCATTTGCCAATTTATGGATTCATGGATGTTGATGGGGAACCAAACAGGGACATTTAGGGGCCTGATCAGACCGTTGGGCCTTTTCACAAGTTTTCCAAGTTTTGAATTGTTGCTTGATTTTATTGGAGTCGCTTCAACCTGGAGGAGCTGGGGAGTCTTTGTGCTCCGTGGCTGACGACACAATTTTTTTTGCACAATGCAATGCGAACATGATCGTCCCTGCTCCTGATTCGCGAGGGCAGCTTAAGAAGCTGTTTTACCTTTTTGTCTTCCCCCCCGTTTTGTCTCCCCACCTCAAAGTCTCTCGGAGCTAATGCTCTCTGAAAGGCCATTGTGTTTCCTTTTCACCTCAATACAACATTGTTCTCAGTTGCCAGGTTGCATTGAAAAGGTTGGTGTAGAACCAGGTACAATAACATCTGTACCTTTCACGACCACTTTCAGGGATAATGAGACAAGAAACCTGGTTGAACAACATGACATTGTGCTGCATATTACAGGAAGTGACTCTCGTAACTTCTTATACAGAAAACTTGATCATTTAGCCATTGCTGTCTTGGCTCTATAATCTTTGGGCTTCGCTTCAGGGGAAAACAGCATGAAGAGAGAGCGGGGTGGGGGGGGGGTGGAGGGGGTGAGGGGGTGGAGGGGACGGGGGAGAAGTGGTTGCTATCAACGTAATTGCAACCTCTAGAATGTCCCCTTTATGTGGATTGACACATGGCGAGGTTTAGGAGTTTTTCATTATGTTATTGCTCATGTCTGTTTGACTTCAGCCGGCCATTTCATTTCATTTCATATTAGCACAATGAAGTAAACTCAGCGGCAACAAAAGAAAATGCGGGTTTGGATTCGACGCGGCACAAAGGAGCCGATCATCCAGCGGCGGTTCTGGTCAGCGACAAACGCGACCACATGAATCACGGGCTGAACATTCTCTCCCCCCGTGTCCAACACACTCAAAGTGCCACTGATGAGGTTTAATTGTGCTTGATTGTGTGAACTGGGCCTGTTGGGTGCTATAGGAGGAGACGGGGGGGGGGGGGAGCTGCGACTTTTCTCTGATGCTTTATATCCAATTATCCTCTTGCTGAGCGGAGAACCGAATGGCAAACGTGGACTAAATGGTGCGTTTCACGTGTGGTCAAACTCTTCTAACCTCAGGCTGCGAATACCAGCTGAGCTTGTGCTTCCTAGTCAGGTTGTTACATCCTTATATGAGCTGATGGACAAAGACGACCATGTAGCCTGGCCAAAACCAAAGGCAGTAGAAAAAGATGGACGACGCATCCCCACGTCCTGCCACTATCCAGAAATGAAGCCAAAATACTGCCATCTTGTGGTGACTACGTTGTATGGAGCCACAGACATTCCTGGATCCGCCCCCTGATCCGGATTCATGCCAAAATTTAATAAATTCTTCTTTAACCCATTCTGCATCCTTCCACAAAGTAATATGGAAATCCATTCCATAATTTTTGCATAATCTTGTTCACAAACAAACAATGGACAGAGGTTAACTCCTTGGTGGAGGTAATTAAAACCAAACGTACCAGGGATATAAACAAAAATGTTGATGTTTGTGTTTTTCCCATGTCCCATATGTTAACATAGAGGAGGCAGGATTCATGACCTGCACTGTGTGTGATCGAGAAGCTTCAGCTTTACTTTTAGCGGAGCAGCCACGTCGTCCATCTTTATACATCAAAGCTTTTACAAAATGCTTTAGACTGACTCTTTACGTGAGGCTGTTTTTCATTCTATTCACTCTGTTGAAGTAGTTTTGCAATAATGTAATTAATTTATTTCAAGTGCACACTCGTGAAATACAGAATCACAAACATAACAAACAGCGACGCAGCTAATCTCTCTCTCTCTCTCTCTCTCTCTCTCTCTCTCTCTCTCTCTCTCTGGATCCACTTTTACTTCACCATTATCTGAGGTGTCACCTGTAGCGTGGCGACACCTGTAGGTCACGGTTACCTGTCACGGCCAATCAAATGTCTCGGCTGTATTTCACATCTGTGTTGCAGCCGAATTAATAGAGTTGCAGCGGCATAATAGTCGAGTTTACGAGCCCCCCCCCCCCACGCCTCGGGGATGATCAAGGTCACATCTGCATGTTTTGACAACGATTCCACATTCACACAACCTACAGCACACGTATAGATTAATGTGTCCGTGTAAACAATGATGTATAAACATAATTAAAGTGGGAATAGTAGGGAATGCAGCTTGTGTCTGTGGGCGTGTGGTGTGATGTGCAATAGAATACACGCAGAGAGGAATGTCGGCGGAGAGAGAGAGAGAGAGAAGTGCTTCATGGAGGGATATAATGAACACAAGCCAAAGAGGCTACACACCCCTCAAGGCCAAATTCCCAACATGAAAAGTAAGGAGCGGTGAAATTTTCCCTCGGTTTAATTTCTTGATGGTTTTTCAGTTCATTAAAACAAAGGGAGCAGCAGTGGTATGGAACAAAATACATTTTCCACACAGACGAGGCAATAACCTGAGAAAAATAACTGTTTTCAATTGAGCCGAGTTTCCCGAAGTAGCGTTTGTTTTGGCTGCCGGATCGAGTCGAGCACGGAGACGGTCGCCTGCCACGGCAAAACACACTTAATTGTTTTGTGTTGTTTGTGAACAAGCACTGAGATGTGGAGGAGTCGGGGAGATACTTTTCTCTCTCCACTTACCGCAAATAGTCATTAAAAGAAAGAGGAATCACATTTACAATCATCAGTACGGCTGCGGTGGCCCTTTTTAAACCTGCCTGTTTGTTTGGCCTTCAGCTTTCTTTTCTGAAACTGTAACAGTGACCTGCAGACCTGGAGAATCACCATGAGGAGTCCCAGCCGCCGCCGCTGCTCCAGAGCGCTTAGTCGTCGTATTAATTCAATTGTTTATTCAAAATTGAATGCAGCATGTTGCCAAATCGCACCAAAACCGACACTGCACTTCTTTGGGCCCTTAACAAAACACGTGCCAGGTATGGAGTCGATAAGATGAACGCTTCTCCAGATACACGATTCACAAACAGACAGACAGAGACATCTGGAATCATCAGGTTGAATTGAAGCAGATTCCAGGATCTTTCAACCAGAGCCCTTTTACTCAGGGGACGTTACTACTGGTCCATAACGACTACTGCTGACACCAAAAATCAACAGTGCACATATTCTACATATTCATATAATAACGTATTAAACGTGAGGTGGTCGACTGAGCCTTACACTTTGCCTTCACACGGCATTTCTACATTATACATCATCATTTCCAACATGTGTTCAGTGCAAGTGGTTAGAATTTTTAAATGGGAGATTTATTGTTGATTGGTTCCAAAAAAATATAGTTTTTAAGAATAAATAACACAAAATGAGTTGATTTTTGCAAAAGAAACAAGCTGCAGTTCAACCATTTAAACCCTCTAAAAGGTCTCTGGTGGAAAATCAACAGCCCCTTTGTGCCTTTGACGCACTTTTATTCTCTCTGTATCCCTGCAAGCATTTTTTCCAAATGACTGTGTTTACTGTAAAATGTCCTCCAGCTACAATTTCAGCTCAGGACGGATGGGGGCATAAAATCTTAAGTATTCTGCTCCTCAGAATATCTGGATGAAAACTGATTAAAAAGCCAACGACGCACAAAAGAAGAATCAATTAACCCGACACAGTATATGTGGCAAAGCTCTGCTCAAACAAACTGCAATTAATTTCCACCTTAGTATTAATTCATTGTTATGTTTTGAGTTGATAAAACTGTGGATGAGACACGTTCAGGTTCTACATGGCTTTGGTCAAATCTCACACGAAGCATGTTGTCAGACAGTAAAGTCCGACTGGCTTCCTGAACAGAAATAAAGTACGTGATTATAGGTGAGTGAGATCCGAGCACAAGTCGTCTCAAACTTTCAGGACGCGTTTGTGGCAGCTGTGAACAGATGTGCCCTTGTGATCTCTCGGGGACGGAAGTTAACGCCAGGTCTGAAAAAGTGTCGGGAACAGAGCCACAATCATCTCACATGACTCGACCACCGCGTGTGTGTGTCCTCCAGGACGGCAGCGCAGCAGCAGTCACACTTTCTACAAAGTTGAGATTGAAATCTGAAAACCAGATTCAAGGCAGGTACAAGGACTGACGGGGGAAGCATATCCCTCCTTCATCTCGTTCTTTAACACCACAGCTCAAAATACTCTTCCCACGGACGGTTTGTAGATGAGATGCGACTCTACACGCCTTGAAAATTGTGTTTGAGCGATTCCAAAATACTGCGTGTGCCTGTGTACAGTAAGAGCTGAGAGCTGAGTGAGAGCGTCTTGGCTGCACGAGCTCGTGAGCTGATAAGATCGTGTTCCTGCCACATACTCCAACATGTTTCCTGCTTGGCTAATAAAGCAACTGAACAGACAAAAGGAGGAAGCAAAAACGCATATGACTGTAAATTCTTACATTTATATATTTCTTTATTTGCCTATTTGTTGTCTTTGCTTTATCTATTTTTCTAATAATGTTTTCTCATGTTCTCAAAGTGTTTTGTTGTGTTGTCGTCCGCATTGATGCAAACACAAGAGAGAATCATGAACTTGAACTCGAATGCAACATCTCTGTGTCCTTGGATCGAAGAAACACTATTCGTATATCAGATTTTGACAAAATCACGCACCATGACAAAAACCTCCTGGACACACACACACACACACACAGACACACACACACACACACACACACACACACACACACACAACACCTCTTCCCGGTCACCAATTCAAATGTAGTTTGGACAAAACTAATGGAGCACGTGCGTTTCTCTCCGCTACATTTTCCACATGATGAATGGTTCGGTAACTAATTCCGTTTGTTAATGGAAAGCAATTCTTTGAATATATTCAAATTGTTTGCGCTTTAATCGCCTCCCTAATTTGTTTTTCTCGATTCGTCGCTGTTTGTGATGTAATGCAACGTTCTGTCTAATCAATTAATTATTCCGTGTAATTATTTATTAACACTTGATTGCGTATCCACAGCGGCGTCCTGTGCACATATTCTGTCACACAGCTGAGAGGAAACGTTATTATTATTGGCTTCTAAAAGACAATATTACTGTTTGGTGCACATGCATTCATTAGTGGAATAATGCAAATTAAATGCTGACTCCACAGACTTTAACTCTGACTGCATCTAATATCTCTGTATGAATCTATCTCTCTATCGCGGATCTATCTATCTGTCTGTCACATACCCATCTGTCACATATCCATCAATCAATCAAATATCTATCCATCCATCTATGTCATGCCCACCTATCGATCACATGTCTATCAATCTCATATCCATCACATATCTATCTACCTGTCTATCATCTATCCATCTCTCGCTCTCGATGCATCTTTCTCTATCTATCTATTTCTCTGTATCTACCTCTCCCTCTCTAATCTCTTTTCTTCTTCTCCCTCTCTCTATCTATCCATCTATCTATCACACAAATGTACATCTCTCCATCCCATAAATGTGACGTATATCCACATTAGTACTTGTAGTTTACAGTAGTTCAGTATTTAACCGTTTCACACTCGTGTTTCTAAGCTCTACTGACGTAAACAAACCTTTAACAACATCTGTAAATATAAGTAATGTATATTAAGCTGCTCTGTGGATCCAGTATTACAGTAAACAAACTGTCAGTCAAGTTGGGAGCAGCTGGAGTTCACACTTCTTCTTCTTTCCACTCGGATTTAAAAAGCTTATTCGCACCTTTGAGCCTCGGCCCTTACTTAAGAGAGTTTGTTTGTTGGAGATGAAATCCGAGTCATCAGGGCGGTCCACTCGGTGAAACCTGTAAAACCTGCAGACACACCCGCTCCGCTAATGTGAGCCGCAAGCCGACACCCCCCGCCTCACAACAGTGTGTGAGTGTGTGTTCAGCGCTGTGCTCCGAGGAACTCTACGAGGAGAAGAGATCCAAACCGACAGAGAGGCGACTCCGAAAAAAGCAAAGGGTGAGACCATTAGTGGCTTTCTCTCTACTCTTAATGACCTTCTCTAACTTCCTCTCCAAGTCGCTTTCATGGCGGAGGAGGGCGATGGGATTTCATTACCCCTGATTGAAAACCAATGGAGTTTTGAAGGCAGGATGAGATGGAAAGGTGCACTCAAAATGACGGTATACCCTCCAGATGCCAGCAATCTAATTTACTGTCAGTGGTAATAAATGGGGGAGCCACCGGATGGCACAGATAAGATGTTATTTCACCATCAGGGTTATCACTTAATATCTGATAATGTCTGTGGGGAGCAATTGTATCTGACAGTTAAAACAGGGGGGGCTGGGAGGGAGGGGGGGGTTAGCTCCTGGCAGGGAGGAGTGATCATCAGCGTGGAAGAATTGTTAATCTGTCAAATCAATGTGACTTCACTCAATAAAGTCTTCATAAAAAGGACGTAGGTTTAGGCCGCCCGTGTTAATGATTCACACTTTCAGGATTTCTCTTTAATGAAACCGAAGAGTCCTGTTGCTCAAGAGCACGGATTCACATAAAGATTTAACCGAGAAGAGACACAGATTCCAGGGGGAGCAGCAGCCGCCGCCGGAGGAGGAGGAGGAGACGAGGAGACGAGGAGAATTGACTTCACGTGTAGGTTGTGATAAATCGTCAGTTTGTGTGTTTGTTAAGATTATATATTAGAGAAGAGATGTTTGCATGTTAAGGAAGTGCTTGAGGCAGGAATGTTGCCTGGGCGGCTGCAGGCATTCCTAAAAACAAAGTCTGATGAGGGCAGTGACCAAACACACCCTCTCCAAAGTGCGAGGAACAACAGTTGAATCGTCACGAGGGATGACACAGCATAACGACATTGGACACTGGCTGTTTTTATTTTTTCATGGGTAAACAAAGGTTTGCTTTGTGAAGGGCTCTGTTCGTGTTCTGACGACGTTCCATTCTCTCCTCACAGATCCCAGTCCACCTGTTAGTCTCCACAAATAAATCCGGCATGGCACGAGGCGATAACGAAGAGTGGGACGAAAAGCACCCGGACACGAGGCAAACCCAGCCGCAGAGCTTCAAGGACACGGAGAGCGTGAAGTCCAAGAAGGGCTGCCCCAAGTGCTGCCTGAAGACGAGGGACTGCCTGATGAGCGGCGAGTGCGGCAGGGCCCTGCAGATCTCCAGCGTTATCGCCATGTGCGGGATGTGCATCCGTATGTTTGTGTGTAAGTTTTCAACCCACGAGCAACCGAACACGTGTTTGACCATAAATCATGAATCTGAATATGAGAAAACATTATAAAACCTTGACACGTGTATGTCACTGTAACTGGAATTCTATCACAGCAGAGATAATAATTCTCTAAACTCAACCGTCCTCACTGAAGAGATTCTAAAATATTAAGATGTGAAGTAGCTCTGAGATGTTTTTTTAAATTGTTGATCCATTAATTTTTCGATATTCTCATTCTTACTCTGTTCCTTGTTTTGTGTGTTTGCAGAGACTAACTAACCTTGGACATCAGGACCAGCTTGTACAGGCTTTGTTTATTTCCCAGCATCCTGCGGCGTGCGTCATGCCATATGGTTTTTCTTTCTTTCCATTTCATCAGCGACGGTTCTTTAGTTTGCTGTCCACAAGTTACAGTAGTTAACATATCAAAAAAAACAACTTTTCTGTTCCTGTGAAGAAATGGAGGAAACCAACAAGAAAGGGAATATTCAGATGCACATTAGCGCCAGTGGATTTATGTGGATTAAATCTGCTCGTCTTTGTAAAGAGCTTTATTTGGATTCTTTGAAACTGATTGATCACCTCTGATTAATCAAGTTGACCCAGTATTTGCTCGCTGCAGATGTTGTGATGTGTTTATAGTTGAGAGGTAATTTAAAATAATTGTAAATGTGATAGTAATAAAAGGTGAGTGACCCAGACTGCGTGTGGAGGAATATTTCTGAAGTTTAACCCCAGAGAACCTGTAAAACAAAGCTCTCCTGTGACAGTTCTGCAACAAGGACAAAGGTGCATTGAGTTCAATGTGACTAATAACACAGACCTGCGCTTAATTAAAATGTTTTGACGAGAATGATGCAACTACATGACATCCTCATCAACACATCCGTCTGAGGTCAGTCGGGAAAAAATGAAATTAATGACCGCACTCAAAATAACCAGACGACAGAAAAGTGTTTTTCGTGTCATGTCACAGGAAAATAAAATAAATAAGGGACGGCAGCGTTTTAGAATATCTCCATTTAAGGCGCTAGAAAACTCGTAAACATAGCAACAGGGATTCATTAAAAACTATAACTTAAAAGTGTGGATTTAGCCTAAATATTACTTTACTTGGTCTAATAAAATCAGGGTTGTAGTCAATGTGAGGATTCAGGGTCATGAGAATAAAGGTAAAACATAAGTCAAACGTGTAACTACAGCGAATGAAGATGTAGTTCAGCTCTTCTCACGCTGAACAATGAACCGTTGTCGTATTAATCTTCTGATCGATAAGCAATCGAATAAAACAACAGGATGTGATGTCATTGTCACCGTTTCCAGACGAGAGGCGGTGACAATAAAACAAATTAAAGCTCGGTGGGAAGTCTCTCTAGCTCCAGATAATCACCCTTTGATCAGTTCCTACTTCCCCAGTTAAGCCTTGCATGCAAACTAGCAGGCTTCAGCAGACGTACAGTATCACAGAGCAAACAGAGCCCAACAACATGCCCCCCGCTGCTTTCCTGTTTGAAGCCGCGGAGACGCGTCGAACACCAGTGCAATAGATATTTTTCATCATCAGAGCTCAGAAACCCAAGGAAAGAGCTTAAAGAAAAGACAGAAACATGAAAGTTTGCGACTGTCATAAGAAAAACACGGAGGTTAAACCCCCGCAGGGACAAAGTGGTTTCCTTTAAGAGCGATCGATTTCCTGATACTTAATCTATCTCCATCTTTTGCCTTTTATTTTAACGTTTTGTTTCTTTTTCTGTCTTCCTCCACATTTCTTCTAATTCTCTGCCGCTGCCGTCGCCGCCTCTTATGTGCCACCGTGTCAGTGAAGGCATCACAACGCAGGGGTGACATTTCAAGCAGACAGATTAGGGCTTCTCTCCAATTAATTTTCTTTCCTTCCCTGTTAAATACACAATCAACCAAAGGCAAAATGTCAGAGAAACAAACGAGGAGCCGCCGCGTGGCTGACAATTACCGCCAAGCACCTCAGAAATGCCAATATGTTAAAGTGGGAGCAGTGTGTGAGATGAATGGGGACAAATGGCAATCTTTGAGGAGGCTTGTTGTTCCAGCGGCAGGGAAACAAGGCGGTGGTTACCTGCCACGGTCACCGGATGTGGTGACAGACGACGTGTCAGAGGAAAGGTCAAAGCGTTAAGTGCCAAGTGTTTGGGTGGATCCTATCTAATATATCAAATATTTATTTGTAATCATCAGAAGGGGAAGGAAGGGGATGCTGGTGGTTTGGAAATAGAAAATGTTTTCTTGTCATAAAATAAAACTGCTTCACCTAAAAAAAAAGCAACATCTCATTAAGTTCTACTACCAACTGAAAATTTTCAATTTAGATTCAAATAAATGTCTCTAAAAACAGCATCAATCATGTTTTGAGGTAACAAAATAAAGACTGAGGCTTTATTTAATTTGAAGTATTGCAATATTTGACTATTTCCAGCAGAGTGGAGCTTTACGCCCCCTTAAAGCTTCATACTGGACCCGACCTGTTACCCAGTAATTATCTCCAAGTCAAATTCCTGACCCGCCCAGGCCCCTCAACATGTGTCGTGACTCGTTTCCCATGATTAAACACACATGCTACACACACAGTCACTCCCAGTTACCTGCAGGTCCCAGATACAGCGCAAGACACCAAACATCTCCTTCTACTGCAGCGTCTCATTAAATGCATCCAAACACGATTTGACCTTTATTACGAAGTAGTCA
Organism: Hippoglossus stenolepis; assembly: GCF_022539355.2. Taxonomy (NCBI): domain Eukaryota; kingdom Metazoa; phylum Chordata; class Actinopteri; order Pleuronectiformes; family Pleuronectidae; genus Hippoglossus; species Hippoglossus stenolepis. Next base: position 16,966,696 of record NC_061503.1, read on the forward strand.
CAGGAATCGCCATATGTTTTCTTAGTGAAAATGCATTTAAACATGACAACGGCCGTTGTTCCGGGCCTCTTTTGACAGCGCGTCAGTTTGAAAACATTGCCGAGAGTAATGGAGCAAGAAGGAGCAGCAGCTACAGTGAGCAGTAAGATGAAGCGCTGCAGGCGACGGGCTGCACCTCCAACTTCTCAGACAGGTAACCAACTTCTTTCACTGTGCCCTGCTGTTTGCAGACTCTCGCCGTGTGCAGCATAAAAAACAAAACCCCGGCTGCTCACACAGAAAGATGGAACAAAGCCAATTATTGCCTGAGTTCTTTATTTACAAAAAACAAGAGTTTGTTTTGCCGCCTGCAGAATCTCTGTGACCTGTGATATTTAACCACGTTCGCTGCTGCCAACAGTTGTCGAATCAGATGTTGTCAAATCGACCAGGACTGAAATCTTCAAGATTTGCACTTTTAAAGCAGAAGTAATTGTTGACATGCTGCTCTGTGTGAGGTTTGCAACATCTACACACCCTACAACATATCTCCACCAAGGCCCAGGAGCCACTTAAAGTCAATCAGGCTGCAACTAACTTCACACACTAATAGATATCAGTCCCCTAAACGTGCCAAATCTTTTTTTGAAAATCCATTATTTATTCCCTGTGAAAATATCCCAAAAAACGAATGTCAAAATAAGGAAATCTTGCAATGAACTGCTGGATCTGTCCCTTTGCTCAAGCCCCACTGCCCCCCCAGCAACTTTTGTGGAAATACATTCAGTAGTTTCTCCGTAATCCTGCTGAAAAGCAAACCAACCAAAGGCATGGTGTGATAAAATCACCTCCTTTTTAGATTTTACTGGGACAGTTGCCACCCTCCGTTCCCATCAGCCTCCACGCCAAATTAATACGACATCTGTCCACTGAGCATATGAAACATGAAACCGATAAACACCCTCCCGTCCATTAGCTCGTTAGACATCAAATCCCCAATATCATTAATATCAAGTCAAAGAAATGTGCACTGCCCGTTTAAGACAAATACTCGGCAATGTGTTACTGCCCAACAATGTTCAGTTCGACCTCATTGTGTCAAACTGCTGCAGGTCAAAGTGCTAACACAGAGAATTACTCACATCGTATGGAAATGAGGGGAGCTTGCCAATTACAAATATCAAATTGGCAGCAGAACGCGAGGTGTGAAGGACGAGGGAGGAAGGAAAAGCGGCGAGGAGAAGTCGGTCTTTGCCGGCGTATTGTTGTAATGGTGTCCGCCGGTGACCCCTCGGTGGGGGAGGTCACGGACCCTGCTGCAGGAGAACCAACCAGAGCAAAGTCACATTGAGTTCGAGCAGGATTTCAAGCTGTTGCGGTTGGAAAGTGATTTGATGTGAACACACTCCGACCCTCGCCCATGTTGCCAGGCCCATCTGTTGCTCCCGCTCTGAGCCATTCCTCCGTCTCTCCAACCACACAGCCAATATGGCGAAATGTGCCAAACCCAGCTGAAGCGCATCCACCGAACGCCTCCTCCCGACCCTGTGGGAGGCGCGGTGGGGGAGAGAGGAAAGCCAGTCAGGTGCGGCTGGTGTTGTGGCTTCCTGCTTGTCACCGTGGGGGGAAACAGGAATTCTCCTTGCTCATCTACCAAGTCAGTTTAATCACCTCCTTTTGCCAAGCTGCACAGCCGGCCTTGCCGAAGATTGACTTGGCCCGCCGCCAGCCTCAATACACTTTGTTGCATAAATGCTAAATCGATGGGTCATTACGCTAATGAAACGACATGACAGAGGGACACGGTGGTAGAAATCTAGGTTTTTTTCACGGCCTCCGGCCACGGCTGAGTGCTAAGATTCGAAAAATATGTAGAAATTCTGAATTGTTGAAATTCCTTGAAGTTGAGGGTGGAAAAAAGCCTTGAATGCAGCCGGTGGCATTTCTTCTGTCTGTTCATGTTTGTGTCCTTCCACAATTTCACAAAGAGCAACCAAACAAACCACTATTGGACCGTGTAGCCGACCTTCCAGTGAAAGCCCACGTTCCTTCAGCATTTCATTGACAAGGCTCAGCTCTCAGGGACAGAATTTAGTTTGTAAGAGATAAATGTTATTTTATATGGTTATTCCAACTAAGAGAAAGGAAATAAGGCTGTATCTTAAAAGTTCACTGTATGCACTGTATGCCCCCAGAATCAGGATTCCTCTTAGGTCTCACACCTTTCTTGTTAGGTCCAAACCTTCAGGTGTGAAAGTTGTCGGACCGATGGGACCAAATTTAGTTCGTACAAAAGTGGCGGTTTCAGTTGAAAAGATTTGACCGTTCGGACAATTGCTTTCAAATAGACAGACTACTTTTTGGACGCATTAGTGAATCTATAGCCAAATTGAAAACGTTGCAACGTCGACAAAGCAGTCAATGTCAAGTAGACGCAGCCCATGTAGGTGATGACAGGACGTACGTATGTCAGACTAAATTCTTTATACCGATCCCTAAAGTTAAATGTGAAATGAAAACTAACCAGAAAACGGCCGAACAGAGTCACAATCCACATCTAACCAGGAACTGTGAAGAGTGAATCAGGCTCTGAGTGGGACTTCTTCCTTTTCCCCCCCCTTCGTACGTTTTACTGCTACCACGAAGATGAAAGGAGGAAAAAGATGATAAAAGATGTTTGTGTTTTCAGTGTGAGTGTTGTACCTGTTTGTGTTTGTGCGTGTTGCAGAAAGACAGCGAGGGAGACAGAGACCGGAGGAAGAGATGGCAGAGGGACCGAGACAGAGAGAGAGAATACGACAGCAAATGAGATGAGATTTGTGATCTCATCTGTTCACCCGGGGCCTCTCTCCAGAGCGGCCTTTTACTGTCGTCAATCATCTCCATGGAGACATCTTAAAACTCAGATGGATGGGAAGCTCTGATGCATTTCCAACATGCCTGTGATACAGACTTAGAGAGATTGTGGACGGAAGCCACTCACCTTATGTCGGCTGATTACAGCCCTGAGGCATGTGGTAGTGCTACTGGTTATTGGCAATAGAGAGTAATGCAGGCGAAAGCTTTTTGTCGTGCTTGTGTAAAATCAATTAGAATTGAAAGCTGAAACAAAGAGAAAGGGGGGGGGGGAATGTGCTGTGCAGGGTTAGGGACACTTAGCGATCTGTGGGGATCTGAACAGGTAAATACAAGTCATTGTGCACCAATACTCTTTTCTAGCACTCCTAACCAAAGACCATGGATTTGCTTTGTGGCAAAGATCAGAAGAAAAATACCACTTTCACAGCAAAGGAGACACTTTGCACAGCTGAGCACAAACATAAGGGTTAATAACACCCACTTGTTGGGGTTGAGTGGTGCCAATTTAATCCCCCATTAACCCACGCCTTTAAACTTGGTTTTAGATAAACAAAGTTAGCTTTGCCGTTGTGCTAATCTTTAGTTTTTCAGCGGACAGAGCCACGTGAAAAAGCGAACTTAAGCTCAACGTTAGATATGCAGACTCCTGTCCGCACACATTCGGTCGATTTTCGTGCACAACTTCTAAAAGTAATGGACATGGATGAAACAATCCTCCTCCAGTGTCTGCATGCTTGTTGTTGTCAGACTCTGTGCTGCCCTTTAGTGGATGTGTTGCTGAACAACCACACCAATGCAGAGGACGCATGAAAGTATGTGGGCAGTAACATAACGTATGTTAACGGCAGCGTAAACGAGCCTCAACTCTGCCTCTTTGTTCCCAGTTCTCATTCTGAGCGAAGACACGTTAGAGAGTTGTATTAATCGTCTCCCCTAAATATAGGCAGGAAAAACTACTAAGCTGTTAAACTATTAATCCACTGGTTCATTCGGGGTTGTGAATTGATTTGGAGATAATTGTTGCTAAAGGGTCGGTTCAGGCTCGGATGTTGGAAGCCTTGGAAATGTGGGAGGGGCAATGTAATGCGGGATCCAAGTAATTAATTATAAAACTCATAATGATGCTCACAGGAGGTTTTTTTCCCGACCACCTGATTAAAAACAGAGCGTTGGGATATTTAAAGCAGATTCAGCCAGTTTACCAAACGTCTCGCAGAAGAATGAGACACTATGAGCAAACCTTTGTGTTGGAGGCTCTTGAATAATTCGACATGCGGACGTTGCTTCGGGAGGGTTACACTAACAAAGTGGACAGGTGATGAAAAATCTATATTCTATAGGTTTGGCCGAGGAGCTAGTTTTTCCGTCTGGCTGGCCGGCAGCTCAGGAAGATGCCGTCGTCTGTTTCTCTCTGCGCCGAACAAACAAAGCTGATGTAATCCTCGGCTTCCTTTAGGGCTAAAGCTAAGAGCGAGCCGGGGTCAGTAGGACCGAACGGTGCAAACACCCGGCGGATCATTAGCGTCACGCTGGTTCTCCGCAGGATTAGTCGGCTACTTTTACTGGGTTTTCACAGCCAAAACCAACGTTAACACCGAGCTTTGTATCTCGGCCCGAGGGCCGAAGAATCAAACGTGCTCTCTTCTGGTTTTCTGTAAACATTTCATGGGAACTTCAACAAGTTGTGTGTTTTGGCTGACGGCCTCAACAGCACTCACTTTGTCAGCATTATTCATTGCCATTAGAATAGGCGATATAAAAAAATTTTAAAAAAAGGGCAACCAAGGCTAATTCTAGCAGACATGAAGTGCTTTCATTCAATCTTCCTGCTAAGGAGACATAACAATAACCATGAAGTGCCAAACAACAAGTTATGGCTGTAGACGTTTCCTCCCGCTGCAAGAAAAGCTGATGTATTTTAGTCGTTGTGCTGCAGAGACTTTACAACTTTAACTTTGCCCATAAATTTGGACTGTATGACACAATATTTTAGAAACAATAAGAACAGATCTGCGGCCTCCGTTCTGTCGGCGTCTTCTGGGGACGAGTCAGCTCGCTCTCTCTCCTGGCTACATAACTTAGTTCCTTTGAAAGCCTCCAGGACGCAAACCCAGTCTTAGAAAATATTTTGTAAAATCAAAAAGCTACTTAGATTGCACCAACAAGCTGGTAACACAAACTTCCCTCCTCCAAGATCGCTGGTTCCTCTGATATGGACGGCAGCAGTGCCAGTTGAACTTGCCAAATGAAATTAGAAGTGATTCCAATCAAAAGGGCGTGTGTGTGTGTGTGTGTGTGTGTGTGTGTGTGTGTGTGTGTGTGTGTGTGTGCGTGTGTGTGTTTATCCATCACTACTTGACTTGAAAAGAAATCCACTTGAGCAGGAATCTGATTTCATTCGGCTTCAGAGACTCACAGCAAAAACAACATACTCAACGCTGCTTTCTCAGTTTTCCATTTCCTTTAGTGTGTTGAATTATTTTTTATTTGTGCATGTAAATGTTCTGCAAAGTTTAAAAAGTCTTCAGTCCAAATACTTACATGTACCGGAAGTGGTTGACCAATGAGAGGAGAGTGGGGTTAATCCAAATAACATCCAAATAAAAGAGTAGCACCACCATGAACTAAATATTGTCCTTATTATATATTTCTCCTTATAGTGACATGACAGACCACGCCATCTTTGCATTGTAGGGAGAGAAAGTCTATTTAAAAATATGCAAACTCAATTATAACAAAAAAAAGAATCAGAATATTCCACCGATCTCGACTTTTTTAGGTATTTTCTGATCTTCTAATTCTTGGAAAACATGAAATAATATAGATACAATCGTAAACACATGTTGTCTCATATAACTTTGAATGTAAGATGTTGTTTCTCTGGTATTTTGCTCAGTTCTTCACCCTCCTGAAGCGTTTTTAGAAAATAATCCTGAAAAGTGTTCAGGAGTTCGTGCGATCTTTCCCATTTGTCCCGTGTGGCCCGAGCCAGTTGGAAGGAGAGATATCATCTGGGACGCTCGTAAACTCAACCAAGGTTATTGCTTCTTCAGGAGCATCATTTGTTTCTCGGTACTCTGAGCTATGTGCTGTGGCAATATAGTGGCATTATGCTTCTGCGGGGCTAAAAATAAATAAAGCCCAAACAAGTGGAACCATTAAAGACCATTACACTGAATGTCACGGCACACTGGAAGCATTGCAGCAACTACCAGAGGAGTTTCACATTCTTTGAAGACATCTTTTATGATTACCAACAATTCAGACTGCTCGTGGTGAAAGTGCAGAACTTTTTAAAAACTCGCTCATCATTACCACTTGGTGAAAGGAGATTAATTTTCCATTCTAACAATTTAAAGCCTAAATTAAAGCTCAATCCAATAAGTTGGTAAATAACATGTGTAATGATTTTACATTAAGATCCTGGAGCTAGTTTGTGATGTTGAATACAACACAAGTTATAGTACAACTTATACAAACAGCGTTTTAGTTTTGACAATGAAGAAGAAATATACATAAAAAGAAATACTACGCTGATAAAAATACTAGTGTGAGGACGCACTGAACCGTGTCTGTGGCAGCACAACGAGCCTCAAAGGATAAGCAGTATATATATAATGAATCAGTGTTTCTCCTTTTAAGGCCAACACAATTTACTTGCAAAGAAAAAATCGGATTAAAATGGAAATTTAAACTTGATTCCATAACAAGTGGCCTAAATACATGATTAGAAAGATCATAAGATGTGATTAAAAGCTCCAAAAGAGCTCCGGTGAAAGAACCCTGAGGTTTCTTCTCCTCTTTTGTTTACACATTTTTCAAATTGTGTGCAGCGACCACTCGATGTGCTTCACTCTCATGTGCAGCACCTGTGTCTTGTAACCTTCTCCCATTGTGTGTCTTTAGTCCCCTTTGTGCCAGGTCGTCTTTTGTGTAGATTTTATTTCCCCGTGTTGTTTTCCTGGTGTTTTGACATTTTGCCTTTCGTCCTGCACCTTTCTGGATTTATTTGCCAGTGCTGGACTTCCTTTGCTGTATTGACCCTTGCTTGCCTCATCACCCGCCCTAAGGCTGTGTTTAATAAACCACTGAACTTTATCAAGTCGGCCTGCAGCGCCTGCATTTAGATTTTAATTCCCGGTGTTCCGGTTGCCTGCTAGCAGCAGTTGTTTCAGGACAATATGCACAGACATGGAGCCGGCAGCAGCTGTATATGAGGATGAACTTCATTACTTACACCCACATACAGTGAAAGGTAAAGGGCCACTTGAAGGGAGTATAATAGGATAGCTCTGTGATTGGCATACAAGGTCGCAGCCAGTGCTGAGGATGTCTTTAGATAACAGATCGTCTTATATACCCTGGATTCTCAGCCAGCCTCTCAGGTAGCGAGTTGCCTGACTGCATGCTCGCCTTCTCTCGGCTCCCTAGCCTGCCAGCCTTCAGCCTGCACTCCAGTGGACCGGCTTCCTGTGGATCCTAAGCAGAACAGCAGAACCCCAACAATGCTCGGCTCTTCAGAAACTCCTCCGTCCAACCCAGAGACTCAGTTGCTCCGTGACGCCGAGTGTCAGGTGCCCAGAGAACATGAGCCTCTATGCCCAGTGCCTTGATCGATGCCCGGCCATGGCATCAAGAAGCAGAGTAGGAAAATAGCTGAGACAAATAATTTGTGCATTAAGTGGGTGATGCATAAATAATAGAAGATTTGATATCCGATTAGCACTCAGACTTCCAGCGTCTCACAGATTTATTCGCAGATGAGGTCTAAAGCAAATAAGTAATAACAAGCGAACTAATCCAATAGAGCTGCTCTGTTGAATATAAGAGATAACGAGGAATATTCTGCCAAAACACAGCAGCGATGTGCTACAGTAATGAAATCAGTGGTGGAGAAAGATGAAATGCAAGCTACTGGACGTTTCTGAGGATATGAAGGATATTGCTGTGGAGCAGTTAATTCTCTGTGAAGATGTGGTTCTGAGCCGGTAGGTTCCTGATCTTTGTGATGATGATAATCATACAATCTTTTCACTTTCAAATGCTAATTAAACTACATTGTGACTGAAAAGGACTTTTAATGACGGAACCCTGTGTCCAGCAATCGCAGCCCCACTAACATCGAGTTCTGTACCTTGCTTTGTGAAGTGGTCACACACTGTTCCCGACGCACAATCAGATTTTTTTTTTCATCAATGCTTTTCATCTTTAAAAGATATTTTTCTGACTCCACGGTCTAATGACTGCCTGGAATTTATATCGGACTTGAGAATCAATGGGAGACATGAAAATTCTCTACTTCTCCACTTCTCTTTGCAAAGGGAACCCTTTAGCTTTAGCTCAAGGCAAATAATGTGTCACTACAAGCAGAACGGACAATTACATTAATAAAATAACTTTCAAGTGCCACCTGTTGCTTGATAACACATGAGAAATTGCTTGATATTTGCCCTAAGGTGTACATAGGAAATGCTACGAGACCGAATCACTGAATCACACGCACAGCCCATCACCTGCAGCTCACCAGCCTTACGCTTAACTTCAGATGCCGATTGCAGATTTGATGATATCCACACGTGTCTCTCCATACTATGCGCTTATTTCCCAGCAGACATTTTGAATGTCAATGGGTAACTAAACCAGGCCAGTGTGTGAACGTGCACAGTCTGGACCCCGTTCCTGTGACCCTTCCTCATAGGTTATGGCCTAGCAACCTCGTATGCCATTTCAAATGTGTGTGCAGTCTAAACACACCTTAAAACATTCCACTTCCCAGTCCGCCGAGTCATCAATCCAATCACGGCTGCACACAGTACATTGCCTCCCAGTGTCTTTTAATGTCTTCATAAACATCTCTCCCTTGTTGCATCGTTTCTCTCATTGCCTGGTTTTGGACGATTACCCCCGGAGACTTAGCATGTTGTTATTTGTGTTTGCAGACGCTTCGCCGGAATGCCAGTTCTCCCAGCAGCCTGGATCGCGGCCTGGTTCAGTGGAGCCGTGGAAAGTGACCTTCTCCGCAGTATATTTTACATCAGGCCCCAGTGGCACAGAGTCCTCGGTTCCAGCTGGAACACGCCGTTGTGCGACAGATGCCACATTAACCAGCGCCCTCCCCCCACCCACCACCACCACCACCGTCACCCTGCTCCCAAAATCGCTCCAGTTTCTTTGCAATGGGGTCTCAGCTGGACATGCAGCGGACTGTGTGCCATAACTGGATCAGAATCGTGTACATGCACATGTTTACACTTTCACATAAAGTAGAAAGGCTTTCCAAACAATTCCCTCCCTCTGTAATGCCGATGTTGTTCCCTCCTGCCTGAAATGATCCGTGTGCGCTTTGCACATAATGGTCGGTGTAATTTTGTTTCATCTGAGATCCACCTCATATGTTACAATCGGGGTTTTATTACAAAACACTGAAGCTGTACACACTTTGGTAACTTCATTGCAACTTCAAGAGACGGATTTTAAAGCTTTTTCTCAACTTTTTTATTTATGTGTAATACCCTCCACTAATCCTTTTTTTTCTTTTTAGACCCGGCTTGTATGAAGTTATTCATGTTGAGGGGGGGGGGTGCCGTGGTTCGACTGCAGCCGTGACTCTTGACCACGTACACAATGACCGCAGCACGCTTAAGCTCTACCTAGAAAGATTTCACAAAGAAAATCCTTGGATAAATCAATATTCCTGCTATAGAGGTAAGTGGATCAGAAAAGCTGTTGAATAAACCTGAAAGAAACCTTCTTCCCTGTGGACGATGATTATTGTATTCGAGTCGTACACAACACACAAAACCCGGGAATGACACTTACTTCCTCCTGTTTGCGGCCCGGTCACACATCGGGCCAAACAGTTGCTGCGGAAGTTTTCTATTTACTACCTGTTCTATGTCTCTAAGTGCTCTCCTCATAACCTTTGCAGAGTTTCTTCCACTGGATACACACGGGCACACATGCATATAGTCAGAGCGAGCGCACACACACGCACACGCTCACACAAAGCCGTCTCTTTATATTAGAGCTGTTGTCCTGCAGTGTAAGTCAGTGCTTTGACAATGTTTCATATTACTTGAACTCTGGTCAATCAATAACGTTGCCACCTCATTCTTATGGACGACCGTAAATACCCGAGCCGCAGAACAAAGAGAGATGCTGAAGGTCTTTTTCTCCTGAATGGCAGCAGTTAGGAAAAACAGATTTTTTTTTTTTTCACCTCTCGTTTCTCCGTGTGGTTTGAAGTGCTATGTGTCAGGGACAGTCAGACGTGCAGTATTATTAGCTGGGAGCCCGGCTAAGGCCCAGAGCCGGCACGCTGTGTGATTATGCCTGCCCCTGCAGTTCAAAACAGATGCTCTTCACCGGCACTGGCAGCATGGAAGAGCCTGTGGCAGGTAGCTATTTTGGGTAAATTAGTAAAGACAACAGTTGCTCCCCAGGTTGATGCTGCCATGCTGGGGTGCGGTGCAAGGCGACAGAGTGGAAAACACAGACTCAACCTCGGCAGCGCAGCCCCGCGGGCGTTTGTCATTTGGCGGCGCTCCAGCCGACAGGTGGCTGCCGTGGTCGACTGCTCCCCATGCACCTTATCCAGTTAATTAGCCATTCAGCTCGGGCATTCAGGAGAAGAGGGCAGTCGTTGACAGAGGCAGGTATAATGAAGACAGGCCGACTGTGGAGACATTATTTTTGTACACTTCTTACGGTCAAATTCATGAGTTTGTCACTGCCTGTTCGACCGGAGGGCCGCTGCTCTTACACCGCACAGAAACACCAGCCATGTCGACGGCAGTGTGTTACAGTTGAAAAACCAACGCTGTGAGAATGTCGGCACATTTTATTCCTTTAATGCCATTACTCGCATTGTTCTCATACCTTTTGTACTGAATAAAAAACCACTGAGAGAATCAGACAGCGGCCTGCAGTGAGTTCATTTCCTGTACTTTCAAGGAGAAATTAATTCACAAGGTTCCTTTACCCAGAAAGCACGGGGGCAAAAAAACCAGCTCCAGGCTTAATTACCTATATTATCCTATTGTGCTCATGTTCAGCGTTACATACGAGTTATAATTGGTCAGTCAAACCCCAGTAACCACTCCAGAGCTATAAGAGCGGTGACCTCTACCAACAAGGAAACAGTTCCAGTAGCGTTAATGAGCAGCCATTTTTCCACAGCATTATTTCAAATTATGACTTTATGACCTTTTTGGTTGTGTGAAGTTTCGTGAATGGGTCTTATCCAAGAAACACAATGTGGTCGACGTAAGTGGGAAGTTTGCTGATTGAATGTTCGTCGCACAATCAGAGTTGAAAGTTGTATGAATAGTCCAGTGGATCGTTGGAGTCGAGTCAGTCGGCGTTGATAGGCAGTAAATGGGGGAAAGGGAACTATGTAAATGGAAACCTGCCGGCTGCTGCTGCTCTGCTGGGAAATCAGGTGGCCATTTGAATATTCAACCCCAGGGCCAGCGCTCTAATTCCTGTCCCCTCAACATGCCACACAAGGAGAAAGGAAGTGACAAAATGGCAAGGAGTGCACAGGCAAGAATTTGCATTTTAATGCGCCTGTCTGAATCACTTTGGATAAGAGCCGCGAGTATGAGAGATCGCACAACCCCACGGGTCGGCACCACACAACCTATAATAGCCACCGCCCAGAAAACAACATCCTGCGAGGGAGGAAGTTGTGAGATAGGAAAAGAGGGGGGAATCGATGTTGTTGAGAAAACTGAATAAGTTTGAAACCTCAAAGCAGACAAAGGCAGTGGTGGGAGGAAATAGATGGACTAGAAACTTTCCTACCACCAATAACGAACCCCACTTTAACACAACCTTAAGTTTTCCTGAAGGACAGTGAATTTGTCACGTTTAGAAGGTCTCCCAAAAGCCAAACCCAACCATAAAAACCATAAAAACACAGATCATTATTCTTTACCTTTGTACTTATGGAAGTTTTTCTTCTTTAGATCAACAAAAAAAGCAAAAGCGTCGTTTTCGTCATCTTTATAACTCCTAAGAGAGGAAGATGGCAATTTGAAAACTGGAGCCTGGGGGTTCGTCTTCACAGCGACACTCTGTTATTGCTATTTAATGTCCTCAATCACATTGTCGTTTGGCAGAAGGTGAGGTGCCGATCGAAGGCCTTGATTAAATCAGTATCCCTCCACCGTTACAGGGAGAGTATATCTTTCCACGTATCGATGGGTGTGTGTCGCGCCCTGGCAGATGCAAGGACACCGAGTGAGTGGCACTCAGACACTTGCGCTTGTCAGGGACGGTCAGGGAGCAGACAGTCGGGCAGCGGGGGCCAGACATGGGGATGCTATTGAGAAGCCAGAGTCATCCTAGAGGGTTGAGTGGCTCCGGCTGATTCACCTCATTGTTGGAGCCATTTTGTGCTTTTCAAGGTCCAGTACGACTAAATGAGACTGCAGTGTCCTTGGGTTACTAAGCGGCAGCCTTTAACTCCATCTCACTGTCAATAGCCTGAATATTTAATAAATCATATTCCAATGAATTATGTTAACCTTGAGATGATACTTCATTTTTGGACCTTTCTCTGTATCTATCACATTTCCATCGCTATGGCAACATTTCTATCATTGTACAAGAACTTGGAGTTACACCATTCACTTCTGACTTAAAGACCCAATTAAATACGTACTTGAAGTGTAGCTTAAGTTAAAAAGATTAATTTCACCAGCCTTCCTGGGTTCAAGTTTCCAATCTGTTGCACTTTTAATCATCGAGCATTACTGCGGCACTTTGTTGGGTGATGATAGAAGTCTACGCTGCTACACGTTTAAACACACCAAGCAATGATGTGACTCTGTCCTGCTACTGTAATTATTTTGTATATTTCTTGCCTTTATTAGATATTGTGGATATTTGTTGACAGGAAACGTGGAGAAGAAGAGGAGGAACATATGAACAAAGGACAGAGGGTGAATTGAACGTTGCAGTAACATGGAATAGAACTTTAACCACAAGGCCACTGGTAAACTTTCCGATGTTTTTGCTCTCGTGCACACAACCTTTCTAACCTCCTCCGTTTCTTCCTCTCCGTCCCATTCACTCACATTTTCGACACTTTCAATATCTTCCATGGTTTTTGTTGAGCCTCTGAGTCGGTCTGTCTTATTCTCTCCGGGCCTCGCTCATCCGCTAAACCCTTTACCATCCTGTTGTAATGTGACCCGGCCCCCTTGCATTATTGCACCAGCTCTCCCAGATCCGGTCCTAATGCAATTGGGAAAGAGCTTTTTCCACTCTCACTGTTTCCACCATTTTCAGTTAATAAAACCCATCTCATTGTTTTTAGGGCACAAACAGAATTTCACCTCAATTGAATTCATACCACTTCTCTGAGCTTTGCAGAAAAACGACACCCGTCTTCCTCTGCTGGTTTCCAGTGTACTCTGTTTGTCTGTTTGAAGCGGTGACACGGCGCATTGGCAGCGAGAGAGGAGAGCAACTGGAGTTTTGCAAGAAAATATGAGGAATTGCATCTTGGAGACTTTTTGTAGAATCATGTCCTGTTTCATTCTTCTCCATCAGTAGCTGTTATTCTTCGAGCCGGCAAGTACTGACAATCAGGGCTCGGCTTTAACGACGTGAGCTCATGATCTAAAGTGCATTGGAGCTGGTGCATTTATGACAAAACCAAATCTACTGCAGGGGAAACGCTTTCACTTGCAGCAGAGTGTGGGAACATTTCAAAACCCACTATTAATATATTGATAAGTGCAGAGGTTCAGTATTTTGCCCAGGCACACTTGCATGCTGACTTTTAGGAGCCAGGGATCGAACCTCTGGTTAGTGGGTGACACGCTCTACCTCCTGAGTCCCAGTCGCCCCCTGGTGCTTGAAATGGAGCCCAAATTGAAACGTTCCTGGATGCGATAGTGTTGTTTTTTTGTTGTAAGTAAGTAAATTGGCTTAGAAAGAGCAGACGAAATAATCCGAGCGGCTGAATCAATACACCACAACTTCTGTGCTTCCTCCTCTCCTCCTCCCCCCCCTCAGGTCTAGTGTGCAGGGCCAGTGGGGGACACTTAATGCAGACTTCTACGGGAGGAGATGAGCCCTCACTGTGTTCCTGAACATTCATTTCCTCCAGGGAAAAGGGTTCCTGTGGGTTTAACATGCAGCTGATAGCTCACTTGATTATCCACAGCTCCCTCTCGACTTCCATTTGCCACTTTCCTTCCACTCCCTCGTGCTCTTGTTGTTTTTCCGTTCTCATTTGACCTTATTGATTCAACCCAAGCCAAGCTCCTGCTTACTTGCCTTTTTACTTATTTATTTGCTCAGTTAATCTGCATCACAGCTTTGACCCGTCATCCCGACAATGAGGTGGAAACAAGCAGCGACGACTGAATGAAAAGCAGAGCAATTGGGTTCCAATTGGTCGGCGGCGGGGGAAAGAGGCCGGGTCACGAGGTCGGCCGAGGAAAATGGACTCCAAGGCCGCGCCCTGCACAGACGCTACAGGCAGATATGTGCAAATAATTAAAGGTCCATCCCTGACATAAGAAAAAGGTAATAAATGAAAGAATGTTTGGAATATGTGAAATTACAGCTAACTAATGCCGTACAAGAGCCTTGTTTCTCTCTCACACCTCTTTTGTTCCAGTTCGGTGCACTACCAGCCTCACTGGAGGACACTGGGAATTATTATTTGGATGTTTCACCTTCAGAATGAATGAGGCTCCACACGTCGCACGGCAGCTTTTATTCAAGCTCTGACATCTTACTTCTTTTGTTACCGGGGTGCAAATAAAACATCCTCCTGTCATTTTATAATTGACCACATTCTGCAAGTCACATCAAACAATAAGACATTTTTCACACTTAAATGTCTGAAACAATAATTGCGAAATCAAGAATCCTTGACTCTGATACACACAATGAAGCCACGGTAACAGTAGCTGGGGTTAATTAAAAGTTTAGTTCTGGCTAATCAACAATGATTCTCTCATCTCACAATCACATCTTGCGAATACTTACATGTCGCACACAACCAAGGAAACAGGCCACAATCCTTTCATCAAGTCAAAATCAAATATTATTATATTGTTACATTATTTAACACTGTTTCATTTGCTCGTTGATTTTCACAGCTCAGTCAAAGGTGCATTTAAACCTCCACACCCACACATCACATCCTCTGTGTCTATGCACAGGCAGAAATAGAAAGAGACAGATTAACGATAGATCGACTCTGTCCTAAACGTCGTGCTCCACGTCTCCCATACCCTCCGACTCTAAATAAAAGAGATGGCGACCGAGTGTAGGTTTACCTGAGACTAACTTTAGCTCTTCAGAGTTTCCCGCTGGGAGTCTGATTTCTCCCTTTTTGGTACGTTAGCCACCTTCTCCCACCTATTGCAGGTAAAGTGGTGTAATGAGTTGTTGCTATAGAAATGAACGACATCCCCTAAACATCTTTACACGTTTACATTATGTATTAGTTACCATTTCTTCCAGGCGCACTATATCACTCATCAGTAGGTGTCAGGACTCACATGTACACGTTGTGTCGACACTACTGTGGTGGCGTGATAACGAAGCAGCAGAACCACAATGCAGTTCCTATTTCAGGTGAACGAGTGGCGTTGGAGTGTGAGCGCTGCGTGGAGCACTTGTATTGTAAATGTTAGATGTGCACAGGTAGAAGGTTGTTGAAGAAAAAGGAGCCAAACACTCGGAAACAGCAGGAAATACACGACTCCTCCTGAGCCACATTCTGTCGTCGTGCTTTTAAAAGGCCTCCAGCGACAGAGACTCTCAAGGATCTGGCACCGTCCCCACATCCGCTCCCGTTGCCTCCGCAGCCATGTTACAGGGAGGGCAGATTAACTCCACATGCCATGGTCAGACCCGCCATTTGACAGTAGCGGGTTTATTTTCATTCTCATTATCATAAATCATTTGAACATGTTGGCTAAACTCACCCAATAATTAGTCGTGCTTGGCAGGCGAGCGTCCACTTGGCTGCGGCGGATGCTCATTTGTGACTTTGGCACGTGGCTCGCAGTTAAATTGTTTGCCTAATACTCTCAAAGAATTACTCCCCGTGTACGTCCAACCTGCACGACTGGACTGCTCCCAGTTGGAGAACCGGAGGGCTTTGTTCTGTCTTAACTCAGATGCAGTGACAATATCCAGGAATAAACTACTGGCTCTGAAGGTCTGTGTGCGAGCAGCAGAGTCTGCAGAGAAGGTTTCGGCGACTGTAATTACTACCTCACTAACATTATTCCCAATAAAATGAAAAAGAGTGTCACAAGCTTTTTCCCGGCTGTGAGAATCCAGCTCCATTTACATATCCTCTTTAGCTGAAGGTGCAGGTTTAACCCTTTGAGCCATAGCTGCATGCATCATTAAAAACTTTTCGGTTACTTTTTGGAAAATATATACACGGGGGATTGCATGTGTTAATTCAAATTGAGGCCACATTAATCAATGCTTACGCTCCAATATTAATACGAACAAATTAAAACGGCTCTTTTAGCCGAGTGTCATGTGTGAAAGCTGTTGGTTTTTCCTCGTTTTAACACGTTTTTTTAAATATGGAAAAGCCACATTAAGTATTAAGGAGTCACTAAAGTCACCACGTTATTTTATCTCTGTGTTTCATGTGTGAGACAGGTGAGTCGGAGGAGGAGGAGACGCTCACCTGCTGGGATGAAGAACCCCTGCCAAGTTTGGAAATCCAGAGCATAACCATCTGTTGGGCGTCAAGGTAGATGCAGCTTAGCATCACGCTGGGCGCTAATGATCGTAATTAGATCGTGGAAGCAAAAAGATCCCTGTAGAGTTCCCTGAAGACCACCTGCATCACCGAAAGACAGAGAAAAGGAAGGTGTAGAAAAAGGTTGGGTCCTATTTTAGAGCTTTGCTGGACAATCCTGTGAAAGTGCAAGTTCCCATAATATGCAGCATTTCAACACTTCAATTTTGTGTCAACTTGTTGTGGTTGTCTCCCCGTGTACAGAGGATAGACGGCTCCTGCAGCCGCTGTAGGTTTGATTCCGACCTCATCATTTCACGCTTACAACGTCATATCAATAAAGGCAAAAATACAAGGAGTCCTTTAAAAGTCATTGGTCGAAAACAGTGTCCAAACCCCATCGACAGTTAAACTGAGGAGGTGAAGATAAAAGTTTAACTTGTGAAGTTTAGTCCGAGAGAAGCTGAAGTTTGGAAAGTGGCTATTAAACAAGCTGAAGTGTAATGTCCCGAGCCCCGACATGAAAAAATAATGAATTCAGCGGAGGGGATGATGAAGTGTGGTGGCTCCTCCTCTGCGGCATCCATTGTGTTCGGGACACCTCATCAGTATTTTATTTCTCATGTAGCGTTCATCATGACGGATCTTTTCTCTAATGCCGATCATTTAAAAAACAATATCAATGTTATTGAATAGGTTATAAAATATGGGACATTTGCTTTAGATTTATTCATATGAGGCATCGTCCGCTCTACAGGGGAACCTGAGAAAATCATATTCAACACAACAGGAAGTTCTTTTGCATTGTTAGAGGAGACGTCTGCTTCTTCTTCAGTGTTTCTTTCCTCTAGTTCGTTTAATAGTTAAATTTTTCTTAAAGTGAAACCTTCGCAAAGTTAAGAAACCCCAACCATTTCCTCCATGCGTTGTAAGTGGTTGACCAATCACAACAGAGGCAGCGAGCTGGCCAATCAGAGCAGATTGGGCTTCATCGGGAGGGAGGAGGGGCCTTAAAGAGACAGGAGCTGAAATCGAGTGTTTCAGACGAAAAGAGGAGCTTAAATTTCACTGTGGCATGTGAAGATTTGTCTTGTGTATATTGTTCTGTTCTATTTAAATATGGCTTTTATACAGTAAATCAATTTTTTTCAGAAATTAAAGCTTTTCTGCCTCTAGTTCTCTCCTTTATAGAAACAAAGCCTGAAATATCAGCAAGTACTGTTTTAAGATACCGGTTAACGGCTGAGGTTCACTTTGTAATATTCATCAATATTCTGCTTTTTGTAAACCAGAGATATTTCTGACACTGATGCTTAAAAAGAAAGAAAAACCTAACAGCCCCCAGCTCGGTGCTCTAATTCCTCCGTTATCCTTTCTGTACTTTGGCAGCATTTTTTTAATAACGTTAAACAAAGATGAGTGAAGATAAATTAATAAGTGTAAGGGCGTGTCTGACGGGGGTTGATGTGTTTTCCGTTTGTTCAAAGTTCACAGGACCGAGTTTCCAGTGCAGGTTTAATAAAAGTACTTTTTCCCTCTTAGATTGTTTTAAAACACTGTAAACAGATCGCAGGGGGAAAAAATAAAAAAGCACCAATGTGTCAAAAAATGTAAGCACTTCAAAGAAAAGACTCGAAACCAATTACTTTGTAAAGCCTGCTAAGCTGGTGGTTGTGTTTGTTTCCTCCTGTCGGGGAGGAAGAGCAGACGATGCGGCGGCATTTGAAGTAAAAACAAAAGGCAACATAGTGCAGACGAGAAGACAAACAACGGCTGGAGGATTTATTCACACTCGAGGAGGATTTCTGCTCTTTTCAGTCGCAGCCTGACTCGTCTGGTTTGTGAGAATAAACACGAAAAACAACAAAAGGAAACCTGCCAATTACTGCCACCATTTGTCACATCTGATTTTCTTTCTCATTTTTGCCTAAGCTCACATTCAGTGGACTCAACAAGACATAATAACCCGAGCACTTAAGAAAAAATTGCTCTGAGGACTCGTCATCGCAGTCGCCACTCTTTTTTTTTATCACCCCCCCCATCTCCCCCTGTCTGTATTCCTCTCCAAATCCTCCCTCCCTCCTTCTGCAATCTTCCGTTTGATTTTTCTATTTTCTGTAATCTCAGAAAGTGTCTGTGTCGGACATCACGCGGTGTCACCGGCTGACATCTGACACAGGCCAGGCAGCACAGTCAATAAAGCTCCCTAATTGAGTGCCACTTGCTGCTGTTTATTGACAAAACAAGACCTGGGAATTAGGTGCGTCTCCGCCGGGGGTTCGAGCCCCCCCCCGCCCCGCCGCCGTCCCTTCCGCCCGTCGACAGCTGTCCACTTTCCATCCATCACCGGCTCAGCTTGGTCTGCTGTCGGTGTCAAAGGACGGTACCTCGCTTGAAAAACAACTACTTTACTTTCTCTGCCGTGTCCAGGTGGAAGGTGCATATGAAGATGGACGACGTGACAGCTCCTGGTAAGGGAAGCCAAAGATACTGATGCGCCTCCTGGTGGCTGGTCATTGGCTCGGCCATGTCGGCGAATGGGACATGGACCAAAATAAAAGATGTTTTGCTCACTGTTTTAATTGATAATAAATAAATGCAATAATAACGGAGTGAAACGCCATGATTGACAGCTGTGATTGACTTGGCAGGATTCTGATAATGTGGCTCCATCCCCGATCGTTACTGTGCAGACTCTGGGTCCAAATGATGTCTTCCACTAATCAAAAGGTCGGTGGGTCGATGCCCGCTTCCTTGTTCCTGTGAGAATGCTCTGAGAATGATGTGCTAATGAGGGAGTGGGACTTGTGTAAAAGTGCTTTGAGACAAGTTAATGTAAGGTAATTTAAAAGATCAGGGACAATTCTGATCATGTCAAACTTAAAATTTGAAGTTTTTAGAATTATGAAATGTATCTGAACAAAAATAATAAGTTGGTGCAACTTTTCTACAAAGTTCAACTTCGATTTTTTTAGAGTGCATGAATAGGGACAGAGACTTAAATATATAAACGAGTGTGTGTGTGTGTGTGTGTGTGTGTGTGTGTGTGTGTGTGTGTCTGTGTGTGTGTGTGTGTAGCTGCTCATGTGTCCATCTGTATCCCTTCATCACAACACGCACCCGGCACAGAAGCCGCCTCACAGCACGCTACACTCTTGGTAATTAATTAGCGTTTATGCCTCTGAACACTATCTCTGACGCCTGGCAAAAACAAAGATAAGATTCCCGTTGCTAAAGCGCTTTTTTCTACCTGCTTAATTAGAGACGAGGCAGAAAGTTGGACTGAGACACAAAACAAAATCCCCTAATATCGGCCGTTCACTTGTTCAACACTCTCATCACCCACCTCCTCTCCTTTCTCCCAAATTAACTTCGGTCCTATGGCGGCGAGTTGGTGGATGACCGCGCCTGCTGGTAGGCATTCCCCCCCCGTCAGGTTATCTGATTACGCGTACAGTAAATCTCCGAATAAGTGCAGCGTCCCTTTCTCTAATGGCTGCCAGGAGGGTGACAAAACACAGTCGCCGCCAAAAAATTCAATGCCTCAGCTGCGCTCCCCGAGGCCTTCTGCCTCCCCCTCACGTCTCCTCTCTCTCTCTCTCTCCGCAAATCTCCAGGACCAGGTGGGAGCGATAAGGGTGAGATGGTAGCGCGACTCGCTGGTGGACTGGAGACGCCACACTCACAGACCCCGGCTGACAGTGATGAACGAGCCGTCCAGCCTTCTGATAATTCGTCATTCACCGGCGGAGAGAGGTCCATTAATCAAAACGAGTGTGGGGGTGCTGCATTTTCCAACACGAACCTTCTTTTCTTCCACTCCCTACGATCCTTAGCTCCTCCGCCGTAACTCCACGCGACAACACGACACTGGACGGCAACAATCTGTTGCACCAGCGAGTTTTGGACCCCGAGTATCGGCACAGGAAGGACGGGAGACTGTGGTAGAGATTCGGCCCACTCGGCTAGTTATTCCTCTAACTGGTGGTGGAGGTGGACAGGCATGCATGGACAGTGCAGCCCCGGGCGCAGTCCTCTGAGGAATCACTGTCCTGGCAGGCAGCAGGTGGCGAGATGGGAGAGCAGGGAGCCGGTAGATTGATTGATCCGCTGCAGCCCTAATGTATCAGGAGGTTTCCCCCGGTGGAGAGAGGCTGTGTGCTGAATGTTAGGCATTTCTGCTCAAATCTGGGTAACAGGGCACAAATCAGCCGCGCCAGAGCCTCCAGAGAGATTCCCATTACCTCGGCTATATATAACCGTAATCTTGTTAAGCTTCCATTCCGTCTGGGCGCTGTCAGGGGGGCTGAACCAGTCAATAAGTGACCCCTTGGACTGTGAATGAGATTCAGCCCATTCTGTCAGGAAGCCACGCAAACACAGGCACATAAACACACATCCATGTGTACATGAATGCCTCCGCTGTGCCCACAGTCACATGCAGCCGTGTCTTTGTTTTTATTGGAAGGAGAACAGATCATTTTTAATGAGCGCGGGGGCCCAACCCGGTTTCCTCTGACACGAGGCCCCCGTTTGAAGCCTCTTTCTGTTTACCCCCTTTATTTGGAAGCTATGCTTAATTAGAAAATGGCTGTTTGTCAAGCAGAACAACTCGCATCGTCGTCCTAAAAGGCCCCAAAGCACTTCCACTATTTTGGTGGGGAACATCTGCTCTGCTCGCCGAGAAGAAACACAGAATAAAGGAAGTGATGTGTGTTGTGGAGGCAGCTGGGAAAAAACGGAGGAAATGTGTCTGCAAAGTGATGTTATCTTTGAAACGGAACATTTGCATTTAAACAGATGTGTTTTTTTAACTTCTTTGAGGAACCGAGAAACCGAAAAATAGTCTCGCCTTGATGTGACCCCGAGGTCGAGTGAGAAGCAACGCGATGGCATATCGGAGCAGAGATCTTGGCTCGTGTTAATATCGTGCTGAGCAGGAGTCCCGAGCTCAGATGGCTGCGTTGTGCTTCAGCCCACAGTGCCTCAACGCGCTCACCCCTTTACCATACAGAGTGATTTAACCACCGAGGAAAGCAATGAGAGTTTCCGTCAGAAGCCTTCAGAGTGACTCCATCGGTCTGCGCCTGCCTATCTGCAAATGCCAGCTCGTTTCTCAAGCTGGGCTCCCCAGTTGGACTGGGGAGCCACTAACTGCTCGTTCCTATGCATCCCTCCTGCCAAGCAGCACATCAACCGGGAGGAGGAGCCGGAAGTTTCCCTGGAAAATAGTTTTTTTTGGTGCAAGGAGATTTCGAGAAAAGTACTTAAGGTAGCTTTTGGTGGGAAGTCGTGGGATCGGTTCGGGGACGATCTGAATGAAATGGAAAGAAAAGGGGAGGAGAGTGATTGAAGCTCAGCTCTGTGCCGGTGGGGGAGCGGAGAAACGGTGAGTTTTGCTCCACGTCAGGGACACAGGCGGCAGGTTGGTGCCCAGTGGCTGCTTGTACCACGGCGGCGCTCCAGGACTCACTCTCCATTGTTTTTCCAACTTTCGTCCTTTGCTCTCAACCCCCATCTCGAGGTGGTGGAGCTGCTGCCTCTCCTGGCTCCTCCGCACATCCCTCAGTCGCAGCTGCTTCCTCCCGCCATCTGTCAAAGTGATGCTGGCGAGTCCCAGAGAGCAGGGCCCTGCCAAGCTGCACACACCCATCAGCTACACAATTTAGACATTAATGAGAGGAGGGAGCTCACAGTAGCGGTCGGACTCCTTTGTGTGTTTGCTTCCACAACTTGCCTTCCAAGGAAAATGTGGCGATGGAGGCCGGCGAGCCGGAATAAGACACACCCGTCGAAAACTGAGGCTAACTTTGTTTTATTTGGATCTATTGATCGTCACAGTAAAGTCGTTTTCACAAGTTGATGTTTGTACAGGCGATGGTTGATCTTCATCCTTTGTTTCTCTCTCACAAACACAAACAAACACATTGTTCAGTTTGTTCACTCAAAGCAACTCACTTTGGTCTCCGCCAACAGAAATGAAGCACGTATTTATTTGCATATTGAGCCGGGAAGTGAGATCTGATCAGAAGTGGTCACAAGAGATAGATTCAGGACGCTGGATGGATGGAGAAGGGCCCAAATGGTCCGTGCTCGAACTCTAACGTTAAATACAGAACCGCAACAGCCACAATTAATTATTTAGGTGTGTGCGACTTTGGAAAATTTCAATTTCAAAACAACTCTATTTGTCCCCGGAGGGCAGTTCTAAGGGAAATAGAGCACGTCAAGACAACAAGTGAAAACAAGAAAGAAAACAACCATGACATCAGTGCAGGGTCATTTAAAGATCAGTGCAAAATACTGAAGTTATGAAGTGAGAGCAGTTTATGTGACTGTAACTGTGAAAGGACAAGATAACGGCTGTGAAAACTGATCGTAAGAACGTGGATAAATACTGAGTGATCGCAGAAAGTAATACAGACATAGATTATCTACAGTTAGAGTTAATGAAGAATACATGAGCAGGACCGGGTAGCAGCAGATGAATCAATACTGTAGCAGATGAATAAATAATAAATTTGACCTTAACCAGACCTGATTGGCAAGACAATTACATTACAAATCTTATCTCGGGTTGGTATTGTCACAGCAGATGGGATTTTACGGTGAATTTCATGGCTTTGGGTTCTGCTCTCTTGTCTTGTTATGGAACACTGCAACAAAACAAAAGAAAAAGATAAATGAGGTCAAAGTCTTTTTTTTTCAAAATACCAGCACAACAATCATATACCTCCTGCCAACGACTTCCACTGCAAATAACTCCACGACAGTTTTTGGAGGACAGTCTGTAACAGTTGTTGACGAAGCTTCATGGGAAAATAGTCCCCGAGCGTCACACTTAGGAGAATGTAAATCATCCGCTCGCTGCTAATCACGTGCACGTTAATAAAGCTGTCATCCGTTTAATTACACTCCTCATAGAAAGTAGCTGTTTAATGCACAAACCTCTGCTCTCACCTCACATTAGATCACGCGTGAGGCAACAAATCCACATCACGTCTTTAAAAGGCTGCGAAGCGTCGGCGTGGTTTCGAACATTTATCCTGATCGAGTGCAGCAGCGAGCGTTTTTCTTTTTTTTTCTTCAGAAAACGCTGTCCTCCTCTTAGTATGCTAAATAAGCTCGGCTGACTCGGGCACTGCATATTCATGGCGTGTTTTGTTGCCACCGAGGTTCCCCATTTTCACACAAGGGTCTTTCATTAACAGCACTTTCCGTTGCGCCTTTCTGGAACCATTTGGCCTTTCGTCTGTCATCTCGGCTTTAATTTGTTCTGTCAGAGAAGAGGAGCGCTCGTGGCGTGGGGCCACGCGTCCTCGACGGGGACCGCTGGTGTATGAAAACAAGAAAAACAAAGAAAATAGAGAGGGCAAATAGAGACGGCTACAGCTGAGCTGAGGACAACTGTGTACTCACACACCACCGCGTCCGTATCAGCTGTGTCTCCGCGGCGTCTCGGTTGATTGGCCGACTTGGCGACGCTTTGAATTGGTAACCACACCGCGCTTGCCTCCATTCACCTCACAGCTCCCTGATAGGAGGCCATGTAGTGTCTGTTCCGTACAAACCAGCCCTCACACCGGAGTCTCGGTGTGTCAGTTAATAATGTAGGAATCCAAACCCTGCACTACAACCCAGTGAACCTGGCTGGTGGACTAATGATGTGCCACAGCCTCGTAGTCACATTCCTGCGTGTCGACATCCACCTTGTCCCTTCTTACCCACGCACACACACACACACACACACACACACACACACACACACACACACACATGCCTCCACACATGCAGTAATTATCCAAGTTCAAATGAGACGGGATGATGAAACGGACGGTTTGCATCTCCTCTTCAGACAGATTCCATGGAACCTGCAGGCTACGGGACCCGTGGACGTTCTGATCATCGTTAGGTAAACACTTTAATTGAAATAATGCGCCTCTGCGTGTTTGTTTTCCAGACCTCATTTGTTTTTATGCTCCGAAGCTCCTGTGAAATAATTAAATCATGCCCACTTAACATATATATACGTTTGGCATAGTTGTGTCACCTCCTAACACGAATCCATTTCCAACGCGCCGCAGTCGGCTCGGCGCTGAGCAGTGTCCCTTTCTGTGCCTTTGCAGAGGAAAGCTGTTGAACAGATCTCCCTCAGGTGAAAACCTGGGGTTGGTGAACAGTGTTTCAGGGTCTAATCTGCACAGTAATACTCCTCAGCTGTCACCTGGAAAGAGCAGAGCTTCACTGCGTGGACACCGGGCTGCTCTCCGTCCTCCCCCCGGGCCGATGTCCAAACCATTCTCGGGAGTTTTTATCCCAAAAACGTTGTCGCCTACGAACAAAGTCCACGCTGTCACTCCCTGTGTGGGATAAGAAAAAAACACAACGACCTAATTGCACAAATCAGAACCTGCAATGTTTGGCAAGCCAACGCTGAAACTCCTGGCTTATAATATCATTCTGTCACTCTTCATCTGCTTCACTTCTGCACACCTCTGCTATGCGCCGTCCCGGTATCATTACCAGCGGCTCTGCTGCGACACCGCAGGACCCATGACATCTTTTAATATCCAAGTGGAGTGTTGTTGGGGAGGGGGGGGGGGGCAAAGCAGACAGGTAGAGAATTCATTATTCAGACCCTTCTGCGGCCTTCTCCACCCGCCGCCCTGCACATTCCATCTCTCAGCCGGTGAAATAAGAGCCCCTGTCCCGCACATCCACCGTGACCCCATTATGCTGCCACATACACAACTGCTGTGATGAGAGCTGCTGCTGCTGCTGCTGCGGCGGCGCTGCCATCCGACAGAGAGAAAAACTCATGTAACAGTTTACCACCTGATATATATGCACACACCTGAACCTCTGGTACACCCACACACAGAATGAAATATTATATCATGTGCCTGTCTGCATGTGTGTGTGTGTGTGTGTGTGTGTGTGCACATCTTTTTAGGACCTTTTTTGGGATAAACACTGTCCATGCTAGGACCAGTGGACCTTATGGGGACCAAAGCCTGGTCCTAATGAGGCAAAAATGTATTTCTGATGTCCTGGTTAAGGTTCGGAGTAAAATGTGAATTATATATATATATATACACACACACACACACATATGCACTCACACATAAACATATATAATATAGTTTAACAAGCTGTGTGACTATAACACTTCACACCGACAAGTTAAAGAGACGCAGACAGAAAAAGAAGAAGATAAATGTTTAAAGAAATGTGTTTGTTGAATGTGGAGACATTTACAATCATTTTCCTTCGTCTCTGAACGGAACCCTCTCCTCTTCGCTCACAGCAAACCCCCCCCCCCCACCCCACACTATGAAAACCAAACTGGTATTACAACACATATTATATCATAAACGGCGTGTTGGATGCAGCACACGCCCTGGACTCCACTTGTAGCCGCTAATGTGCCGATACATATTCTAGGTCTGCTGGCTGCGTCTCCAGTCAGAGTCCTGGACTCCTCTAACCTCAGCTCCTCCACTGAATGTGGTTTTGGAAATAAAAAAAATATGATGCAACTTAAAAATCATGAACCCTGTAACACTGGAATTGCTGTGATCCGTGACGGTAGCAGCTACGCTCACATATGCTAAATTTGCACAGGTTGTCTTTTTTTTTCCGGAAAGTTTGTTTTTGATATATTATTTGATGCCACGATTGATACGACACACATATTGAAGTTTCTTCTTCGGAGAGATGCAACTGCCCACAGAAGTTTTAGCAAACTCAATTTTTGGTGTCAACACCTGAGGAACCGTCTCCGCTTGGTGCGGACCAAGCAGCGGAGATACTGTGGGTCACGCTGGCTGCTAAAAAAAGCATGTTTTACTTCTCGAAGCTTAATCTCTGGAGCTGTCAGGGCAAAAATATGTAATTCTCACACACACACACACACACACACACACACTGCATCTGTAGGTTACCACACTGTCAGACACAAACTACTGTACTCCCTGCATGCTGGCCAGGTGGTGGAGAGGAGGGGGATAATCGCTCTTCCTGCTGCCTCGGTCACAGTTTAAGATTCACCGCAGCCATAGTGAGATGGATGCCGGCCATGTGCATCTTAAGCATGGAATGGAAATACAAACAAGTACATAGAGTAGATAAGGAGACTGGTCCGTGTGTGTGTGTGTGTGTGTGTGTGTGTGTGTGTGTGTGTGTGTGTGTGTGTGTGTGTGTGTGTGTGTCGGCCTGCGATTGTTTCTCTAAGGTGTGATGCATATGCAGCTCCACCAGCCTGAATGTGACTCCAAACCCGAACACTGTTTGTTTCATCCGCTCTCCATCAGCTGCTGTTCCCTGAGGGTTTGGGCTCTGATCGCAGCCAGAAGTGGGTTTTTTTGTACACCTTCATTACAAATGCACATTATGCACAAGGTAAGCACTATGAGAATAAACAGGCTAAATTTGGTATCATTCAATATTCAGAATCCAGCCAGCGAGTCTGATCCTCCCTTGCTCTGTTCTATTTGTGTTCGGAATATTTCCTGTGTGCCGGCCTAGTTAAATCGATGGCCGGCCAACGAGGTTCATCCAGAAATAAATAAATAAAAGTTTGCTCAAAAGAAAACACCGCAGACTTCTGTTTGAGTGACACGAGATGTTTACTTCCACTCCTGCAGAGGAATAATGAAGAAAAAAATACAAATGTTGGAGTCAAATTGCTGTTTCTCTCTAATCTTGGATGGATCCAGAGGCAATCTGGGGATAATTTTCACGAGTTGAAGGGTGAGATGAAGAAAGAGCAGTGTTGGTCACTGGGCAATTTAAATGGCAGTATTTGAAACTGGTATTTGGGGAGGTGGCAATGAGCCCACACTGAGTAGAGCTCATGGGGGCCATTGTGATTTATGAGACTAGCATATTAATCAGCAGGGAGAAAAACTAAACTGAAGCCTCAAAGCTTCAATTCGATTTCGCTGTTAAACGCCGTTTAAAATGTTGTCCCAACAATATCACGATAACAAGAAAACAAAGAGTGTGAGACTCTGAAAATGCTAAAGTCAAGTGCTCTCATGCGTATCAGTCGTTTGTCTTTATTTCTCCAGCTTTCTCAAGGACCTTTTTTTTTTGCTGCATGAAATGAAAGACTGACAAATGATATCTGGAGCAATCACCTACAAGTGACAATTAACACGTAAACTTCCTGATAGTTCATTTAACAAGTCGGTGGATGACTGTTTGACTGTGTTTGTGTCCCTGCAGCTCGTTCAGTAGCATCAGCTGCTTTGCCGTTAGCGATCGTTAACAAACCATCAAGCGATGAGTGGAGATAAATCATCGTTGTTCTCGACCTGCTCCCGTCTCCAGCTGCAGTTCATGATGGGACACAATTCACTGTCCACACATTAGGTGCGTTGGAGATGGACTTGATCCGCCCGGCGGCTGCAGGGACGGAGCAAAAAAACACACAGACGCCAAGTCGGACACTTTCTTCTCCTCGTAGCGTCGGTGAGACGAGAACAACGTCCGATCTCGCAGCGTTTGCTTTTCGCCTCTTTACCACATTATAAAGACTAAATAGGCTTTTAACACAGTCTCAGCCTGTCAGTCATCAAAGCGGGCGTTAGTCTCTCTGTGTTGTTCTACTGTTTATCTTCCAGTTAAGTTTGCGGAGTCTGTGGTTTAGTTAAAAACCTGCCTGAGTGTTATTTCTACCCTGGTAAACATGTTTTTAATGAAACCACTGATCTATTTAATGGCAGCCTTGACAAATATTATCAATTACAGATGTGCTTTTTCCACTATGATAATATGACAAATTGTAAGGTTTATTCATTTGTTGAATAAAATGTGAAATGTCCCTGTTACATGTAAATGTATATGAAATAACACACTTTACACTTTAAAGCAAACTCATCCTAAACCCAAAAACATAAGAAATCTCTCCAGTGACGAATCCCCTGACAGCCTGTTGAAATATTTATACATAAACACTGGAAGATAAATCACTTCTCATCATGAGCCACCACGCGAATGTGCCACTTCATGGTTTCAACGAGATCGCCACAGATTGGATATACTGGGCTGCTCTGATGTCCACAGCCGGAATGGAGCAGTGTGGGCGGCTGTCACCCGGTTCTACAAAACAGCAGGTAGAGCCCACATGACCACCTGGCATCGGAAGCATGAAAAACGGAAGAAGGAAAATGGTAATTGATTTGCAGAGATGATCCATATTTAAAATAAGAAATGGACGGTTATCTGTGGCAGCAGCTGCTGGGGAAGAGAGGAGAGTCTCGGCCCCTTTTCAGGTTTGACGCTCGTAGCATTAGCTGCCGTCTCCGTTATGATTCACGACTATCTAGCGATTTGTCCTTTTTTATTTCCTGTTACTTTTTCACTTCACAAAGCCACGGTGTGGAGTGGTGCACGCTGCAGAGAGCAAAGGCAATTACCGGAAAAAAATATCAAGATGGAAACACAAATTCAAGCCATCACCAAGCAAGAGGCTGGTGGGGGAAACTTCCTATTTTCCTGCTGGTGAAAGATTCGTGCGATACCATAAGAAAAAAGACGGTGATAATTGCCTTCAACCCGACTACATGAAGAAATGAAACCCTTTTTTTAGAGCAAAGAATAATGGGTGTTATTTACCTGACTTTTACCTAAACCACCCACCTTGTTATCTTTCCATACTCCGAGCCTTCACCAGGACACTCACTGTATAACAGCTCAGAGAGACACTGCAGACGGTGCCGACGAGTAGAAAACATCAAATGAGTTTCAAACTGTTGAGTGGAAAGAAAACAAGCAACCATTTCCAGTCGGCATTCCAGCTTAAACCGTATCTTTTTTACGTATGAAAAAGTAATTGGTTCGCATTATTCTTCAAAAAGCAAGACGTAATTTGTCCCCGCAGTTAAAATCATCGAGGGCAAAGCTCAGAAATGTGCGTAAATTAGATTTTTGTGTGTGTGTGTGTGTGTGTGTTTGTGTGTGTGTTTGCTCCAGGGGAATTAAATAAGGCTGTTGATGGAAGTGGCGCAGGAGGAGACGGGGATGTGAGAGTAACCAGCCACCGTCTCTTAGAGGGGTTACAATTTAGAGGGTGGAGCAGATGGATGGCCGACAATGAGCCGCTGTAATCAATTCAGCGTGAGTGCTCATCATGAGTGTGTCTGAGAGCGAGAGGGACGGAGACAGACTTAACGGCTTCGAGCGCACAGTTCAGCTTCTCTTCTTCTCTCTTTGAATTTGTGCCGAATACCAGCAGATTAAAATATCCCTCGAAATAGCTAATATCCAAACGGTAATTCATGGATGATATTCTACTTGCAGTAATTAAAGTATTATACAGTTTTACACAGATAGTCGTGGTTTTCCAGTGGATGAAGCCTTACATCCTCATGTAGCGACAAGTTGACGTTTATATTTGTAGTCTTGAGTGAAGCTATTGAACTGATTTTAATGAGATTTCTTTATATTTATTTATTTAGTTCCACCATCATTTTTTATTATATCGTATAATTGAATATTTTCAACCTCATCGGTGTTCAGTGCTCTTTAGCGGATGTTAGCAAACAAAAGTGAAGCCGGTAAAAGTCCTGAGCCCCGCCTCCTCCATGTTAGTGACATGGACCAAACTAAGTCTTATCTTATTCTTATCACACTGATATACGGACATGCTTAAATGTTCATGTTTCGGATAAGTTTGGTTTAGCTAAACAGAGTTAAACTTCACGATTGACAGCCGAGACTGAATCGCGACTGGTCAAGCTGAGTGTAGGTGGGACCTTGATGCCAACCTGCCAGTTGCACCAGTATAGTTTAATTTCCAATTTCCACAGTCTCTACATTGTCCCTCACTCCAGAGCTGATATGGTTTCATCTTTTAACTGACATTTTTTTTTCCCGCTGAAGGACATTTCGACTTTGCCTGAGACTGTTGCTGTTCGGCTGCGGCGTTGAGCTTTCACCTCCTTCGTTCACGCAGTTTTAAGATTCTGAAAACAAAGAGAAGCATGTGCCACTTTGTGTCTATACCCTCTGTAAACATTAATCGTGTTGGAATTCCCAAATGAGTTTGTCTGAGTATATCACTTGATTAAAGAGGCTCGAGGAAGCATCTTTGCAGCGGCTGTGTGATGCAAATCTCCCATTTAAAGACTCTGGCGTCGCCACCTGCTACGCGCTTTATACTTTAAGCCTGATGAGGAATAAAACCATGGCTGCCGTGTAATGTTTGGCTGTAATCCGTCTTTGCTCAGGCTTTGAGGGTTTTCAGTGTCCTTCCCGTCTCCTGCTGTTCGCGTCTTTCCTTTGCAGATCACCGGCTCCGTGCTTGTGGACTCCTCTTCCTCAACCGTTGTTCTGCAAGTCCATGAAGCTGGTGAAGGATGGAACGCTATCACATTTCCATCTGGATGGGATTCTATGGACGTTACTGTGAATGCACTCCTGTGGTTGGAAAAGCATATGAAATCCTGTGTGACTGCTGCTGCTGAGGGGTTTGTTATCAGTGCTCAGAGTACAGAGAAGTTGGCTGCTCGGTTTGGACTGTAACACAGTGTCTGCAGTCTCCAGGGCACCCCTGACCTTTCAGGGAAGAGTTAAGCAGACCAACAAAACTATTCCATTACTCTGATTAATTGACTTTGAATGCTTTCACAGAATTGGCT
This sequence comes from Hippoglossus stenolepis, assembly GCF_022539355.2. Taxonomy (NCBI): domain Eukaryota; kingdom Metazoa; phylum Chordata; class Actinopteri; order Pleuronectiformes; family Pleuronectidae; genus Hippoglossus; species Hippoglossus stenolepis. The sequence goes on from NC_061503.1 coordinate 16,997,917, forward strand.
ATGGGGGGAAAATGGCGCTCTTTGCTGGCAGAGAGCACTCAGATGATTGGAGTTAAAGCCGAGACATAAATGGTTTCTTGTACATTGATGAAGCAAAGGTCATTGAACTATATCACGGTGAAACAAATATGTTGTTATATACATATAATATAAAGCGATAATTCGGGTATAAATTGCGGCATATGTACAGGAACTGTAAATATCACCTATAGTGTTGCAGAAGGGTGTTAAAAATTCATGTTAGATAAATGGCAAGTACAAAATGAGCGTGCTGTCCGTACCCTTGCTAATGAACCCCTTCATGCAGCCTGATGAGGTATATATTTAACCAGGGTTACATATCAAGGAACATGGTAGGAACAAATGTAAGATGTTCCAGCTTCAGGTGTTTTTATGAAGAAAGGAAAGATCGTAAGGGCTCATTAAATCAGACATCGGCCCTTTCAGGGAGTTGACAGGTCTGCTCATTAACCATCCTGCCACCTGTGGAGCCTGTGCAACGCCAGAGGAAGACCCATAAAGAATTGGATGTCGACGGCGAGGAGAAGCACGCACAAGTGACGAGATGACACAGGAGCAGGCGTGGAACAGAGGAAGGTAGAGAGAGAGAGAGAGAGAGCGAGACCGGGGAAGACTGATGTCTTCAGTTACCGTGCTTTATAGATGATATTCATAGCATGGCCCCGCATTCATCACGCCACTGCTGCTGTGGTGCTGTCACTGCGACGCATCAGGTAATGGCGGAGGGGGCTGCGGAAGCATAAAGGTATGTGGGATGAGAACTGGGAATGGGTAAAGAGAGGGGGAAAATGAAAGAGCAAATATGTGCTGGCAAATGACAAACAATGAATCTGAAAGAAAGAGGAATGTCTGCAGTGACGGGGAATGTGGGGAGTTGAGTCCCGGTTGTGCAGGTACCAGCTTCACAGCAGAAGAGTATGCGGTTTGCCATCTCACTGATAAGCACGAGATTCTATTAATTAACACTTTGGACTGTGGTTTTCCTACTGGTTCTCTGGAGGATTCAGGCAGGAGCCCCGGGGACCAGGCGTCAGACGTTGGGAATGAGACGGGAACCTGTTGGAGGAGGTGGAGAGCGGCTCAGCTCAGCCGGGTGGGGTTGACACAGGTGCTGCAGCTCACGGGAGACTTTTCTGTACACATCACACAGCGTCGGCATCAGAGCTGCAAGTGTCGTGCACAGACGCTCTCATTACGGGTACGGCCGATGAGTCACGCTGTTCAAACGGCGCTGTCACTTGCGCTGAAGCTCGGGGACTGGGAGACTTCGAGCAAACACTGATGATTAGCATTAGAGGATGTAGCAGCTTCGGGTCTGCCTAGACCTGCAGAGGAGGACTAACAGTCTCACGCTGGGCTATAGCACGATCTCCCGTCATGTTAGCGAGAAAGATTGTTACATCTGCTCGTGTTGCGAGTCTCTTTTTTCGAGGAGGAATAAAATGAAATTAATGGAGGAGGAGGTGTGTTGTGAAGAATTAAAAAATGTTGTAAAAACGCTGGTTTTACTGCAGCTGGTTTTTCCACACAACCCCCATTAAACAGTCACTTGGCTTTATGAGGGGTTTTATCCATTCCTCTGAGGTGTTACAGAGGAGCCCGTCCCGTAAGATGCTAATGTGCCTATAGCTTCAGTTTCTTGCTGGATATAATGTATGTTTGCTTTATTGATCCAATCAGCGCGGCGGGATGCCATCGGAGGAGCTCCTGAGGGACGCCTGACAAGTTGGGATTTGATTGACGGAACCTCTCCCTCCCAACGACCGCAACGCAGCTCACACGCGAAGCCTCGGTGGATTTACAGCCGCAGTCGGACACGTTCTGCAAACATGAGGTGACTGTATGCTGTCACTCATCTGAGGAATGATACGACTCATATCAAACAGCAGAGGCGTTCACGGACAAGAGGAGCTTCTCCACATTAGGACCCCATTTGCTTCTCCGCTCCGTGACGCCACGATTGACTCCACGCTCCATCGTACATGACCTGCAGCACTTATTATTTGCCACAGCCTTTGCACGTTCCTCGTGGTTGAGGCCCCCCTCCAAGACGCAACGTATAATTTTCAATGCTCAAAACAACACAGCATATGCAGAATGCATCAATTGTGCAGGAGCAGCTGCTGCACGGTTTGTTTCAGCTGTGACTGTTTGGATATCCATGTGGCTCAATTTGAATAAGAGGCTTGAATGTAATTTCTATCTCCCTGACGAACTGACGCTTGCTGGTTTACTTATAGCCTGCTGATGTGTCTCTGGCCCTTATGGTGACAGTAGGTGCGTTCGACTTCCTGCGGCGCTGCTCTGACTCAACCTGATGCATGCTGGTCCTAACACAATGCATGCTGGTCCTAACACAATGCATGCTGGTCCTGACTTCATCCAAAGCTGCAAAAAAGCTGCAGTCAGGACTATTGCAATGCTCTCGTTTCTGTTTTACCAAAAAACACAACAAATCAGCTGCAGCTAATTCATAAATCTGCTGCACGAGTGCTGACGAGGACCAAAAAGAGAGAGCACACATTATGCCTACTTTAAAGTCCCTGCACTGGATGCCCGTTCATTTTCCTATTGATTTTAAATTCCTTTTATTAGTTTATAAAGCACTACATGGACTTGCACCTGACTGCCTGTCAGAGATGCTTTAGCTTTATGAACCAGGCCACTCAGATCCTCTGGTTCTTCTCTTGTAGCTGTTCAGCCATTCAGAGGATCTGAGAGGAGCTGAAAATGGTTATATAGATATTTCTTAAACGTAAACAGTGTTTTATCATTTTTATGGCTTTGTAGAATTAACACTGGTTTCATTTATTATGATATATAAATTTATTTAAACAATTGTATATATATCTTTCATATTATTATTTATTCTGTCTTGTTTTATTAACATTTTATTGTTTTATCATCATTTACTTTGTAATATTTTACTGTGTATGAGTCCATTGGTTTCTAAACTTATTAATCCTTCCTTAAGATTCATACTAAAGGTGTAAACTAAAGAACTAAGGAGGGAACTTTAAGGACGTCAGGGTCCGCTGCTAATCTTGTTAGCCCAGTCGGCTGCAATACAGTATGTGAGAGCAGGAGTGTCTCAATGAGAGAAGAGCCGCTGTGTCGTCTGTGACGCCGTGCAACAGTAACAGTCAGCCATAGTCCACTCACTGGCACGCTCCCCGAGGCGAGGACTCCTCAGAGAGAGAAAATTGGGAGGATAGCTATGACTGAGCTGCACAGCGACAGCTCCACCTCAAACAGCCCATTCCAAACTCAATTACCACACATCTGCACCTCCGCCCGCAGCGCTGGCAATCCCAGGGAACTCTGGGAAGGTTGCCCCCCCCCCTCCAAAAAAAAAAGAGAAGGAGCTTTATCTTTGGCTGCTCAAGTAGCAGAACACCTAAGGGTTTGAGTGTGTTGTGCACTGGGACCAGGACTGCAAATGAGGTCTGTCACATCAGCGTTTGCAGCTTTTCATAGCTCTAAAATGTCATAAATCCTCAGAGAGTTGAGAAAAACGTAAAGTTTGATTTGAAAGGCAGATGCAGTTTGAGGATGGAAAATATGAGCCCGGCAGGACGGTGAAGAATCTCCTCATCGCGGTGGATGGGGAATGAGCGAAGAAGTGTTATGAATAATTCTAACTTTGCTGCAGAAAGAGTGTTGTGATGCAGCCGCTCGTCACCGAGGAGGTCATCGATGAGAAACTAAATTCCTCATACTTGAACATCAATTGCTCATATTTGATTGATCAATGGCCCATCCAGCCAATCAGTAAATTCAATCTCAAAACGTTTTGCACTGGATTACACCTCGAACAACATATTGGCACGTTCACTCATATAGTGGGTGTGTCCAATCAGCTGCGACATGCATACAAACCCAACCGTATTAAAAAGGCAGCGTATAAGTTCTCTACAAGTACGGCAGCTGCTTCTTTGTGTTTGCACTTCTATTATTAGTATTAAAGTTATTTAATACAAGTAGCTAATACTTGTTTATACTTTAAAATATGCTTAATGTTGCAGTCTTAGCCTTTGCCCCTAAAATAAATAAGTATTTAAACTCATTTCATCTGACTCGGAGATTTCTTCAAGAAATATTTCAATGTTTTCTATTCTTCAAATTTGTATATTTATACTTGCACAGATGCACCACAGCAAAGTCCTTGTGTAAACGTGCTCGGCAATAAAACCTGAATCTGACACACACAAATCGCTGCTGCACCCCTGATGTAGACGAGGAAAAACATTCAGCTCTACCTGTGTCAAATTTACAGGCTGAGACACATTAGGATGCCATGTTGATAGATTCATTTGGACCTTCATGCCAGGAGAGCCAGTGCCTGTTATAAACCCTCGGTGCCTGCATAATGTCTCTGTGATGGAGTGGCATATTATTATAGTTCTTTGTTTTCACCTGATAATAAGCTGCACATTAGGTTCCCTCTTCAGGAGGCGTCTTTGTGTGTCCACATCTCCATCATTAATGCAGTCAGCCAGTGCCTGGGCATGGCGGGGGGGGGGTGTCTCGTCTCCCATGAAAGTTGGAACACTGTGATGCCAGCCAGAGCTCTGTTTAATTACCTTCTCTCTTTCTGCCCCATTGATTTACATTGTGAGCCCTTTAATTATACAATTCATCACCTTTTAAACATGAAAAACGGTGCAAAACACACGCTAATTAAACCTTGTCGAAAGGTTTTATGAAAGGCCCCAGTAAATCAAGCAAATGGACTGTGCGGACTCTGTATGTATGTTGTTTTGTTATTTCTTTCTTCCATGTGTTGCCATCAATTCTGCTTAATCCACCGCAGCGAGCCGATGGAGGCTCCATGTCATCGGAAGCAGGTGCCATGAATTAATTTTAATGCCTTTGCATGCTGTAGCTTTTGTGTGTTTTGTTCGTTAATAGAGGGAACACAACTCATTCTCATACAACATTGACGGAGGAGGAGAATTGATGAGTGGAAAAGTTCTCAGATAATGGAGGATAATGGATTCACACCCCTTTGTTTTATTGCCGTAGCCGCTCGTGTGGAAGGTGCGCGTTTGTCTACTCAATCATACAGATCCACCATTGTTCATTTGTTTTTTGCTCCGCGCTTTTCTGCCATTACAGTAAAGGATGAGGCTGGTGAAATTCCGATTTTTCCCCCCCGTCATACTGTCAAAACAAAATATCCCATGAAAAGCCTCCAAATCAGCAATGAAATGATGCTGCTGCTCAGTATCGACTGTGAAGCCACAGCCTGGTTCAGTTTTATTCTATTGTGCTGTGGAGTTCTATTGTTGTTCAGAGGCAATTAAAGTCAGGCCATTGCACAGGGTGACAGGTTCCTTTATCACGACGAACATGGCATGGCCACAGAGTTCAAACAGGCTGCTTTAAATCCACATTAGAGGAGCAAATGTGTCTAAATACGCAGCTGATATATATGGCAGAGTAATAAAAGTCAGAAGTTCAGAAGGTTACGTATTTGTAGAGGCCAGCAACTACAAAGTGGCAGTGGAAAATGAGAGGAGCAGTATCTGGTTCTTATTTCTCTTCAGTGAAGCAGCCTCTCGCTAAAATACTCAAGCCTGGTGACTCATATCTTACAAGATACTTAAAGCAACACGAGGTAGTTTTTATACCCGACTCCTGTTGAGAACAGAGGATGTCGCACCTTGTTAAGCCCTGAGACAAATTGTGATTTGTGAATATGGGCTATACAAATAATTTTTGATTGATTGATACCTTCAAATAACAACTTAAAAAGCCCTTTGATGGTTCACAAACTAATAACAGGGAGAAAGGCATGTCTTTCATTGCCACAGCGCCCCCTGGAGGCCTGGAGCTGCACTATGCAACTACGGTGCACCGTGCTGGAACATTACGACCTGCTCCCACATCAACAACCGGAGCTGGAGCTGGCAGATGTCTGGGAGAGACAAGTAGCTTCCCATCCTCAGTGTGGACATCACTGCAGAGCTACTGAGGAAACCAGAGAGGAAATGAAGAAGACGAAAAGAGAAAGTGACAGAGTAAGCTGTGTGCGGGGGCTCGGACCACAGCTTGTATTTGTGCTTTAATTGATGTTGTTGGTCATTAGCGCCGCTAGGCTGGCTGCAAGCATTCCTAGGTGATTCCGAGAAGCTGTGCTGTTTCTAGTCCGTAGTCTCTGGAGTAAACCTGATGGCCCTGTCCACTTCCTGCTTCTTTTTCCTTCAAACAACACAATTCTGATGCTAAAATGTCAGAAATGATTGGCCTTCTTCGTCAGGTGGAGAAAGACAGGTTTTTCCTCTACTCTTAGAGGCATCAGGTCCTCAGTAATAAGATATGCTGTAGCATGATTCCATTATTTGGCTTGTTTGGATGTGGGATCCAACCTAATTCCCTTTGCAAGCAACCGTGTGGCAGTTGGTTGGGTTGAACGTGGAAAGGTCTCTGCAGAGCTTTAGGTTTTCACAGCAGTGTACGTGCTGCCGTCGAGAACACACCAACTTTCCAACGTTAGAATCCACAACATGTAGAAAGAGATGAGTCAGTGCTGAAGAACACTTTTGATTTATTTATTTATTTCTAAATGAGTTAATGTGAGTAAAGCAACAATGTTTCACATCAAGTCCAACTTGATAAAACAGAGCTTTTACTGTGAAAATCATGAGCTTCGTTTCCATTTTGGTTTTCAAGGTAACCAAGGTATGCTAGAGGCCAACCTGGCATTGCTAATGACCAGTGCTGTCTGGGACATATTGACTGGGTTGCCAAGTTACCAGAGTTCATGCGAATGAATAGCCTAGCTCGAAGAGTGGGCTGCTCGCCTCAGACAGACACGAGGAAGAGACCTTCCGACCTCTTATTTAACACCGCGAGCTCATCAGCGACTCATCAGTCGCTGGCCTTGACATGAAGTCTTCTGATTTGTTGTGTAATGTAGAGTTACATCAACCTCACTCCTAGTTTTGAGAGGGCGCTGCATTGAGCCCATGCTCAATGCATATACTTTCACTAAAAGTATACTTTCACTAAACGTGCAGTCTGTAGAGGCCCAAATAAAAAGCTGTCCGTACCAGAGACAGTGTGGAAACACTTTGTTCCTCAAATCCATTCATTTCCATTCCTTCCCGACGCCTCACACTGTCACAACAGCTGTCACCAGTGTCGCACACATAAAATTACATAGTCATGGGAACGACAAACGGTATAAAACTCACAGCAACAGCTCGTGCCATTTTGTTAAGGCGCCTTGGCACGGGGGCTGCGGCACAAAGGGTAGACGTCTTCTTGATTCCGTCTGTGAGAGTCGGAAGAGGCGCGGCTCCGAGATGTGACATCGAGAAGCAGAGGTCATCGGTTCAGCAGAGAACATGTCTCAAGATGAAATCCACCCCGTCTTTATATCGCTTCTCTCCCATATGAGGACGAGAGGAATACTTACAATGTATGAGGCATCTCTGAATGTATAGTTTAATGTAGGTGAGAGGTCTGGGCTCAGTGTATGGAGAATGTCAATCAGGTAGCAGAACTATTTCACAAGGACCCACACATGCGCACACACACACACACACACTAATATTAACCAGGCGACTGCAGAGTCATTTTAAAGTCTTTAGTTTCAGAGGAGCCGACGGTGCTTTTGCATAACCTTGCCTGGTGTGTAATCGTTTCAGAGAATTCTCTTGTATTGTTATGTTGTGCAGCTCGTGTCCAACGGCAAGTCATCAAGTGATTTAATTTGAGTAACTGGTGAAATATTTGGGGTTGGGGGAGAACTGGGGGCTTTTTAAATGTCACCTTCTCTACATTCTGGGGATGCTCAGGCTTTTTAAATGGCACTGCATTAATGATCTGCGATTAAATGCTCAACATCAAATAGAGTCGGTTGCAATTACAGTTTGTTCGGTTTTGCTGTTGTGTGGCCTTCAAGTTTCCCGACATGAAAAGCAAATTATAAGAGGCACGTGTGCCGTTGTGCATGTTGGTAGCTGGGAAAATTCTCCCAAGATGATATGTGCCATTTCCAGTGAACTCCTCCACCGGAACAAAGGCTTCTTTTGTGTCTTTCCTCTCCTGATCCAACATAAATGACCAAATTGAAATCCTCTCCTCTGCAGTGACCTGCAAATATCTGGGGACATGAGATAGGAGCTCGCACCGCCTTGAACAATGCCACGGAGTTAGGGCTCTGATTCATGCTGAAAACGGATTAATTTCTCCACAAATTAACTGCTAATTCTTCTCTTATCTTTGCCCCAGACTCTCATTGAGCAAGTCGCCTTTCTCTCCTCCGCTCTCCGTTTCTCTCTTGCTCGTGGCTCTGACTTTGTGCGACTGGGCTCGGGCGTGAGCTGCGACTGGTACCAGCCTTTGGTAGCGTTTCCCACGAGTCTGTTCTGTGAACGCTCGGAGACATGTCCTGTATGTCCTCCTTTCCCTCTTTCTGAAAGATGTCTGCAAGCTAATTTGCCCCCTGAGCTGCGTAAGTATTTAATGACAGTGACCAACTCAATTAGATGTGTGAAGTGAACGCTCGTACACCCACGAATGGGAACTATAAAATACAAATATAGAATGCCATGAGATATTTTACAGCTTGGTGAGAAATGTGAGCGGGCGACCTTTGTTTTCGCAAAGATGAACACATTGTTGGGATGATGCAGGGCGGCATTTCTGCAGTTTGTTTACAGCAGAATGGAAAGGCAGCCACAAATCAAGGCCCAGCGAGCAGGAAGAAGGATTATTGGCGACTATCTAGCTCTACAGTTTCTACTTGCTGCCGTACCTCCAGGCCCCAGTTTGATACTGGACCTTTAGGCTATCGTCTCTGCCGAAAGTCGCCTTTGTAACGAGGAGATACAGCGAATAGCTCAGCCAAGGCAGTGTAACACCATCAGATTAGCGGCACCTAGCTCGTGGAAGGGAACACACCGCCGTGTCTGCCATTTAGCGAACTTTGGAAAGGACACGGAGAAAGGACATGGATTCATTCAAACACACCTCATCATTTATTCATGAAAAGTGAGCAGGGAATTCAAAGCTTCCTTTCTTTTCCTTCCTTTAAAGAAAGTCTTATGGAGAATAATGTATTTCTCACTGGGCGATAGTGGGTTTATCTACCTGCCGCACCTCGTTTGACATCCCTGGTGGGCGATGCTGCTGCGCTTACAGGAATGTATGAATGTATGAACGTATGCGCTCGGACGCGAGAGTATAAATATGCACATATGCCCACACATACACACATAAATCACAGGATACACAAGAAGTAAGCCAACACTTGCCATACGTGCATCAGTGTGTGCTTACACAGACTCAGAATTAATGGGCTCATTATGTTCCAGCAAGTGTTTGCGTATCTGTGCACTATCCACTGAATTTCTGAAGAAAGTCTCTGCTCGTCTCTGGAGGGTTGTGACTCCCACCGGGACACCTGTGCCTCCATAAATACTGTGACATGCTTCCACTGAAATATCCTTTTGAAGTCAAAAGTGACTCATGCCGAGATTGACAGTGGCATTTAACTTCGCCTGGCAGCTCCTCACCCTTTCGTACCTTGATTAATAAGCCTCGCCTATTATTCGCTCAAACTCCATGATAATATTGAGGTAATGTGTCACATCGGGTTCTTTTGGGAGTCATTTCTCATAATCGTGGCGATAACCCTCCTTGAATGGGGTGGCTAGGTGCACGGAGAGTGAGGGTCAGCGAGGTGGCAGCCATGGACAGCTGTAGCACTCTATAAATGAGTATGCTAATGCTGACTGACATTTCCTTAAACAGCAGAGAGGGAGGAAATGCTTGCTCCCAATTACGCCGAAACGTCAGTGTGGAATAATATATACATCTGGGAATAATTCAACAAACACAGCGATAGGTCAGCGGTAAAACAATAAGACTGTGTATAAAAACGCATGTTGACACCGGGTTTGGAAAGTGCTCATTCGGAAGTACCTGAAACTTCTCTTGTCTCGAATGACCAGCAGAGGGCGACTCCACTAGCTGCATAGAAAAAGTCAGTTTATATAGAAGTCTATGAGTTTTTGATCTCAATCTCAAATTTCAAGTCTTCTTTACTACAGCTCGATGTTCATTCAGTAAATTATGGTCCCATTTAGAGTCAAATAGTCGAGAAAGCACCGTATGCATTGGGGCATGTGTGATTGACAGCGAGTAACGTCCAATGGGTGCAGATCTCAGGTGTAGGAGGGCGTGCAGTGTCCCTGAGCTCTTAGTGATAATCAAACACCCCCCCCCTGCTGAATGTGGAAAACCTCTTCACCAAACAGACCTTATACAAACGGTTATAATCAATATATTACTGCAGCTTTAAACTTATATTTTCACAAACACACACTGTACTTGAATAAAAGCAATACAAATAATAGCCTTTCCTTTCTTGTGATTTCTAATTTAATTAAGAAGCTTATAAACATGAGCCACTTTGTTCCTTCGGTGAGTTGAGTAAAGTGAGGAGGTTTTTTTTTCTTTAGTTTGTCCTTGACCCAATGATTAAAAATGCTCCTCATATGTTATTTCAATTGGACTGCAACTGATTCCTCCTGTTGACGGAGAGTTGTGAATATTCCATATCAGGAAAGTTATTAATCCTCGTGTCACACTTTTAGATTAGGGTCAGCCGAATTGATTTCTTCTGCTCAGGTTGGCAGGAGAAACAAGAAAGAAGCAGGAGGGGGGGAAACCGGGCGGAAACGATGAAAGCACACCAACAGCCATAATTTCTCTCGGTCACATATCCAGGAGAGTCATACATATACATGCACATACAGTCACACACATGCATTTATGCATAAAGTGTATGAATATATGCAATGAGGTCATCACTCACTACATGAAAAACAATTATTGGCTCTTTTACTGCTCTGCTCCACATGAAATCAATCTCCAGACTTCTGTGAGGGTCGAGGGCGACATCAGCACGCACGTGATATCTTTCTCCCCGTTATCAACGTGTATCATCTGTCCTGTGGATGAAAGAGGAAATTATCTTGTGGTTACAGCTACAATACTTTCAATCTGATTAGTTTTAAAAGCCAAAGTGTGTGTTTTCATTTCAGATTTTACATATTATCTCGTGCAGGAGGAGCATCGCAACAGAGGAGGCAAAGCAGGTAAGGCTTGGGGGGAATGGGGCACAAGGACAGATGATCATGCTAGGCCAAGACAACAGCAATTTTGTGAGAACCCCTTAAATTATATGATTGTATATGTACAGGAAACTGCAACGACACCGTGGTTAGAAACCCCCACGAGGCCCCATGCCACTGGGTTTCTGCTCAAAGCTGCAAAAATGTTTGATGAGCCTGTCGTGGAGGTTTGCACTTGAACTTTACGATTTATGAATATGCACAGTAAGCAATTGGTACTAAAAGAATCATTTGAAGATTGGACGCATGTGGTTTTGTTGTTTCTTTGGGTTGGGGGGGGTCTGTTTGGTTTGATGTACGCCCCCCCCAGGTCTCTTTTACCTTGGGGCCCCCAAAGTCTCTTGAAACTTTCCTGCTTCTGTTTGTATTTTATCTTTAGATTTCTCCTGTGAATTAAAGACACAAAATGAAACATCACAACACCTTGAATAAATATGGGGATTTCTCTGGGTTTCTAAAACAACCCAAGTATCAGTGTTCAACTGGAGCACCAGGGAGTTTGTAGACAGGGGCGGTAACCAGCGGCAGCAGTTTGATGGGGATGTAACCTGTGGTCCTGCAGGTCCTCCACCTGCAGACGGGTTATCGATCAGTGCAGACTTTGCACCTGATTAAACAAGACAAGAGGAGTTAACTCTGGGATGTGACAGGAAGCTGCCGGCTCGTTTTTCCTCTCCCCATCTTTCCTCTGCTAATGGATTCACCTATTGGTTTGTGGGCAAGGTCATTACAGGGATTAACTTTTTTTATATTCTCTTTCTTCCCTCCTCAGACATAAGCCTGTGGTAACAGGAGCCCACACCCGAGAGACTCGTGAGTCACTCGCAGTACCAGGCGGTTGAGTGACGGCAGCACAGACGCCTGCGAGTGTAATTGCTCAGTGAGAACAGCAGGAATTGAGAGATTTTTCTGGTGGGGTTTGGTGATTTTTTTCTTATCCATCTGTTTTTACAGGATGTGAAAGTTAAACAAACTCTGGAGCAATTAGGCGATACCTCTCAGTGGGCGACTTGAATTAACTCATGGAGTAAGAGCATATGACAAATACGTTACACTCGCCTTCATTGAATTCATGGCAGCTGAGCTCTGTTTTGTCAAAACTCTCTCGGTGAACGACTCCGTTAGAGAGCACACCGGCAGGCAGGCTGCCTGGCTATCAGGGCAAGGTTTTATTCAGGTATGTAAAACAAAAAAAAAGAAACTTTGTGGAGTTTTCAATCTGAAATTCATTTCTGGAGAGATGTTTTATTTCCCTGCATCAACGTTGCGCCAGGAGAAGATGTCTGGCGCAGAGTGGGATGGGGGCAGCACAGGGGCTTTGGGGGAAAGACAAATGGGAGTGAGGAATGAACTGTCGAGCCCCGCGCTCAGCTAATGGATCATGCGCCTTCCCCTGAAGTGGCCGGCCGCGCCTTTTACTGACCACGCTGCCGCTGCACTGTAATTACCCGCGGCGAAGGGACAGATATTGAGAGAGGGGCCAGCAAAAGAGCAGACAGAGAGGAAGTGAGTAAAGACTGACAGGATGAAGGAGCACTTGTCAAGACATTTTCACCTGCGGGGAGATTTTCTACCCAGTTTCAAAGAGGGTCTGATTCATCTAATGCGAGTCTACGACCTTTTGGATTATTTATATGAAATTCGGGAGAGACACCGTCACTCTAACCTCTTCAGTATTTTCTAATCTGTCATGAAGATACAAGTGACGGCTGCAGCTGACTCCCGTCACCATTTTGTTTTTAAACGCCGGCACGTTTGACAACTGTCAGTTAACTCACTCTTTGGGAAAGAGGCTCATGCCATAGACTCTAAAGATGGATGACATGATGGCTCCACAAACGTAAAGGCAAAAGGGTCTCAATTGCCCCCTGGTGGCTGACTAACCTAGAGACCATAAACCCCACCTCCTCCATGTTAGCTGATGTGGACATAGGCCAAACTACAAAGTCGAAGTTCTAGAAAATAATGTTTTCAGACAGTTTCAGATATTTTAGGTAGTTTTTAAATCACACTGATGTACGTGTGCTCATTCATCCTGTAATTGGTCGAGCACTTGTATTGATTCCATGTCTCCACTTAATGATCACTGGCTCCACATGACGTCACCAGTGTAAGATGGCAGCATCGGTGACGTCATTTTTGAACAGTGGGAAAGAAGTGTAGACGCCTCGTCCATCTTAAATTACACTTTATAGTTTAAACAGTTAAACCTGCCATGATGCCTTATTGCTGTAGGTCAGTAGCAAGAATTGTCAAAATTCCAATTTGCCACTCAATTCCATTCAGATGAATTTGCTGTTTCAAATGCTGGTGTGACAGATTTTATAGTTTCATCAGCCGTGTATTGTCCGAGGAGAGGAACAGCAGCCTCTGTCGCTCGCTCCTGTTATTCAGTGTTCTTTATTTATTTATTTTGTGTAGCGGTGAACAGGCAGTTAATTCTCCTCTCAGAAAGGTTAGCGGGATGATATTTCAGCCCAGCAGCCTTCGTGCTTTTCCATGACCTCTGCAGCTCTCGCACAGTCTATCCTCGGTGCACACAACAACTCATTCTCGGCGTTTGTTCCAGAGTCCCTCCCTCCAGCAAGCTGTAAGTCAGCGCTGAAAGTGAACAATGCTCCAGAGTTTCTTTTCAAAATTAAACCTACATCACAATGGCCATCCATAACCCTGCCTGACATGTTGTTTTATTTTTCTGCGGAGGATTGAGATAGCCCTGCTAAGAAAAATGAAAAAGGAGCAAAAAAAAAGCAGCAGAGGAATAAAAAAAACCAACTCCCAAACACTTTCTGTCTCTGGCTCTAATGAAGGCGAAGTGAGACGGCTCCAAAGCAGGAGGCTGGGAAGGGCAGGCTCGCCGCTGGCTCAGGGTTAGTGCAATTAAACGTCTGTCTCGTTGGACAATTGCGAAGGTTGCCTGGGTAAAATTAATAGCAGCCAGTCCTTTGGTGCTCCCTGATCTCTTCTACCTCTTGCCACACACGGGGTCACGGGTGTTCAGAGGAGCGATATGAGCAGGAAAGAGAGAGAAGTAATGGACAAAGGAGCCAGAGGAGGGAGGACGGCGAGCGGAGGTGCACATATGAAGGCTGGCAAGAAAAGTGAGCCTGTGTAGTTTCTATCACTTCCTGGGTTCCACTTTGTGACACATCAATAGCATCTGAATTCACAGTCGCTAAGCAAGCAGCATCTTTTAAAAGTTGGACACACATGTCACATCTGGGAGGGTTCGTTTTAAGTTTGTGGATAAAAAAGCAAAAATAACTACATCCTCCGCTTGTTTGTTGGGTCGTTTTAATTAGAGTTCAAAAGGAACTCGTGAGGCACAGACAGGCTGCTGGTGCAAACACTTCAGCAGCTTCTACTCTATCGTTTTGGTTTGCAGATTCATAAATGTGATAAAACCCTGAATCAACAACAAACCCAAACAGGTTCGTGGCCCATCCTTTTTTAAATAAATGGAGAAAAGCATGAAGGAAAACAGTTTGTAAAGTGATTTACATTCACCGGCCAGACCCCAGACAGTTTCCTCCACCTGTCTCCGGTGTTGTCAAACAGCTGCAAAGTGTGTGCAGGAGCATGAGTGTTAGCCACGACATGCAAAGTGTAGTCAACAACACTTTAAGGCTCTGCAAATATGGGTTTGATGTTTTTCTGCCTCCAGAACTAAGAGCTATGGTTTAGCCTCAAAATAACAACGAAAGACAGCAACTAATACGCCTGAAGCTGCCGACTTTACTCAATGCTGTTTGTTTCACATTTTTACCAGTTAAAAATAACCAGTTGCTGCATATTGACCAGTTTAAAAGAACAGAATACATTGTGTAAATAACTTATTATGCCTGTTGGGCATGTTTCCCCCTCAGAGAGCCAGGTTTCCTCCGGCCTCCGGTCATCATTACAGAGCTCAACACTTCACGACTCTTTAAGATTCTTAAAGTTTTACATTAGACGTCAATCCTGTCATCGCCCAGACAGAAAAAGTAAGAAGGTCAACCTAGGAAACACATTTTTAAATACAAAAAATATGTAACTACTGCATGTGCGATATAAAAATGTCTATTTCTTTACACCGAGATGGAAAGAAATCTAACTTAATGACATCACAGGTGAGAAATACTATTTGTTTCCCCATTTAAAATGTCCACAGTGTTGTGTTTGACTCGAGGAATCTGCCACCGTACGATTTCACACGACTCGTTTGTCATGAATTTCAAAAGGTCATGAAAATCAATGTCAGCGCTGCACACACACACACTGCTGCTGTAAACACTGTATGAGAAATTATACAGCTGTTGACTCCATTATGAACTAAACACTGTTTCTGCGGCGATTCAAATGCAGCGTAAACAGAAAAGTCCGGCAGATATTAAGTACTGAGAAAGAAACTTAGGTTTAACAAACACGTCTTAGATTATTATTTTACAAACTGAAGTTAAAATAAATTGACAGTAGACCCTAACCCACATTTGCCTTGGCATAGTGAAAACAAGTCCAACATCAGGATGCTAAAATACTCCTTTTCTATTTGCTTTGGAGATAATTGATACCAAACCATTAACTAAGCCAGGACCATCTGGAACACTCCATTGGAGGGGAAGGGTCATGATTGACCTTAAGGTCATAAAAGCAACCCTTTAAACATTTGTGAGCTGGAACAAGGGCCACATTAGCCGGTGTCAGGGCCAGACACAGACCTCGATAATGGGACTTATAGGCGTTAACGTGCAGTCGGGGACGTGTCGTCATTAAAACGGCCAAATCGATAAGTGAAATGTGGAATCCTTCGTCACCTTTAAGGGTCATTTATGCGTAACTTAAGAGACGGAACTGGACGGAGCCTTCTGTCCGTACTTGTGCACGTCTTCTGTACATGTTTAAAAAGATAGGCAACAGCAACAAGGTTCGGGACGAGCTGATGGTGGCGATTACTGAGAAAAGCCTCCGTAGACCAGACTGTCTCATTTCTGTTTTCATCCATTAACCTCAGAGAAAATCATGATTATACAATATAGTAATTTTCTCTTCGAATTTGTAAAGATGTCTAATTAATTTCAGACTTTCTTTTTCACGCAGTGTTGATGTTGTTTTGTCTGTAAAAGCAGGCTACCTGTCTGGACCCTTTGACTTTGTCTCACTCGTCCTCGTCTTTGTCTTCTCCGGTGCACTCGGCTTGTTGCTTTATCAGTCGATATCTGTCTGTCGAGAAAGCAGTGACTCTTTTTTTTTGTTTCTTCTTCTTTCTATTAAATCAATTTTAATCTCCCTTCCTTGTTTTCTATTTAAAAAGAGAATAAGAATGAATGCAATAATCCATATCTGTATGTTTTCCCCATCTCAGTTCGGAGATAGCGCGCTACATTCAGGAGTTTATTTGCCAGACCCGTTTGATTGTGATGGGCTTGTCTCTTCTGCTCAGGCAGACGTTGCCTTGAACTGTCGGCGTGAAGTGGGCCTTTCCTGAGAGAATAAGTAAAAGGTTCAACAAAGGCCAACTCTGTGAATTATTAAATCTCTTTAACTTGAAAAGGTAACAACGTCCATCATTTGGAGAAAAAAAAAAATGAGGGCCGTGCAAACTACTCAATGATTAATTTGCCAATTTTGATGGAAAGCATGCAGGATGAAACTGGAATCTGTTGTTTTCTTATCCCGGTGTTTTTTCACACTTTTGATGTCTTCAGAGACTCATTACAGCCTCTGAATTTCTCTTTGCCTCCATTCTACTTTCACAAGCCGCACTGAATTTTTTACAAGGCCAGCGGATCTTCAGGTGGTACCACTATCTTTAAATCCATTGAGTATGCATTGGTCTGTATCTCTGTTATATCTATACATAATAAATGGACTCGAGACTGGGAGTAGCATGAAGCTGTACACTGCAGTACTGCGGGTGAAGTCAAGTAGAGCAAAGCTAATTTCATGATAAAAGTACTTAACTGTTGTCTTAAATCAAGTGATTTTACTTTTTGGGTGTTCTTTGCAAGATTCCATAGATTTAAAACAATTTTTTCCACGTCTCCTTTTAGTTTACACTTTAATTTCTGTATCTGCACACCTCACACACCCGCAAAACTCCATCGCTACAACCAGGATTAATTGTAAGTCTGGCTTTTATGGTAAATTCAATCCACTCCGTCAGTGTTTACGCTCTCCGAGCCATCGAGCCCCGTAGGAAGATTCACTCTGAGGGACTAGCAGGGCCGGCACCTGAGTGCTGTTGTGGTCAAACACCAGCACCACCACCACCACCACCCTGTTTACTCCTGGAGTTCAGAGTCTAACAGGCCGTGAAATTACATTTCCACTCGGCGAGGAGAGGTCATCTCTTCAGTGCTTCACCTGAAGACAGCGAGCCGATACCGAGTCAAACTGTCATTTTAATTAGTGTCCACTGTCTAGTATTGAACAACTATTTTAGTTTATGGGCTTAGCGCTCCATCTGTCCCCTGCTGGTATTTAGGGGATACTGCAAGTTATACACAGACACTGAACTGAGATCCACCTTTTAACAGTTGTATTTGTATTTTGTGTGACGAAGACGAACAACGAGGAAGAATCATCATGGTTCAGTTAACAAATATAATTTTTGATTGACAATGGGAATGATTTATGTTCCCTAGTACTGTGATGTAACCTTTTAGGCCCAGTGTGAATGATCTATGGGCAGAAAGGGAGTTTTTATAATACTTTTTTCATTAGTGTATAATCACATGAAAGAAAGAATGATTGTGTTTACTGAGAATTAGAATATATGACAAATCTAAATATTCATCCTGCACTTTTTTTGGGGGGGGGGGTTAGTTCTTTAGGATTCAATTCAGACAAACTGCGTATATTGTTTTGCTGCGTATCGGCTCCAATGGAGGACATACAGGAGCCCAATAATAATAATAATGACATGATACTGTATAACTTCTGAACATACCAGTGTCTGGTTTACATAATGGTAAAAATGGAAATTTCCCGCAGGAGTGAGTTTGCTGATGTCAGCTGAAACACCTTCACAGGGATGCAATTTCTTCACTGATCTAATATTCATTAATAAGTTTAGCAATCCGCTGTAATGTGTTATGTCCATTTTCCTTTGTTGCGTTCTGTTCACAGCCAAGACGGCCTTTACTATTCAGATCAATGCACAGAGACCTATGCTGCTTTCAATATTTCCAACCACATCATTCAAGCTGCCAAGCGCTAATGTAATACACATACTGTAATATTCAACACCTGTGCCTCTACTCCCCAGGTAGGTCTCACAATCCCCTTTCATATTTTAGTTCCAGGGAAATGGAGACATTCACCTCCGAAGATTACTGGAGGTCATTTTGAGCAGAGGCAAAAAATAAGACGGAATAGAAATAAGGAGAGGCGCCTCTTAAAAATTCATACTGTGTTTATCCCTGACGTGATTTCTTTTTCCCTATCACAATGAAAGACAAGACAATGCATAGGCGATAAGATCTATTGGGTTTATTTCCATTGTCTCTGAACACCCAGTCTCCTCTGAGGCAATGCCCTCCCCGAGCCGTGACCTTCTCCTCACTTATATCGCAAGTTTTTACTCCCGTTGATTTCTTTCCATTTCTTACTTTAATTATCCGCCGGCGTATCTTGAAAATGCCCTTGTTGCCTGCGAGTATGGGAAGAAAATAGGTTGCATCCAAAGGCCTGAATCACTGTTTTACTTTTTGTGTATGTGAAACACGTGCATCTCAACGCTGGTGTGCAGCAGCTCGTCGAATACTTAAAGGTTTGTTTATGCAGGTCTTGTAAATCGGGCTCCGTGTACTTGTTGTCCAATTGCAAAATGGTAAAAGCAGGGAAATTAGACAGGGTTGTCAGGAGACTCCGAAATCCCTACAGTTTCTGAAAAACATCATCCGTAGCTTTCCTATTAATTTTTCCACGCAACAGCCTTCACTGAAGAACCAATCGACATGACAAACGAAGCATTTCACTATTGGTGTTTTAGCAAATAATTGCTGTGAAGCCAAGTAAAACGTCACCCCCACCATTAGCACTGCTGTTTTACAACCGGGGAATAATTAACTCTCAGAAGTGTCACAGCGGCTTCCTTCGCTGCGCGTCTCTTGAATTTGCAAGTAAACAGCTCTGAATTGATGTTTGACCCGATATATTCACAGGAACCACAAAAGAGTGCCCTCGGTTGCCCCAGCGTGCGACTCCGCCTGACCTCGCTCGCTGTGCTACAGCAGCATGACTCTCCGACACATCTGTTACATGAATAAGTGGTTAAACAACAGCCCTGCCGAAACCTGAGATGAAGCCTGCCTGACTTGAGTAAGCATTTGTTCGCCTGCTCACAATATCCAACTAGTTCACAAAGGAAATTTAAAGGCTCATTGATGCTCAGTGTTGGATCGTATTCTGCGTTTGTATTGACCATGTTTGTGCATGTGAAAGCTTTCGGATGCGGACAAATCAGACAAAAGGAGCAGTACTAGCAGAAATCGCGCCGGGGGGCAGTGCAGCCAATAGCAAGACATTAGAATGAAATTTCGACAAGGGCGTAATTGTAGTTGGTAAATTGGGCCACCAGTGTTTACAAGAGGGGAAGTACATGATCGCAACCTCCTTCACCATCGGCATGTTTGTCAGAAACTCTCGAATCTGTGCTGCCCTCTAGTGGAGATATTAACACAGAAGGATGAGGGCAGTGATGTTGCATAGTTTGAAACGTCGGTATAACTTCCCTCCCTAACACTTGTCCTTTACATCATTGCATCTCAAAGGAATAAATAAACTTTCCCCCAGATAAAGATAATTTAGTTTAATACAACAATGGTTAACATTTATAGTTAGCAACAGTCTTCTGAAGGTTTGGGACATATTTAAGAACTTGAGCTACATCACGTAAACAGTCTCTGCAACACTTGCAGTAATTACTACTTCAGCTAGGTTTCTTGGCATTGTGTTGTGTACTGAGAGCAGTGTGGAAAACGGGGACAGGCTTTTAATTAGTAGTCCACTGTCTCAGTTCACACATTCCACAGAAGCACTGACCATTTATTTGAGCAAAGATATTTTGAGGACAGTGGTGGCTAAGCTTGAGATTAAAAGAGATTCACATTCGTTTTAAGTTTATATTTGAGACCAATCTTTGCTCCCAGTGAAGGTAATACACTTTTTTCTTATACGAGTGGAATTTAAGAGGCACTTTACCCTAATAACTCCACATAATTAATCCCTATTAGACGAGAGAAAACATCACGTATAACTGAGGAAGACCAAAACCAGAAGAACAGATTTCAATTCAATTTTAATTTGTATAGCGCCAAATCATAATATACCTTATCTCAAGGCACTTTACACTTTTAATAGAGAAACCCAACAGTTCCCACAATGAGCAAGCACTTTGGCGACTGTGGAGAGGAAAAACTCCCGTTAACTGGAAGAAACCTCCGGCAGAACCAGGCTCAATGTGGGCGGCGGCCATCTGCCTCGACCGGTTGGGGTGAGCGGGGAAAAGAGGGGAGAGAAGAGAGACAGGGGAGGGGGAGGAGAGGTGGAGAGAGACCAGGAACATGGATCAGGTATCAGCTCTGACCAGTTATAATTAAAAACAGTGTAAAGATGTTAGATTATAAGATCTTCAGGTGACAAATCAGTGGGTAAATTCACCTCAGTAATTAAGTCAAACCCGTTTCGGTTTGACTTTATGCACAGTTCAAATAATGAGCTAAACGTAATGTACGAAATTAAAGAAACAGTTAGCTGAACGCAATATATATGGTTAAAACGGTTAAAAGTTGCGCATAAAACAGTTGTAGTAGTCAGACAAATGCTATATAAAACACTTCAAATAGGTAGCTAAATGCAACAAAACAGTCCCAATAGTTAACGCTACATATAACAGTTGTTAACGCTAAGTGTAAAACAGTTGAAATAGTCAATTCTAGGTATGAAACAGTAGCTAATGCTACGTCTAAAACAGTAGTTAATGCTACGTCTAAAACAGTAGTTAATGCTACGTCTAAAACAGTAGTTAACGCTAGATATAAAACAGTTGAAATATTTAACTCTACGTATAAAACAGTTCAACTAGTTAATTCTGCATCTACAACAGTTCTTATATTTAACGCTACATATAAAACAGTTCTAACAGTAAACGCTAGCTATAAGACAGTTGAAATAGTCAACTCTACATATAAAACAGTTAACGCTACGTATAAAACAGTTGTAATATTTAACTCTACATATAAAACAGTTAAGTCTACGTATAAAACAGTCGTTAATGCTACGTCTAAAACAGTTCAACTAGTTAATGCTGTGTCTAACTCTACGTATAAAACAGTTGTTAATGCCAAGTATAAAACAGTTGTAATAGTTAACGCTAGATATAAAACAGTTGAAACTGTTAACTCTAAACAGTTGTTAACGCTAGATATAAAACAGTTCAACTAGTTAATGCGGCGTCTACCTCTACGTATAAAACAGTTGTAATAGCTAATGCTAGATATAAAACGGTTGAAATAGTTAACTATACGTATAAAACAGTTAAGGCCAAATATAAAACAGTTGTAATAGTTAACGCTAGATATAAAACAGTTGAAACAGTTAGCTCTAAACAGTCGTTAACGCTACACATAAAACAGTTCAACTAGCTAACGCTACGTATAAAACAGTTCAACTAGCTAATGCTACGTCTAAAACAGTTCAACTAGCTAATGCTGCGTCTAAAACAGTTCAACTAGTTAATGCTGCGTCTAAAATAGGTGTTAAGGCCAAGTATAAACAGTTAACTACATATAAAACAGTTGTAATAGTCAACTCTACATATAAAATAGTTTTTAACTCTATGTATAAAACAGTTGTTAAGGCCAAGTATAAAACAGTTGTAATAGTCAACTCTACGTATGAAACAGTTAACTCCACGTATATAACTGTTGAAACAGTTAACTCTAAACAGTTAACGCTAGATATAAAACAGTCGTTAACGCTAAGAATAAAACAGTTCAACTAGCTAATGCTACGTATAAAACAGTTGTTAAGGCCAAGTATAAAACAGTTAACTCGACATATGAACCAGGTGTTAACTCTATGTATAAAACAGTTGTAATAGTTAATGCTACATACAAAACAGTTCAAATAGTTAATGCGTCATACAAAACAGTTCATATAGTTAATGCGTCATACAAAACAGTTCATATAGTTAGCTAAATACAATGCATTAAATAGCCAATTGATCGCAATACATAAAATAGTAGTTAGCTAAATGCTTTGTATAAGACAGTTAAAACAGTTATTTAAATGTTACATATAAATGGTATTTATGAAGGCGTTGTATCGACAGGGGGATATCTGAAAAAATAAGGTTGGGACAACTGCTTTTAATTCAAGAAAATAAACTTTTGGACTTAAGCAAAAGGCTTCAAGCAGCCAAAGAGAAAAAAGGAAAAAGAATAAATCCCACATGCCCCCGTTTACTGCCGACAGTTTTTTATGCCTTGACATTTGGGCTGATGTGCATGTGCAATGACTCACCTCAGCTGTAGACAAGCGTGATGCCAGGTGTTTACTCCAGCCTGCAATCAGCTGTCAAGTTTGACACTGAGTCTCCATGATCTTGTCAACAGGCGCACATATTGTACGCTACATCAAACACGCACAAGCACACACACATCTCACAGAGATGGAGCCTACATGGGTTGTTAAGCTTGCAGCCTGCATCAGCGGGATAGATCTGTTCGGCATTGAGCCTTGTCATTGCTGTCATCTTAATTTTGGGCTTGGCGCGTTCTCCAAATCGCCCGCCCTCCCTCCTCTGCCACCACACACCACCTCGACCACCAATAGCTTCCCCTGCGCCATCTTCATCCGAGTGGAAAATGGATGGGACACCAACCACAGATTGCTCCACTTCTACACGACTGTGCCTCCCTCTCCCAATCAAACACAGAGGAGCAAACTTCTTGAGACTCCCTGGCAAGATGTCTGTGGGGGGGGAGACAGGACAAAGGACAGTTTTATCTCACTTTTGCAAATGCACACCCCTCATTTCATCAAGCTCTCCCCTGTGAAATATATCCCCTCCTACTCGAGCCAAAGCCCACAGGGGCCAAACGCCGGGGAAGTCTCTTATTGAAATTGCCATTTTATCAGATGAAATATCACTGAGACGTCGCTTCACAAATAGAGTGGTAATAAGTCTCGGTCAAGTAAGGTGCCTTTCTTATATCAGACCCCTTAGCGTACAATGAAGTGGTTTTGCTATTACTCAGATGTTTGGAAGATAAAATGGTATCGCAGCAGTGGCCAACTCTCCGGGCTGCTGCAGGGAACAGCTGTCAGAAACACTGCTCGATGAGAGAGAGCGAACACACGCATACACACAACCCTGCACCGACACGCCATCATAAATTACGCTATTAAAGAGTATATTGGATTGTTTTTTTATCCTCCTCAATCAAGCAGGGCAAAGCACAGGCAATAATGGAGCAGGAAATTAGCCTGGATGGGAAATTAGAATCCACCCTGAGAGGAAAACATGTCACACTGGTGTCAAGAAATTCATCTAATTTCACAGAAAGTAAGAGGCTTGACGTCGCAGGGTTTTTTTCTTTTGCATCTTTATTGAATTCTAGTCGGCCCTTGAAAACATCTCTGCTTCAACCCCATGGCAACGTTGCAGATCGATATCTAAACAAGTCTATGCTCATTCTCCGCGGTGCACTTTAATACAGCTGCATTAAGATTTTTGCCTTCCCCTTATCTGTCATCCTGTCTGTTGCCGGCACACTTGCAGGTTAACCCCTCTCAGCGTGCCCCAATTCAGGATATGCTCTAATCTCACATCGCTATCTTCAAAAGGCCATATGCCATCCCTCTCTTTTAGGGCTGGCAAAGACTGCCTCCGGGAAAGCACTTTCTGTGGAGCTCTATGGGGATTGCCGGGTTTGATCTGCGCTACCTGGACTACAATGGCGCTGCAGAGGAGGATCCCCCCCCCTCCTCTCTGATCTCTTCCACACACTGGCAGCACACTCCCGTCTCCCATGTGGGCCGGGCTAATGCCTTTTGAGAAATACAACCTTTTTCATAGCTACTCTATTCCAGCCATTTCAATTCCAATAGTTTAATGTCCCTAATCCAATTGGAGCTTTGAGATATCTGTGGCCACAGCTAAAGCCGCGCCGCGGTCCTCCAGGGTCAGTTCCCTGCCGATAAGAAAACCACCCTCATGATGAAATAGTGGTCTCGCGCTTACTTTTCTCGGGTAAATCTAGGAGCTTTATTTTAATGAGATCAGCGGTGTGAAGCACGTCGGGCTCACAGTAAATGTGGTCATTCTGTGGCCAGGTTTGCGTGCTGTAACTAATCACTGCTGATGATGAGGTGATATTAGAGGCTTCGGGGTTTGGTTTGGGGAACAGGCTCGGACCGATCCAATCATCTTTACCTGAAACGACAGTCTGGAGTGGACGCAGTAATAAAAGGTTAATGAGAGATGACACGTTTGATTTTTCCTGGTGCTGAGAGAACGTTTTCTCAATGTAGAAAATGTTTTACCGAGTAAAACAGGCTTGGTTTTCTGCCTTGTGCTCCAGCTGTGTTCTACAAACCAAAACATTGTGGAAATATGCCAATAGAAAAGGTCAATACCAGTACAAACACCATTTAACTTGCAGTCGTGGGACAAACAATGGAAAATGTTTTGCTAATGCTGATTTTCTATGCACTTTGTTTTCAAGGGCCCAAGATACAGCTGGACGTCAGCAGACTAAAGCATGAATATGCAACGTTAAATGCAGAGAAATTCCAAAACACCAGTGAAAACATTGGGTCATTTTTAATTGTCCTGATCACCAAAGTATTTTGAATTGTCTTTTATTGCAAAGCACTGTGGCTGTTTCTAAATGTGCTTCATAAATAAGCTTACAACTTTAATTTAAATAATTGACCTTCCATTGTTGAATGTGACCTAGCAGAAACGAATTGTAAGATTATTTTTTGTACTTTTTTTAATTTCTGTATTTGTTAACACAAGGGAAAAACCCAAAGTTAAGAACCAAATTGTCTAATTAACAAAACATGGAAATCCACTTACAGGGAGGTGATGCAGGCAAACGTCCAAACAAACAAATCCAAGAGGAGCAGGTGAAAGATCGGAGTCCAGGAATCTGTCCAAAACACAAAACACAAAAAATCTGTGTGAATTAGCCAAAGGCAGATGAGTATCAAACAACAAACTGGGTTAATGCATGAGGGAAAACATGAGAGAGCAAGCTGCTATACAAGGAAGTGACAGAGAACATCAAACACTGGGGACTGGACAAGGCAGGGTATAAAAGGGGTTTACTGACAGGAAACACAGGGGCCAGACAATCAGGTGACAGGTGAGTTTGATCAAGTACTCAGGAAGCAGGAAGTGAAGTGACAGGAAGAACAGTGACCTGACCAAAATAAAACAGGAAGTACAACAAGGTGGTTTGACAGGAAGCAGATCATGAATGTATTGATTTGACCCAAACAGAACTAAAGGGTTCATAAAGGGACCGAGCAGGATATAATACTCGATGATTGATATATAAACACACCAATCTGTTCATGAACAAATCAACTTTAAACAGTGGGGGAAAGCAGCCACTTGCAAGAATTGATATTGTCAATATTATACTTGCAGGTTTATGTAACACCGCTTGTTTTGGTGAATTCATATTGTTAGAAAGTAGAGAACCATTACAAAAGGCTGATAAGAACATCTTAGAAGAGTAAGAAGGAACCATAGACTGTATGTAAAGATCCTAATATCCATAAAAGGAAACTAGAATATATCTTTGATATGAACTCTGCAGCATTCAACCAATCATGAGTCAGTCTCAGCTGTCAATCATGACAATCACCCTATTTGTAAAGCATAGAATTAAAAATGAAGCATCCAAGTAATAAGAATAACCTAAAATGACAGAAAACCTCTATGAGACAAATGTATTTGACGCGTGCTTTGAATTTTGTGTTTATTTTTGGCCTTTGTCCAGTTCATTAATATGGAGGATTTATTACCTATCCTGCAGTCAGCCAGCAGGTGGTGTTTTAGAAACTTTGGCTTCACTTTATCTTTATATAATCTTTATATAAAGTCTATGGCTGGAAAACAACCAGAATCAATCTGGATCAAATTGAAATGCAGTACCTGTTTCCCACGTTAACTCCAGAATAGTAAAGAAGCTGATGCAGTGTGGATGAAACATTACGACATGGACTCAAACAGAGAACGGAGCAAATTAAACTCCTTAAAAAAAATAGTTATCAGATGAGATCATCAGTGACAGATGCACTGAGGATACGTAGACACACTGATGAATTAGGCCGATGATGTAATTGACTATAAAAGCAAATGCAAAGCCATATGCTCCAACAGCTGAGCCCCTCAATTTATACCTTAAAGCTCACTGAGAAGTGCCAACTCCTCTAAATGAAGCCGTTAGGATCAATGATGGATAAACAAAGCTCCCTCACTCTATTATTCATTCCTTCTTCATATGGTTGTTCCACGTTTCAACGCAAAACCAATCCCCCTCTGGCCTATAAAAACACAAACGTCTGAAGTCTAATCACAACAAACTAATGGTGTGTGTGTGTGTGTATCAGCGCTCAGTGCCACAGGCTTTGACCCCCATAACTCCTGGTACCAGGCAATACATTTGTTTTCCAGCTCTCCTTCAGCGCGGGTTTGTCGCTACGAAACAATCTCACGGTTTGATCTGTTTCGTGGATTTTTTCCCTTACAGGACAAAAGAGTAAATGAGCTCAGAGTCATTTCTAGTGCGAGTTTATGCTGAGTCAGGCAATGTGTTGTTGTTAGAGGTTGTAAAAAAAGTGTGTATGCAAGGGCACGTGTGTGTTGTTGTGTTTTTGTGAGTGCTACGTGACACTTCACAAAGCAGAGGAAGGTGAGGAAAGAACTCAGGGGGGGGTCAGAACGAGACAGTCGGTGGGTCCAGACGATTACAGACCATAGAGTGGAAGTAAAAATGGACGTAGACTCTAGGCCAGAAAGTGAAGCCATTTTCTTTCCAATGGACAGCAGACCCTACTTGAATATAGGAAGGTCGATATTTATTTATTTATTATTTAGACATAGATTTCTATAGCGATATACTTCTTTTTGCAACCAGTTGTGTCACCCTCTGCTGGTCACTCGAGAAAATACACGTTTTTCGTGTAACTTTCCAAAGTGTTTATTGTCTCAAACTCTACTTTCAAATCTTCTTTAATACGGCATGAAGTTCACTTTGTAAAGTAAGGTCCCATTTAGAGTAAAGTAGATGATAAAACACTGTTCATCCAATGGGTGCAGGTGGAAGGTGTCGGTGGGCTCCACCCCCCTCCTACAAATATGGTTACTTCTGTTTTTCAAAACAAAACAATGATTTGTCCTTATTATTCCCGATGTGCAATAATGTGACTTTTAACATCGAGTCTGTTTGCTCATTTATTTTAATACGTATTCTGTTTTTTGGCTTTAACTTATTTAATGAATTACTTCTCTTTATTAATTTTCTATTTTCCTGATGCGCTCGCCTCTGTGCTCGTAGCTCCCGCAGCTCCACAGATTTCCCCACTGTGGGATTAAAAAAGGATTAAACGGATTCTTATCTCATAAATATGCTTTCAGACGGGTTATTAGGACGTACAGAGTGGTGGACGTGAAGGCCGGTGTAATAATAAGGCTGTCTCTGCCCACTGCTGTTCCATCTCTTTCTATTTTCATTTTTTACACATACCCACTCAATTCCAAATGCCCTTTCTGCTTAACAATTAAAATTCAATTACCTGCAGATGTGAAGAAATGACTTTCCTTCTGGAACATACATTTTGCACATCTATTTCTCCTTTGTCACTTCTAATGCAATTACAGAGGAGCGTTAATGGGAGCGAAGATTGGAAATGGGGGAAAGTGGAAGAGGGGGAGTGGAAGGATGGGAAGACATGGGTCAGAAAGTTGATAATTGATATTGATGTCTGCATTTCAATGATAAAGCCACATGCCGGAGGGAGAGAGAGAGAGAGAGAGGGAGAGACATTTACACCTGTGGTTAAAAGGCATCGTGTGTCTAGACATGATTGTAACCTGATTATATTCACACCTGCTGTTAATAAGAGTCTCCTGTGTCTGTTTATCTCATGTCGCATCATCCTTTTGTCTGCAGGGGTCCAACAAGTCTCATTTTCAGTTCATCCGAGTGTCTCGAGTAACGTCCATAGTTAAACACCGAGGAGAAGACTGCTTTGTGTGATTCGTGGCCAATGGCTGCTGCGACCTCGCTGGTCTATAATGTATTTTTTCTCCGCCTACGCAGTCGTTATATGTGGATTGGAAAACGAAGTTGGAACTATACGCTCGAGTTCAACGTGGTCGCAATGTGTCCCTGACCACGAGTTGACCACAACACGTCTTGGGTGCATTTACACGTATACACTTGTCTCTGTGCCTTTGTCCATGTCATTCGTGCATTTAGTAATTATTTGTGCTTTATGTGTCCATATTTTATTTGTATGTTTTTTACCATCAACTCGATAAATGTGGCAGCTTCACACGTTGAGTACACATGTTAATTCAGGTGCACTGTCCCTTTTAAATACAGAAACTTAAACATTAATGGGAGCACCTTAAATTCCATGTACCTTTCTGTGAGTGCCTCTAATTGCCTGAGTCCAATTAGCCAAATTGTTCATATAACGACAATTAATTCTTGGTGCTTTTGAAGAATCATGAGAAAACCCGGGAACCATTAAAGGCAAAAAGACTAGGAGTGTGAAGGGAAGCGTGGACGTCCTCAGGAAACGTCTTCCTTTTAGAGCAACATCTGATCTAGGTCACAAGAGCAAACACATGTCTTGTACATGATGTTTAAATGTCTATATATTGACTTATTGAAGTGGTCCTGGATCCCAGGGCAGTGGAGCATGGCGCTTTATGTTAGGAGATTACACCAAGAATTGGGCCTCCATATCTCTGCACAAGCCCAGAGGGGCTCAGTGGTTATCTGGCCTTTTCTCATTAACTGGGAGATGAAAGTAGGAGCTTGTCTTCGGTCATGCGTCCCTTAGAGAAAACCTGGACTGGGACATTAATAAAGGCCTGAAGTCTGAAGGGAATCACTCCGGTGCTATCTCTCATAGCCGAAAACCAGTCATTTCTCACAGTGATATTCACATAAGCCGCCGCTTCCTCTTTTGTCTTTTCTATTTCCACAAAATCCCTTCCCGCACGACCCCTAACTCAAACAAGAACGCCGTCTCCTCGAGCCGGGGAGGGGTTAAACTGTTACAGTTTGATAATGAGGGGGTAATGGTCGGCTGCCTGCTGCTTAACATTATAATGTCACGTGTGTACACTTGTCCCAAAGCACCGAAGAGACTTATAATGAAGAGAAAACCCGGACTGGGCTGAGAGGAAACACTGCGCGGATGATAAGTCTTAAATAGGTCATAAGGAAATAGGAAAAAAAACATGGCGGACTTGCTTTTTGAGTTGCTCTTCCTTAGAAAATATTAAATTACACTTCTCTTGTTTTTGACATCTTTAACATGCAGACACTAATTTAACAGAAAACAGAAATCTAGCAGGGAATTTAATTCTAAATAAAATCCACATGGAGATACATTTCCTACAGGTGCGGGAAACAGTCGACCAATCACAACAGAGTGGGCCAGCTGGCCAATCAGAGAAGCCGGAGGCGTTACCAGGAGGCAGGCCTTAAAGAGACAGGCGCTTAAACCAAGCGTTTCAGACAGAGGCTGAAAAGAGGAGCTGCAGCGATGGACAATATGAGGAAAGTGAACTTTAGAGCATGTAAACCTTTTCATGGAATAACACAAAGTAAAACTATGGACCTGAATAAGAGTCTGTCTCTTTTAACCAATAGATTCGATGCTTCAAAACGGCAGCTCCCAAACCAAGGGGTGACGTAACGGTGGGCCCGGCACAAAGAGACAAAGTTCACTTACTGGTCATTCGTGCAGACAAGAAAACAACATCTGGTGTGAACAGGACTTGGACATTCTGGATTCAATGAAAGAGGTCTTGAGTCCTCTCAAGAAATACACAAGTGATTCCTACTTGAAAACGGTCCTCCATGTTTTCAATAACCTTGTGCTCGAGCCTCAGGATGCCGACACTCAGCTCACCCCGACCATTAAAGAGGGCTTTTTCTAAACTACTTCTACATCTGAAGTATAATGAACAGACCACTTAAAGCAGCTGCTAGACGAGGCCTCTCAGGTTGACCCCTGGTTCCAAACCACCGGTGTTAGAGGAAGAGGGGGTGGGCTGCTTTAAGGTCAGAGATTTCTAAGATGTCTTTATAAAACACGTATGACAAATAAATGTAATTGTGGTTTGATATTTTACAGTTTAACCATAAAGTTTATCAAAAATAAATTGATATGCCAGGTCTCGAATATGTGACTCACAGTCACAGGCTTTGGTGAAAATGGTCTTTAATACAATTATTTTTGACTGGAAGGCATCCAACAGGCATGAATAGAACTTTAATTTTAAAAAAATATCAATTTTTTATGTAAAATGTAAAAATAAATACATTGTGGGATAAAATTCTGACTCAAATTGCTCAAAGGTACCAAATATATCGTCCTGACATTTGGAGAAATGTTTAAATTAGGTTTTTATTTGATCAGTTAAATTAAAAGGAGCAGCTTGGTTTGAATATTTCACACAGACCTTGCATGTGATGAATGTGTCATAGTGACTTGACTGATAATTTTCTTTCCATCTTTCCAACATCAAGGCTGAAAGGAAATAAAAAAGATGAAAGCTGGTTGAATGTTAGAAACGTTCAACATATTTCCTTCTTAGTTTTTTCTTCAGCGTAGGATGACAACCTCAAGATCCGCAGGTCCGGGTCAAACTCCACCTGTCTGCTGAACGTTTTGGTGAAGATTTGGCCGTCGTAAAAAATATAAACCCAACACGTTTCCCACGTCTGAGCTCAGGTTCATATGTCATCTCTGCCTGGAGAGCAAACCTGGCTATGATACAAGGATGAGACAGACTGACTGAACCTCCAAGCCCCTGAAATCTACCAAGATGGATGTCTGGAAGTGCTTTGCAAACGCACGTTGTGTGAATTTTAACAGCTCTCCTCTCCGATTCGCCTGGGAAGGACAAAGTTTAGCAATGTTCTGCCTGGGAGTTTTTACAGAAATGTCAAAATAGCCAATATGCTCTTTGAATTCAACCAATTAAGCCAGGAGAGCCAAATGAAACTTCCTGACAGCATGACTGATTTGAAATGTTGTTTTAAATTGGGCCTATAATTTAGAGCTCTTGGGCTGTCAAGGTGTGCTCTTCCATTTGTCTCATCAATTAGCCAGATCTCGGTTTGATGATTATCATATTAATACACCCGTCCATCTCAGGTGAGGTAATGAATCTAGATGTGGAATAACGACGAAGAGGACGGGGCTATACGACGAAGAGGGAAGAAGATTCTCTGAGGAAACACCAAAGGGAAACGCTGATCCGGTTAGAGACGGGTTGATATAACATTATAACATCACTACAGACGAGTGCTGTGATTTCTTTTCTGTGTGTCCCAACCTCCCGTCCCCTCGGCTGAACTTGGTGCACAGATCTGCAGGCGAACTCCCATCATCCAGCACCGAGACGCAATCTCCCAAAAAATAATGGAGCTTGGAATGAAAGATGGAAGCCAATAAGCCATGAATGGAAATAGATTTACATCACGATTATAATTTGAAACAGAGGCAGAGTTTGTGGTCAATGTAGAGTACAAATATACATTAGACAAGCATACAGTGCACATCTCAATGAGCGCCCCTGAATGACACCACAGTAATGGCTTCCCAGAGATCGGTAATAGTTTCTGCTGTGCGGGGGAAAGTTTTTTATTATATTTGCTTTTCTGTTTCTTCAAACGCATCGTTTATAAAGTTTATAATGATTTTAGAGAAGTGATATTGAAACTGTTCCAAGGTCGTGGACATCAATAGACGGAATACACTTTTTTTTTAACGTTGTAATTTTTCCTTAATCTAAAATTCTGATTCTTGACGAACAAGTCAGAGATTTTTTTTTTTTTTATGCATGATTGTGCGATTTGATGCCAGAAGAAATGAAAGTCCATCTTTTCAAATGACAGCGATTCAGCTCATAGACAGGAGATAGTGGGGGAGCTCTCTCACTCGGGCAATTTGCTATATCTTCATCTAATAACAGTCATTTCTTCAGCCCTTCTTTCTAACTGGGTTTTGAATGACTACCTGGTGAATTACCTGCGAGAGTCGTTCCGCTAATGGCTTTTGAATCACCTTGGAAATCCCGATCCACCACAGAAAAAAAACAAACTCTCCTTTGACTTGTAGAGAAACTTCTCAGTTTGTATTCATAACGATCTTTCTAAGTCCACAGCGTTATTGTTTTTCCGGGTTGTTTGCGTCTTCCTTGTTCGGACGGCTCTGTCTTCTGCGTCATCCGGACGACGCAATGAGGAGCCGGCAGGATTTAAAGCAAGGATGGAGAAAGACAGGGAGACACTGGGATCCCTCCGCTGGATGCAAGGGGACGTAATCTGAATTGAGTCAAATCCATGAAAAAGATGGTATTTTCCTGACTTTCGTGTTGTAGCATCAACGCAGAGAGTAACTAATAAGGGCATTAATCCCACCGCTACGGCTCAGAGGCTTCTCCCACCTCGTCCCGCCCTCCTATAATCTATCATATCCTCCTCTCACAAACAAATACTACGCTCGTTCACTCACGTCATTGTGCATATAATGAAGGGAGCGGCGAAATGCCACCAGTTTAAGTGTCAGCTCTTGTTAGAGTAAAAACTTGTGTGTCTAAATATGCCGGTTTGCAGAGACTTGGCACCGTGCGTACGAGGGAGCCGCTCCGAGCGAGTCACATTTAGCATTTGAGCATTTGCCAATTCCTCGCAAACCATTAGAGTGATAGCGTAATGGTTGGGGTAGAGGCCAGGAGCCTTGATCCACGTTGCTGAAAACATTTAACCGCTTCAACGATATCCTTTATTACACTGAGAGAAGATAAAAGAGGCCGCTTAGGCTCCAGTTAGAGGCGGCGGCGGGGGATTGTGAAATACTCACATGAACGCGGATGCGGTGCAATATTAGCAGAGGAGGAATTGATGATTGTCGATCCAATTTAAAGATGCTCCGAGGGGCTGCAGGTGAGAATAATGAAAACACACCAAACAGCACGTTAAGTCAAATGAGACCTTGCAGCTGTTTAAATCAAAAGCTGTCGGATCCCGTCCTTCAAAAGAGGAAGATACACAAATATGTTTTGGTGCAGTTTGAACTTATCGTCAAGGACACGTGAAGGACGCTTCTTTGACAGTGTATGTGCAGGGGGGTGAAGGATGCCACACACAGAGGGGCCGCGGGGCCTCACCGCTCTCTGGCCCAGTGTTCCCAGCCCGTGGGATGATCCATAATTCATGTGGGAGCCGAGCACTTGTCACCGTGGGTCTGCACGGTCAGTTCCACAAAGACGAGTTTTGTGGGTAATTGGCAAACCCAGTTACGATGCATCTTCCAGCACCGTCCTCCAGCGGGAAACATGCACGGCTCAGTTCACTGCATAGTAATGTCCAAGTGGTGCTGTGAGCGATGGTGACCTTATTGTGCGCATGCATATTTATCACATGACTGTTGACGATCAGTCACAAACACACACACACACACGCAGAGCTTTGCATTAGCATTAACAGTCTTGGTCGTGCTACAACAAATGTTCCACCTCCCAGGCTACACACACACACACAGCAACATATTACTCTATAATGTGGAAGGGTTGGACACAATGACACAACTTCCTGTACAATATAACACAATCTGATATGACGCCGACGGAAAATAGAATCTCACAAATTGCCATAAGGTTCGGTCCACGTCCTTCTGACACGCGCTCGATGGAAAATGAGGATTTTGATGCTCAGCAATTACGTTGCACAGTGCAGGTGTTCGCCTGATTGTGTCCCCCACCTCTAAATGTAGATTCTAATGCCTTATTAGTATACTAATGGAAAAGAGGGCCAGGACTCTGCAGGCTGGAGAATTCTGCTCATCATTCCAAGCACAATGTGTGAGGCTCTCTTGTATATCAGCAATAAAGATCTCAAGAAAATCCCAGGGTTGAATAATGTAGAGATAAAAGACACTATACAGTCGAAATAGTCCAGGGAGGCTTTAAATAGAAGTGCAGTCTGTTTTTCCATCTTCATAATAGTTTGTGCCACACGACATTAAGTGTCAAATAAACGTTAACATAACATTTTATGACAAATACATAATTTAGGTGAATCAACTTCCTTTTATGTTTCATTTCTACCATAAGATGTAAGTAATCATGCCTTCGGTGGAATTACGAGCTCTACTGAGTGCTATTCTAATTAACCATGTTAAAATGCTTTTATAAGGCAGGTTTCTCTTATAGAGTTAATTGAAAAGAAGAATGCAGGGACAGCTTCATCTACATTTAATGTCAGAATCAACTACCTGCTACACCGGAGCTCTGACGACAACAAATATGCACATCTCCGCAAATCATAATCACTCACATGACATTCCTGGGAGGTGCAGCACATTACAAAGCTCCATATCTAAATTAAGGAGCAGGATTCTATAACATATG
This sequence comes from Hippoglossus stenolepis, assembly GCF_022539355.2. Classification (NCBI taxonomy): domain Eukaryota; kingdom Metazoa; phylum Chordata; class Actinopteri; order Pleuronectiformes; family Pleuronectidae; genus Hippoglossus; species Hippoglossus stenolepis. The sequence goes on from NC_061503.1 coordinate 17,032,753, forward strand.
TAATCACCACTAATTAAAGTATGTAAACCTGAGACAAACAAGGTAATTTAAAAGAATAAATCTCATCTCACACTGTTTTTGTGCCAATTGTCAGAAAACATCAACTGTGCCTCGCTGAACGGAGCAGAGAGTGTACGGTGCACGGCATCGACATGCTCGCCCACACACTGGCGGTGATTTGACACTTTTTATCACGCGGGCTGACACACGTCACATCACCGGGATTCACCACCGTCACATTAACCAGCCTCGGCTCCTCAGGAAAACTGGAGGGGAGAGCGCGCCAGCGGCTGTACCACGACGCCATCCGGTGTCCGAGTGGCATCTTGGCCACCAGCTGAGCGTTGTTTACCAAAACATGAGTGTAGTATACTAACTTGTTTATTTAATGGTATTTAAACTTTCTTTTTAAATATTGGGGAAGGATTTGTTCGCTGCCGTTTCCCTCTTGAATCCCATTAAACATGTTGGTAGAGTGACCTAATTTCCCCACAGAGATAAATAATATTTATTTTTAATATTATTCTCTTTGATCTCTCCTGCTCGATTTGCCATTCTCATAGCACCGCTCCTCCCCGTGATTCATCACCGTCTCACACTTTACGGGGAGTTCCACTGAATTTTAAACGTGTTCTAAGAAGCCTTCACATTTCCCCGTGATCTGTAACTGTACGATTTATGTTTGTGAAAACCCAGTTCCCTTACAACACTTAAGAGCTGTGAGACGGCTGTGATGTCGAGCTGCTGAACAATAAAGGACATGAATCATGAAAAGAGGCATGAGGAGAAAAGGGAAGAGACTGGATTTCCCAGGATGTTCTGTTTGAAAACTGTCACAATGAAATCTAAACTCTCTAATGCATATTACAGATAACTCAACAAGAATCAGGAGCGAGTAATTTAGAGTTTGATGCATAAACCACAGGTTTTCTCTTAAAACAAAAAGACACTAAAGAGTCTAAACCCAAGAGACATGAGATGAATTGCGACACATTTGTATATATACAATTTATGTGTGTGTGCAGCCACTCGTCTTTGTTACCTGTTTAGGATCTTTTCCAGTATAAACACTCACCTTGTCAGGACCAGTAGACCTCATCAGGTCCAAAGCCTGGTCCCAAAGTATGAAGGTTTTTACCTCTCTGGATGCTAATTATTGATTTCATGCTCAGATTTTGAAATGTATTCACTCAAACCCTCCGCTTGCACTCTAATAGAACCTGCCTATGCTTTGATTTGCTCCGGTTGTGCTCTCAAGTGTTCGCTCTGATATTTTGTTGCTTGGACAGGTTTCTTGCGCTCCAGCTTTAGCTCTCGCACTCACTCCACGTGTTGCCAGATGGAAAATGTTGAAATTATCATATCAGAAGCTCAAAATTAAATTGCTAAGACAAGGGATGGGATGCTCCGTACCAAGTTGTGGGTGCGTTAGCTTTACTTCTTTGAGAGTTCCATACAGGTGCCTACTTTAACCGGGTTCATGCACTCCTTCCATCCACTGCTTTAGTATTACACCAGCTGTGTGCTTGAGGGACAAATTACAATATATTCGTGGAGCAGGAAGCAGAAGAAGTTTTCAGTGTTTACAGACTATGAACGTGAAAATCAATATGTGCTGCTCTCAAAGTGAAAGAAGCTCTTAAACAGGCAAAAGTTCATTTCTGAGTTTCTGGTTAGCGGGTGTGAATCGTGTTTAGTTTAAGGTCGGGCATGATTTGGTTATGCTTCAGGTGAGGGATAAGGGTTTGAATATAGGTCAACCACAATGAATGGAAGTCTGAATAAGAAAAGCTGCACAAACCTGTGTGTGTGTGTTCTTCTTGTTTCCTACAGTGATGTTAAATGCTCTCTGCCATACCCACTTGGCACTATTAACACATGTGGGTGTGCAGGAGTGTCTGCGGGTCGATCCTCACCTGCGCTGCATGGAGCAAATAGCTTGGCGCTCGAAGGTCAAGATTGGATCAGTAATGGAAAGAAAAGGTAGTTATGACTCTTTAAAGACCTTTAAAGGGCCTGTGGAGGTGATACAATCTCTGCAAAGGCTCGTTCTTAATGTCGGGTATTAAAGCTGCTCGTTATTAGAAATGCTGAAAATTGGTGTTTTAGCCGTTTCAAGCTGTTTTTTTCTCCGGGAGAGAAATGTGTTTACTTGCCTCCGCTGGCAGCCGCTGAATGCATGAGATACAAAATGGATAAATAGATCCTTTTCGTTTTGGAGACCATAAATATCTCATCCAACTATAACGCTACGGTGGCAGGGAGATTGGATAAATATTCAATGACGCAAGGGGCGTAGGTGGAAATTTCAATATACCTTCAATAAAGCAATAGACTGCAGCAGCAATATTCTCTATGCACATAATGGCCAGTGCAGGTGAACTGCTTTTCAAAACAGATGCCGCAGCCTCCTCTCTGCAAAAGTTCCCCCTGTGGTCGTTTTATAGCTCGATCAGGGAATCGGGAGAAGGACCGTCTCGTTCTGTGATACCACCCATTGCCCTTAGAATTCATCTTAATATCTTTTGGTACAGATCATCACCTAATTACCAGTGACAAAGAGCAGCTGGGAGGTACATGGCATTAGAGGAAGTAATGATCCAGCGGTAATGAGAAGCGTTAGTGAGATATACTGTAGACATTATGTAGATATGGAATGCACTGATTAACCTAATGGAATCAGGGTTGTGGCCGCACCAGTTTCGTGCTTTGAGGGAAAGACGAGCGACGTGGAGGGAGGAGGGCGGCGCTGAGTTTTGACTCGTGACGTCAACAGTATGTGATGCATAGGGTCATTTGAATAGTGTAGCCATAGCAACCAATTTGGACGTGGGTTTTTACGACATGCACACACTTGATATTAAAATAGTTAATATCAGCAATGGATTACATGTAGTTGAAGTAGTATGAAATATAAAAATAGCTTACATCTTAGTGATAATGACAAAACTGATTGATTTTACACTCATTTGTCTCAAAGAGAAATAATCAGCCTGTGAAAAGGGTTTTACAATGTTTTCTGATGTTGCTCACAAACCTGATATGGGAGGTAAATATAAGTAAACAGCAGAACTTGTTTAAATACATGGAAACAAAAATATAGAGAGAAAGTTTAGTTGAGGTGAATCGGTTGCTGATAACCTTGGTTTTAGGAGCTGCCGCTGGAACCAAACCACCAAACTCTGTGTAGAATTCTTCATATTCTAAAAGTTTCTGGCTGAATAATGGAGATAAACTCTGGTTTTTAATGACTTCTATGTTTTTTTAAACTGATCTACAGTTCAGCTTTACTGCGACACTCTATCGTACCCACTCACCAAAGTTACACAGAACAAAATCAGACAGTTCAGGGTAAGGAGTGGGAATGAAAGAGGAAACATTGCTGCTATTTTAAGTTTATTTTAAAAAGTAGTGTATAGTTTTTGCTTTAAATCCAGATGTGTGTAACCAAGCGGAGTTCTTGACATAAGCACCAGTTCACACACCAGCTGCTCAAGCTGCTCCTGTGTTCACAGTGGAGCAGCAGCACAGCAAACAGCCAACAGCTCTCCCCACGCTGAGCAGAGTCCAGAACATGTTAGCTGGTTAATGCCGACCTGCTGTCAGCCAGGACTGACACCGCGGGAGCAGAGCGGTGCAGGGGAAGGCGATCCGACCGAGGGCACGTGGGACAATAGACATCCCGGCACAGCAGTGACGGCAGGTGTGTGTTTGCGCGTGTGCCGGCTGCAGGGAAGCAAGTGGAAGTTGATGGTTGCTCAGACAGTGAGTGGCAGACGGGCAGGTCTCAGCCGTGGTCCAGAGGAAAGATCTGCTCCTCCATGATTTGCTGGACCCTGCTGCGCAGTCGGATCTGAGTCAGAGCGAAACAGACCCAGTGAAAAGCTGCCACTTTAATTTGCAAAGATCTGCCTTTCTATTCTTTCTGCATTGGAATCAAAAGGAAGAAGATGGTTCAGTGGGTAAAAGCTCACCCGTCTCACTTCTATTTAATGATTCTTTAAATGAAAACAGCTGTTGTACATGCTGAGCGGCTGCTTTAACTGAGAGTGTAATTTTCTTACAACCACAGAGAACCAAGAGATTTGTTTTAGCAGATAAAACTAAGCTGCCTTAAAATCAGCCTGGTTTAAAGCTGGTGCGCGGCAGCGTAGCAATGTGAGTAAAGAAATGAATGCTTGACGTTTTGTCAGTATTGACACGCAACACTTCATCAGCTCAAATAGATTTTCCACAATTCAACTGTTCAGCTCGTTTTACTGGATAAAAGCTGCATCAAAGCATCTAAATGCAAACGATCAGTAAATCTGCAATACAATATGTTCATGGTTTTCATGGTAGAAAAGTAGTTAAGACATTAAATGCAACATTTATAATTCCGATATGTCTGGTTGTTTCTCTGAAGCTCGACGGGGTTTTTTAACAATCGAAAGTTTAAAAAAATTGAAGCGATGGTGAAATCATCAAAAGCGGTCAAATAAACTCAGAACGAAAAAAAGTCCAAAAAAATTCTTGAAAATGTAGAATCTGAAGACGGAGAAGAATGTGGAGAGTTAAAAAGTCAGCTTCACTTCTCTTGTTATTCTTCTGGTTGTTTCCATTAATTCTCTAAAAACTATTTCATTCTATTTCATTCTCTTCACTCGTCTTCGTAAAACAGAAAAGACTTTCTTCTCAAATTCTGTGTCCAGAGTAGAAAAACGGCCTCCAGCTGTGATTCACCTTGTTTACCCCAAATACTCTGAAATACTGCATTTTTTATTATTGGTTGTATATTTATTTATTTTTACGTCCAAACCTCCTCCACCAGAAACGGAGAGTCGGTTTGTTTGTTCCTATGTCTATAAGGACACGGATATTTTTTCTATAAGGATATTTTGGCTTGAGATGATGATGATCAAATATGTAAGTTTTCAGGCAGTGGTTCCCAAACAAGGGGTCGTCACCACGTGGGATTCACGATACAAAGAAGGACGGTCATATATACGGCGGCTGAGACGTCTCTCACAAGGGAATTAACAGAAAACATGAATGCAAAAGCTACAACACAACTACAAAAGATTTACTTATTGCTTTCCAGTGAGCTGTCGTTTGTGAAAACCCAGACGAGACAGTCGCTGTTTAAAATGCAATGCTTGTCTATTTGGTGTGTTACGGTACAGATGCGCTCCAAGCACCTGTACCAGCCAATTTTGTCAACATCAATTGTTGCTCACTTCTATTGTCGTCGTGTTTCCGTTGTGAATATTCGGGAAGAGAGTTGTGGTCCCAAGTCTCTGGTACAATTATTTTTGGGGGTCGAAGGCTGAGAGGTTTTCAACCCCGATATCGGTTCATAAAACATCACTTCAGTCTCGTCTTCTCTCCTCCTCCACCATTTTGACCTTGCTTAGATTCAGAAAAAGTTATTATCCTTCACATTTTGCACTTCTATCCACCTTCGATGTAACATTCATCCTCCGCCGCTGAGTCTCTGAGGTCTGGTTTGTCGGCCCCGAGGCCCGGCACGACGGAGACCAGTGGAAAAGGCCTCAGGGCGAACAGGTGTGACTGATGACTGCACGGACTGGATGGAATAAGTGACACATCTATGAATTCTTGTGAAACTGAATTGATTTTTAACACCCTGCTCAGGGCCATCTTTAAGACTGGCCCTGACCTCTGTGACCTCTGCATGAGCCTTCAGCGCAGCATTTAAATCTGCAAAACTCAACCACTGCCAACTCCGACCTGCGGAGCACACTGATGTGCCTCCTCCCGTCTGTTCTCCTCTCTCTCTTTTTAGTTTAGCTCTAAAGCTGCTTTTAGACCTGCTCTCAACTCCTGAGAACCTCCTGACATTCTCTGGAAAGGCCGTGAGAAAACAAACGTCTGAGTGAGAGCCTCCGGACTTTCTTCGGCCAGCGCCACAATAAAATGTCAAATGTTCATGTCTGGAAACGGCATTAAAACGACGGTGCACTGTGACAAAAAGCCGTATTGATTACTCACAGGAGCAATTTGCAGCGAGGCGTCAGATCTGCGGACAAGACGACTGAGAACTTCACAGAAACTTTTCTCAACAGTGTCGGCCGCTCTGACAAGTCCCGCTGGCATTGAGATTCTGTCTGGGTAAAGCTTCAGACTCTCTAATAATCTCCCCTCATCTGCAGATGTACTTTGGGTTTGCCTCTGATAAGGCGGCCGCTCGAGGGATCAATACTTGACAAATCGATCGGATCGATAATCGTGGAGATTAGCGCAGCAGTCCGGGAGAAAGGATTCTGAAGTAGACTCTCCTCTTGCATTTCTAATGACGGACGCACTCCAACACAACTTCAATGGCACAGATTTAATTTCACATTAACTTCTAAGCCTCCGTATTTCACCCCACATTATCCCCGCAGGTTGTTTCCCTGGGTGAGTAATAACTTTCTGAACACAGTTAATCCTGAACATGAAGAAATAAAGTAAAATAACACAACCTGGCCGACCGCCGCTGCTCTACTTTACAGTGCGATCATGCTCGACGTGCATTAAAAACCTTCACGAGCGGAATAAATCCAATGAGGACGCTTCAGTAAACTAGTTCAGGTGATATTTTGTTGGGTCTCGGCCACAGATCAAATTGTGATGAACGACAGAAGCTGCCCGGGTGGAAATGAAGAGTATCACCTACAATGTCTGTGTTAAAAAGCATCTGAGCTTTAAGATGGTTCCTCTTTCGTCCCCTCACCCCCACTTCGCCTTTTTAATGATCCAGCATAGTTATAAACTGCAATCAGCCCTTCGCCTGAGGGTTCACATTTTTATTCCATTTACCAACCTCACACAAAAAAAAAGGGGGATTTGAGTTTCAGGGGAAGAATTTCTGATTGTAGGTGTGTCCAATAGTTTTCAGTGCAGAAGGAATTCACAAACAAACAAACGCTGCTGTGTAAATAAATTAATAGTTGCCCGAGGTTTATTGAATCCATCTCTTTTTAGAGAGTAGATACTAGGTTTTAAAAAGAGTGAAAAGGAAAAGTCTCAGTCCAAATCTTGAAAGAGTGATGGGATGTTTAGAGACGTTCTTTACATCTTGGAGGAACAAATCTTATTCATACTGATAAGTTGCAATGTGTTTATAGCAAAAACAGACTTTTTAGGGTCTAATGGTTAATTCCACTTGCACGACATCTTATACAATCAAATATTTGTCTTTTCACATGTCACTAAAGGAGTAAACAGAGAAAACCGCTGTGTGGAGAACGGTGGAGTCTATTCCTGGATCCACAGCGTCTCCCATCGTCGTCGCTGAGGATGAGACACTCCTCACATCCACAGCAACAATTACTCACTGCCCTCTACCGCACAGAATCCAGAAGTGCAACTGTAAAACATATATAGATGTACATTTGGAATCAGACGGGGTTATTACAAGCAGCTTGGCACCGAGGATCCTGTTTGTTGCTGTGCAAGCAAATGGAATAAAGATCATCCTGGTGGAAAAGAGCTTTAGTTAAACCAAGCATGGTCATTTGTTATAATCTACGAGGCTGAGCTGATCCTCCCTCTGCGCACACACACACACACACACGCTCGTAGTGTGGGCAACAAATGAAAATAGATGATACATATAATAAATACACTCTACACATGAATTGATAGAATTAAGAATTCAAAGTGAAACCTATGGAGATAAATAAATTCCCTTAACACTTGATGTTCTGTTTTGGAGCCTGTGCAGCTCAAAATCCCTTAATGTTGTTTTAGCAGATTAATCCTGATTTAATGGTTTATCATAATTTCTTATTAACACAATTTTGAATTGTTACAATACAGAAACTGACCTTTTACAGCTAATTTACCATCACTAATCATATATATCCTGATATGTTATAATACAACTACAGAATAACATGCTGTCCATGTATTTACCTGTAACTGTACTCAGCTCTTTATATCCAGAACACTTGTACTGTCGGTGTAGTTCCTCTGCTCTCAACACGGATGTTCACAGCTGTTTGAGACGACCTGTGTGACATTGTCCATTATCACGGTAGAATTAGACATTAAAAGATGATCGACTGTGGCTATAAAGAGATGCACGTGGTCAACAGCAATACTCAGACAAGCTGTGTCGTATAAACAATGATTGATTTGCATTGTCGGCCCCTAAAAATGTAGCCACACACATTACCCTCCCACCAGCAGCACCAGCAGCAGCACCAGCAGCAGCTCGGACCACTGACAGGAGGCAGGTTGGGTTCAGGGATTCACGCTGTTGCTGCCACTTTCTGACCCGACTGTCTGCAGCCTGAGCAGAAAGAGGATTTATCACCCCAGGCTGGTTGGTGATGATGAGCCTGTTCCCACTGCAGCCTCAGTTTTTTTTGTTGTTGGCTGGAAAAGTCTTGTGCTTATTTCCTGCTGAGTAACTGTGCCTCTCTCTCTGAGCTCGAACCAGTTCTGACCCTTCTCCTCTGACCTCCCTCATCAACCAGCGGTTTTTCCACCTGCAGAGCTGCGGCTCTCTGAATTGTTGTTTTTCCCCCCTGCAGACGTCTGTGTGGGAGAATCCCAGGAGAGCAGCAGCTTCAGAAACACACACATCAGTCCGTCTTTTAACCGTCCTGATGCTCTGAGGCTCCTGAGCCGCAGCTGCATGAGGCTCTGCATCGCTGCAACATGTTGAGCTGATTGCATGAGCAAGCAGGTCTACAGGTGTTCCTAATAAAGTGATTCGTGAGTATATTTGTTCTTCCTTTAGCACAGAGGAAATTGAAAGCAATGTTTCTTATCGTGCCTCCACGCCGGAGAGAAGAATTTGCTCAAAAGTTCAGTTGTACTCTGAAATGATAAGATTTGATTGGTCGAAGGTCAAAGGTCACAGTGACCTAACAAAACATGTCTCCGGCCTCTGGAACATGATTTCTCAACCTTAAAGGAATTTCCTAAAATGTTGAAAGCTTTCACTTGGACTCAAAGTTTAACTGATCTGATTTTGGGGGTCAAAGGTCACAGTGATGTCATGCCATCATGACTGCAATCTGTCAGGAACACCTGGAAGGAGGGAAACTGCAGCGGTTGGCAGAGGAAAGGCTGTATTTCTATTTTTATTATAAATTATAATAACAGTGATGTTTTTTGATATTGATATTTTAATATTGTTTCTTATATATATATATATATAAAATGGAGTTTAATGAAAAAAGAGAAGTATTTATATGAAAGAAGAAACTAAATGTTGATCGTTGCTCAGTTTTATTCTGTTAGAAATAAAACCAATGTTAACAAAACACATTTAAGTAACAAAATATCCACTGTATTGATTTTAGATTGTATAAAGTATAAGATAAGCTCCTCACATCTGTGTCTAAACCAGATTTCATTCCGACCCTGTGAAACTCAGCAGCTTCGTTCTCTCACATCCTGTTAACAGTGATCAAGGACGTCGTTTATAACCTGTTCAAATGGAGTGAGGACCCAGCGGCGACCTTTCACAGAGGCTATGAGTTCCCTGTACGTTTCCTCCCACACGCACGGGCGAAGGACATAACTCAGCAGCGGCGAGCTGTGCGAGCGGCGGCTGAACGGGCAGTGTGACTGAACGCCAGCTGGAGAAACAGATCTTGTGGTCAGCGAAAAAACCACAAAAGCCACACTGAGATAAACTGATCATTCTAGCTGTTGTTCTGGAGAGAAAAATGATTTGTGGCTGCAAACAAACACACACAAAAAACAACAGGAACGATGATATAAAAACATATACGTCCTGTGCTTGTGTTGCAGGGGATTCTATCTGTCATCTGAAATCCTGAAACCTTTATTTGAACACACCACAATCTGTCTTTTGCCGTGACTGACAGGAGGCTGCTGAAATTTTAAAACGCAGAGAGGGACGTGCTCGGTCGTAGAAGCGCTGATTGAGTATCTAGGGGGAGATGGCCTGTGGCCACGGGCAGACGGGTAGATAGGAGGTTAATTAGAAATTACTGATATGATGTTTCCTCTATTTATGAATTAATGTCATGCCAAAGTGGATCTCCATGGAAAGAGACTGCATTAAGCTAACGGAAACTTTGGCAGCACAACAGACCCACCAGTTGTTTCTGTGCCGCTGTGGAAAATATATGGAATTATTTTTGTCAGGTTGTTTGGATAATAGATGACACTTTCTCCGGCGTGAACCATTTATATACTTAAAGGCTTATTATTTTGGCACCGTTTGGATTTATCTGTCCTGACGGTGAAAGATAATTGAACTCATAAGTCAGCAGGTGTGGTGGTAATGTGTGCAGTCGCAGAAGGTCTCCGGCAAATCTTTCTTCCTTTTTTATTTTTTTTTTGGTGGGGGGGGGGGAATGAACAGCCATAATTTGCAGTTAGTCTGGAAGTGAAGAAAACACCTGCCAGAGTAAATTCCACAAAAGCACAAACACAGCAAGTTTTGCAGGAAAACAAATTGTGGCTTGAATGCAATTTCTTAAATTTTCCAAAGCAACAATCAAATCAAAATGCTAATCTTTTTCTTTGTTTTTGTTCAGGTCTCCCTCAGCTCGATGCTCGGCCCTGAATCGGATAAGACGCCTGATGTCTGCTCACTCGAAAAAAATCACCTCTGGGGTTTTCAGCCTCTCTGTATTCACCAGGAGAAAGAAAGGGGAAAAGAATAAAAGTAAAGTAAAATGGATTAGAAGGAATTCACCGATAGAACGAACACAATTATGGCTTGAATTAAAGTATTTCAACAATCAGACGATTCTTAAAATTGCATTGAATAGATTTGGCAGCTTATCTTTCTTCCTCTATCGACAGGAACACCGCCGCCCCCTGAGGCAGTCTTGACCTTGGGCTGTTAGATAAACCTGCAGCATTGACACAACCTGCTGTGTGAACATAATCCATTGAAAAGCATTTTAATAGAACATTTTAGAAAACGTTTAGTTTCAATTCAACCCTTATTTTTCTGGCTGAGATCAAGGTTTTGGAGGTTGTCGCTCTAGAAGTTTCATTGTCCACACAGTGTGAACTTTAATTGAAAAACCTGTCCACTAAATGTTACTCCATGTGTATCCATCCTCTTTCTCCTAATATATATTACTCACTTTATTGCAAACTTTACATTCGGTGTAAACTGTAATGTAATTGTTTTCTTCCTGTTGTCTTCAATTGTAATTCTACTGATGTCTCTGGGCCATATATACAATTATGATCTCTTATGATCATGTCCTCTATATTTATTGTACAACTATTTACAAAGTTCATTTAAAATCCCTGAAGATACACAACTAATGAAACATTAATCTGAGCAATTATAATTATTATTATTATTACTACTACTACTTCTACTACTTCTAATAATAATAGTAATAATAATAATAATGCTGTAGATGAAACTACTGCTTTGAGTTAAACTTTTACAAAACTGAGTTTACTAAACTTTTTATTTACTTGAGGTTATGTTTTGTATCACATTCGTAAACAAACACAAGTTACAAGTCATCTTTCCATTTTTTAATCAAATTAACTAATGATACACGGATTAAAAACGGAATGTTTTATTGATTCTCACTACATTTGATTTTGGTTTTGAAACAAAAAACAAATTTGCAATTTTGTCACTTTATATAATTATCATACAAATGCATTACTATCTCCCAGTTGATCCCCAAGTCCCTCCACCGGGTGCTTCGCTTTCCTCCCTCGCCAGCTTTGACCCTCAGTCGCTGCCGTAGCCGGGTATAAGTACTCTTCGAACCGGAAGTCCAACCCCTCTTCATCCCGTCTCCGGCAGAGTGAGTGAGTTCCACGTTCCTCACACAAACAAACCAAACACTTCACATCTTCCTCCATCTTGTTTCACACATACCTTCACCTACATCTTCCCGCTAACGTGTAATAATCCTCGTCACGAGCTGCACGACGATATAAATATTAACCTTCCGTCATTTTGCAACCCGATGTTTTAACCGATAATCTGACTCCGTCTTCCTCTTCCTCCGCAGCCCTCCACCGGCAGCATGGTAAGGATCCACTCTCTCTTAAAATCCCTCAGTTTTAACGTAAACTTGTTATTTAATGTGTTATATTGTAAATAAGCCAACGTCGTAATGTTTAATGTCCGTTTGTTGTGATGTGGGAATCGGTAAACATGCTTAAAAAAAGCGACTAGCCTCGGTGTGTTAGCATTAGCTCGATGCTAATGGTGAACTGCACCCGGCCTCGCTGTGCTCCTGACCCCGTAGTGATGTTCTTTTATTCTTTTAAATGAGGCGCCGGAAGTACCTGCTGCTGAGTTAACAGTAAATAATGTTACGTGTCGCTTCTCCGCATCGTTACCCGGTGTTCAGTCGCTCCTGGTGTCCGGGGGTTTAACGTGTTTTTTTAGCCCGTTAGCAAGACGTCCAAACATCCCGGGCTGACGGTGCCGGTGATGCATTTCACAAGCTTGCAAGATCAAGGATGGACCTAGTGCTGGGTTTCGGCTCTTTAACACAGAAACCCCAGTTCCACCGGTCCACTGACATCCCCTGTTCTGCTCAGTGTGTGTGTGTTTGGGATTCAACCAGCGACTCCTTGTCTCAGTCTGGTTTGTGTTCTTGATTTGCAGCCTCGCAAGATAGAAGAAATCAAGGATTTCCTTCTGACGGCCAGGAGGAAGGATGCCAAGTGTAAGTTCACCCCTGAAGCCGAGTGCACATGCAGATGATAACCTGCATCTGACTGGTACCACTGCATGACAGTTAGCGTGGCATGTGTGACCGTCCTTAAAGATTAGGAGATACAATGAAGTATAAATGAACTCAAGCAATACATTGACTGATTCAGATCCTTATTTGTCCTGGGAAGTGTTTCAACTCGTTTTTCTGATATTTGAAGTCACAGATCCTGTAATGTATAGTGTAATTAAAGTTGAGATGCTGTAAAGTAATCAATCACCACGATATTGGCAGATACAACTGTCTGTAGATCCACTGGTGAATGTGAAAGTAGTCTGTATTAATTTGTACAGCTCCACATTTATTTCAGTGAGGATTTTCTAAGCTGAACAGACTGAAATGTAAAATTTGAACACAGGAGTAAAGTTGATTCAACAAATAATTGAAGATTTCTCCTTTCCTTGGGTTTATATGTAGTCTTATCTTTTAGGAAAATAACCTTTTCGTATCGCCAGGTTTTATGTATCAGGAAACTGTAATTGAGGGTCTAAGCACAGCATGTTAGCTGCTAAGTGATTAAACTCTGACTCCCTTTCTCTGTCTGCAGCCGTAAAGATCAAGAAGAACAAGGACAATGTTAAGTTCAAGGTGCGCTGCAGCAGGTACCTGTACACGCTGGTCATCACAGACAAGGAGAAGGCCGAGAAGCTCAAACAGTCCCTGCCCCCAGGTCAGTGTGGAAAAACACTTTGTTAAACACATCACAGCAGTGAGGAGAAAGTGTTGTAGGATGTAATTTAGGTTGTCTTTATCCTTTTGCCCCAGAATGTGTTAGAGGATGCACATTAGATTTGCTTTGGCTCTTTGTTGCACGGTGTTCAGACTCTCACCGATTACATAACCTGCCCACCGGCGTCCGTCTATTCCATTTATTAATAGACATAAAAGCCATTTGGCGGCCGCCACATTCATCAAATAAAACCAACTCCTGCCAGTGAGATTATTGAGATTTTGCTGCCTGTAGCTCAAAGTAATCGCTTCACAGACACTGAGCCGACGCATCTTTTTCTTGTAAAACGTCCAATGTAATCTGCAATGCGCAGAGTGTTGTTTGTGTCCTGATGGGAAAATGTCCAAATCATGGCGTCTCTAATTTTAATGCACGCCACAAGCACAGAAATGTGTCTGACTGTTGAGGTAGAAAAACAAACTGTCATTAATGTGTTTTAAAGTTATCAGTAAAGGCTCAGCTGATGTTTTACAATGAAGGAAATAATTCAACATGTGCGTTGTGCCTTAGAAATGCAGAGTGCATCTCAAATAATTAAGTTTTATAGTAGTTTAAAATAATAAAGGAGTAGTTGAGAATGGGTCCATCAAGCCCGTGGCTGGTTTTTAACTGTTGGCCGTCGTGGAGCTGTTAACATCCACGTTTAAATATAAATGGTTCAAGCACTAAAACTACATCAAACCTATAATTGACTTATAACTGACAATGAAGTGGTTCTGGTCTGTGAAAAACCCATTGATAAAACATTCAGAGGCATCTGTCTTCCTTGGAAATCCTCCAATCCGATGCATTTGTAATTAGTCTTCATTGACTGCAGTGATTATGTTGTATTATGGGCTGGGGGTTGTGTTCAATTAAGTTATGCACTTGTCGTTGGTTTGCCAAACAATATGTTGCCATCAATTTACCAAAACATTAAGCTTCATGTACAAAACTTCAGAAATGGCGTTAGTGGCAGTGATGTTCACAGGTTTATTGAAATACAGAGTTTGTCGGATGTTCAGTTTATTGGCTTCTCACGTGTGTTTCTGTCCAATGGTCACAAGTCAATGTCTAACCAGTTGTCTTTGTCATTCCAGGTCTGGCTGTCAAGGAGCTGAAGTAAATCCGTGATGTACAAATAATTGTAATAAAAACAGAAAAAACTAAGTCAATTGTTTTGTCTTCTGTATTTTCACAATAAAAACAAGATGGGTTAAAACTGAATTGTGTGATCGCAGGTTGGTTTAAAAAGGTATGTGGTGTTTTGAAATCTTTCCACAAGATGTCAGTATTGCCATGAAAACTTGATAACTCTTACTTTGTAGATAGACTCACATTTTTTTAACCTACACTGGTATAAATATCACAGTACATGTACACACTGATCAGCCTCAACATTAAAACCACCTCCTCTTGTGTCTCACCCTTCTGCCACTTAAATGGCTCTGACCCTTCGAGGCATGAATGAGATCTGGGGATTTAGAGAACACCTTGAACTCCTTGTGTTCCCCAAACTGTTCCTGAACAAATTTCAGCTTTAGTCGGGGGTGTATCTTACTGACAGGACTTGAGGTTTCCCAGCAGAACAGCTACTTTCTGATAGCATTCCTCCCACAATGCATCCTGCTGCCTTCTACTAGGAGCACCATGTGACACCTCGACCATCCTGATTTGACCTGTCAAAGTGGCTCAGCTCCTCCACTTCAACATTGTTCCTTCTTCCAGCACATTAACATCAATAAGAGACAGTTCACTGCTGCCTGACTTCAGCCCACTTCTTTGATGGAAGCTGTTTTAATGAGTCAGTCGATGTTATTCACTTCACCCGTTAGTGGCTTTAATGCAGCGACCAGTTAATTACAATGATCTGTGAATGTTCTCTAGAACAGAAAATCCATGTCAACGTTTAATCAAGTTAAAACCTTAGATTTACATTTGCTCATTATTGTCCAAACCAGAACATCTGTTTATTGAATCTGTTGAATTATTAAAGGGGTTTAATACACCGTGTTAAACCCTTTTTAACTGGCAATTACAACATGAATGAATTATTGATTTAATGCCTAAATGCAGCTTTGTACAGACGAGCTGTGCACTGAGCCCAGCTGAAATCTGACAGGCCCCTGAAATGCCCTTGTCCTGCCAGTCTCAAAGAAACCTTTATTTTCTAACCTTTTTTGAAGTACACACTGCTCGAGGAAGGAACAATTTTCTAAAATCAAAATATGTTTGACACATAATTTGCAATTCAGTGGTTTATGTGCAATCAATTCCACTGAACATTTACACATACAAGTATTACTGATGTCAACTCTTGCCCCGAAAGCTTAAACATCAATGGGCAACCAGCGTTAAGTGTCTTCATTCTGTTGATGGGGTTGATTAAAGTTATTTGTAATTATGATAAACTTTTTTTTACTTATGCAGCACTTCACAGACAATAAAACAGAACATACATGAAGTTCAATAACAACTTTAAACAGTTTAATGCAAGACAATGTTTAAACTACAGAAATGGAACAAACAAATACCTGGTTAATAAGAAAAGGTTATAATAATAAAAACAATGGAAAAGCAATCGAACTAACAAAGGCTGACCACCAGATGGCAGCACGGTGGCTAACGTCCACTGAGGGAAGAATAAAAATGACACTTTAATAATGAAACAACGTGATAATGATGAAAGAGCTGAAGGATTGTGGGTATTTAATTATCACTCTTATTCTCAGACAGAATTAAAACTAATTCAGCGTGCCCTGTCTGCGCGCTCCCGTGCCCCCCCTCATGTCCCCCCTTTTTATTTTTTTGTAACCAGTGCGCGCCCCCGCTGCTGGCTGTGTTGTGCGCTCGGATCAGAAGCTGCGGACGCACACGGACACATGGACGCACTGTGATTATTCCCCCTGATTTTCCTCTTTTCTTTGCGGGATCTTCTCCTCTCTGCACCTTGTCTGTCTCTGCGGGGGACTTCTCGTGCGTTGTTTGGGGCTCATGCGTTTTCTGGAGTGTGCGTGTTTCCCCACTGAAACCAGCACGCACGCTTCCACCGCAGCCTTTGTATGAGATGAGGCTGGATTAGGATCCTCAGCTCCACCGGACGGAGGCTAATTCAAAGTTTTGTGGTTCCTCGGGGCCGGGATGTCTCGGGTGGATTACACTGCGCCCTGGTGGACCTACTGGCTGCACAATTTCCCCCACATCAACCTGAGGTTTCAGCCCATTGACAACAGCTTCCAGCCCGAGGAGGAGAACTACCAGCAGGTCAGTGCAGGAGGATGAGACGGGAGCCCAGACACCAAACACAGGGGGGGGGCACAGTATCCAAACAGGGCTGCTCTAGTTTAAAGTGAAGTTAATGGCTTTATGTGTGAATCAAGGAGTCACTAATATCAATGTAGGGTGTTTTACACTTTGTTGTGTCTTCTAATTCAACTTATATTTTCCTTTATTCTACAACAAGTAGTGTGTGTCAGTGTCCTCCAGGTTTCACGAGGAGCATCCACTTCCATAGATCAGCCGACAAAGTCCAAATGTATAAAACTTTTATCATACGTGTACGTTTGTGTATTGAATGGACCCAGAATGCTTCATTTCAAAAAGATGGGCGAGACAGGGAAAGCCCAAAATGTTTGTTATTGGTGGGAAGTGGCATCATTGAGTCGTGTGGTTTTTCTTTGAAGAAAATATGAAAGACACTTAGTTTTAGTTTTGCTGTTCTCTTTACTCGTGGAGTCAGAACATCTTGTAAATCCTACCTTCAAACTGGTCTCTTGTAACATTACCCATTTGTTTCTGAGGTGGGACTAATGAGTTGTGTCTGCAGAGGCAGATCAGGACGCGGACTTGCTTCACCCATGGGAGTCAGAGTGCTTCCATCCGACCCATCACACTGTTTCACCCAGCTTCTAAAAGTGGACAGGGATCAGCTGCTGGTTGACTAATGACCTTCTTGTCAAACACCATGAATGTTTTATTGTGACACTGTTTAATTTTTCAAGGTTACAGATTAGCGCCTGTCAGTGCAGTGGAGTGTAGCTACGTCATGGTGAGAGCGGGCGGCATTACCGTTAATCATCCTCAGCAGAGTCTCCAGTGTGAGGTCAGGGAACCCATCACGAGTCCAAGTGAGTCAGGGACGGACTTCGTAACGACGTAGAAGGGTTTAATTTGTAAAATAACAGAGCTGCTGTGTCACCGTTTCAAGAACATGTGTTTTCTCTTTGAAGGTGAAAGCAAAAGGAGACATTTCCTGAGAAACCAGTTCAGTTTAGACTAATAACGCCTTGAGGAGATGACGGATACGGCCATGGTGGGATATGTTCTCTGATATGACTTTGTGACCACGCTTTGTCTCGACTGGACAAAAATATGGCAAACAGGGAGAAGCTGGGGTTGAAAAAGCAACTGCAACTACTTTGATAAGACGATAAGTCAGGAAGTGAAAGGCAGCATAAAGCGAAACTCAAACTTTTGCTCCTCACCGCCTCACTGCATCAGTCTGGCTATTGTCAAAGGGTTAGGTTAGTTAGGGTTAGGTTTGATTTCACGATGCTAACAAAAAAGAAACGCTCTGTTTTTATCTGTGTGTTGAACCCATAGACGATATTTTAAAAATGGACGCACACTCCGGGCTTGGAAAGTGAAGCCAACTGCAATCGTCTGAAACAAGTCTTCTCTTGAATGACCAGCAGAGGGCGACTCCACTGGTTGCAAAAAGGAGACTGTTTCTATTGAAACAAATGTGGTTACTTCTGGTTTCAAGAAAACGAGATGGCGCAGGACAAAATGCCAAACTTGAGGCTTCACAACGGCAGATCACAAATCAACGGCGGATGTTCGGTCGGAGTTCGTACAGCTTTAGCTAAAGTGTGTCTCCATATTAGAGAGTTTTCCTTTTCGGTGAAATCGTCTGTGACAGTCGCATCAAAACCCTTCAACAATTAGCTGCGATACCAACCGTCACTTTCAGCTGCCATCTCCGCACCGGCAGTAGTCTCCGTGATAAATCTCTGCTCTGCCAGAAATCAGATGGCAGCACGACCGAACTGCCTTCACGTAGCGAGTTTTTTCCTTCCTCTCCTGCAGCCAGTTTCCATCCATTGTCAGTGTCTTTGTGAAGACGGACTCGGGGGCCGTGGGGTGAGGGAGGGGAGGGTTGGGAGTCTCAGCAGGAGAGCAGCGGCTCCTCCTGAGAGGACTGTCAGGCACAGGCAGCCGGTCAGAGGTGGGGAAACCCCCCCGTCAGCTCCACCATCAACCCCTCTTGTTCTCCCTGGTTTCTGTTCCTTGTTTTCTCCTCTAACTCGTCCTCATCGAAACTTCGCTCCAGCTCTATTTCTTCCCACCAGATACACCGTAGCTCGTAATGCTCCCACTTTGCGGAACAATTTTCTGTGAAGCACGAAAGCTAATGACACAATCTCAGGCAGAGGCGAGGCTATTTGGCCCGTTACACGTCCGTCCGTCGTGAGCTGTCGAGCTTAATTCTGATCACCACCTCTTGTTTCGACTGCATTAGTGGCAATTATAATGTAATGCATCTGCAATCTAGGGACATAGAAGTGGGGAGTATTTCCCCCTGGATGTATGTACTTGCATCGTTGTTAAATTGTGAATCATTCAGGGTAATGTAACCAGTTTAATGTGGTCAGTGGTCATGTACTACAAAGTGGATTTCAGTCACAAACTGGGGCAAACTGTGCAGAATGTTGGGATCAGACATTTCAGGAGTTTGTCTTCCACATTCGTAGACTCGTTCACAACAACAGAAAAATGTAGGAAACATTCCAGCGAGGGGGTGTCACCTGGGTAGAGCATGACGGAGGCAGGACGTGACCTGTTATCGTTAACATCGCATCAACACCTGCGTCCGCCCTTATCGCCAAAAGCTCTAGAATCTCGTCTTCAGTCCAAGTCGGCATTATTCCAGTTTCACATCCGTTCCATGTTCACATCCGTCATCGACACGGCCACTCGCTGGATGTGAATCTTTCCTGTTGTGTTCTCAGGACAGGAAATCGTCTGTAGGGGCTGTATGTGAGAACTCAAATGACTGAGTCAGTTGCTCCGGACAATTTCTGGATCTTTTCCTGCCAGTCCCCTAAGAAAAGGTCCAAAAAATGAGCAACTGACGGTGACATTTGCGTTCTCACGTGCACCCTCACCAGACTCCAAATGCAGTTTTAGAATATTTTAATCATGCAAGCAAATTACTCTTAAGGGTATTCTCCAGCTCTTTAGTTCTTCTCAGGGACGATGAACTGGATTCCAAATAATATTTTCAACAATTCAACGTCCACGGAGAAATGACTGAGTGAATGTTGAGTGTTTGTGCTGCTGTGGAGCGAATTGAGCAGCACAATCAAAAACCTACAGTCCAGGCCACATGCCTCGACAGTGGAATTGTAATTGGCCGGCTGCAGTGTGGGCAATCCTGGTGAATTCCTCTGCTGGCTGTGGGCCATTGAATGTGATGGAATGTAGGGTCAGGATCTTTCACTGTGCTTTGTGTGTGTCCTCGTGTGTGTGTGTTTTTCTCACCCTCTGTCGGACACTGCTGTTGTCAGTGGAGCCTGTTAGCTGAATCACCTGACCAGAGTTTTTTCTGTCTCTAGTTTCTGTTCTCTATCAATAAACAAGTTGCTCTTCCTGTCGGACTTTGGGGAAATTCTCAAGTTTTCATGGGCAAAGTTGTTGAATTGTCTGTTTGGAAAAGTTCTGGAAGTTGTTGGACTCAGATAAAAAGACCAACATGTTGATGGTTTCTTAGGGGATGCACACACACACACACACACACACACACACACACACACACACACACACACACACACACCAGATTATCTGCTGATCTCCTCAGTTCTCTGGAAAAATACGTCGGACAAGGGCCTTGTTTTTATATTTGTTGTGTGTGTGTGTGTGTGTGTGTGTGACTTTGTGTGTGGGTGTGTTTGTGTTGAGCCAGACATCATGTGTAGGTCAGCAGGTCGTGGTCCATCTGACTTCCCTTTTTCCATTTCCTGCTTTGTCACCCAAACAAGTGTGTAGCAGCTGCCGTCTGATGCGTCCGTCACCACGTGGGCCGCTGCTCCTCGTTCCCTGACACCCTGATACTATCCAAACACACAGAGCTGCAACATAGACACAAGTACTATCATTAAATCATGGATCGATTAAAGGCTAGAACGTAGTTTTTGTACGAAAGCAGCAATGTTGGGCCGTGACTGCACGACTTCCTCTTTTCCCATCTCGCCACTGGTCTCTTTTATGTCTAGCTCAGCTCACAAGTTTCTTCTAAAAGCTTTTATCTTGCTCGTACCGTGGCCTAAAACGATACGACATAAACGAACAAGCCATGGTTCTACTGTTCAATTACAGGGACACACACACACACACACACACACACACACACACACACACACACACACACACACACACACACACACACACACACACACACACACACACTTTGTACACTGAACCTTTCTGCTTCACTGGCTTTTCTCACAGAGATTCTCAGGGAACAATGTTCCAGCCGAGCGCATCCAGACAGTCTCCCCCTCCAGACCGCTCTGTTTCTTTTTAAGTTGTCTTCGTTTTATTTTCTCTGTTATGTTCATCAGCCTTTTCCTTCACCTTCCGCTCTTCGTTTGTTCTTCGTTTGTTCACGTCAAACGTCCCTTTACCGATTTTAAATGGATCTATATTCGAGTCACAGCCACTCGTGTGGAAGATTTGAGAGAATCCATGTGAAGTCATGGGGGGATAAAATATTCATCCATTGTGCAGAACTGTTGTTGTTATTTCCTCATTATACTTTTACATTTGTGAATATTTCTGATTACATGGTACTCCAGGGTTTGATTGCATTTTTGCTTCAGCCCATTTGAACTCAACGCTGCATCGAGCAAATTACAGCTGATTTTACAACTAAATGCATCAACTGTTTTTGCATGAAATTATAAAAGCCTACGACAGAAAAACACAGTTTCTGCTCAGCTCTCTCAGCCACTGTCATTTACCAAGTCTTACTTGTGCTCTTCAGGAAAAACCTCTTTTCATCCCTGTGCTCCTCGTCCCACGTCAACCTCCCTGTTTTTGTGAATGATTGTTTGATCTTACTGTGAAAACAGCGATTCACTTCATCTCTGTCGCATTGATGACGTTTTTTTTTTTTTTCTTCCTCGTTTGTGTTTTGCATTTGCACGAAAGATGCGATCGCAGTGGCCCCCTCGGGCTCCAAAGAAGGTCGTTAACCCCAATCTGTCTCCATAGTGCTGGAAGCCAGGAATTAGCAGCATCTGATTGGCTGGATGGTATCAGCGAGGCTGGTGCTAATAAGGCAGCACGTCCATACCACGCTGATCTAACAATATTCAAACGGGAAGTGACAGCAGTGACGACTCTCCCTCGTGCCAGGGGGAGCTGTGATTGTTTGGTGTTCCTCTACTGTTTCTTGGTTGCATCACATTCGTTTGGTGATCACCGGCGCAATAAGAAGCTTTACCCGGGGAGATCAAATGCCGTCAACCAAGTGTGCCGGATCGGCATGAACTGGGACAAGTGGATTCATGCAGACACATTCCCCTCCAGCGGAAAAAACCACAATGAAAGTCTGCTCCTCCGTGGAAGCTGGGGGTTGGTGTTGGGTTTCCTTTGTTGTGAGGGTGTACCATCAAAATCATGACCCCTGACTCCCCCGAGGGAAGGGGTTCGGGCTTCGGGGGTTCAGGGCGGGTGTCATGGAAACGGGGAGATAACAAGCTTCGCTGCACTCCAAAGATGTCCCGTAAGCACGGCCTGCACGGAGAAGCAGATGCTGGTGAGAGATTTACGAGGGCTGTGCAGAACTACAGGAATAAGCCAAACATTTCTCTTTGGGAAAAAAAGCGTAAACCACAGGAAATGAGCAGCGGGGCTTTACCTTCACAAAGCCCAGAGACCTTCGGTTTGTTCATGAAGAAGTTTGAGGGGCAACGAGGCAGAGCAGCATAGCAGATTTAATAAGGAATCCTTTACATCCTGTCTCTTCAAATCCCTTGGGGTCGCTTTACTGGGAGGTAATGGTGTCCCAGCTGTGAGCACTCGGCTGGACGACCTCTGGTCCCCGGGGCTTTCACCTGAGGGGACCAGGCAGCAGCAGTGGGACTCGCACTGCTCCATTGATCCTCGATGAGGGGGTGGATTTCCTTATGCTCATGCCTTCATCGCCCACATTGCTCATGGAGCTCGGCAGCTCTCATTCAACCCTCATAGGCCCAACGTATTCATTATTTAAACTGATGTATTTGAGAATCATGACAATAGGATTTCCAGAGGGAACCTGTGTTGTCACTGAGTGGTTTTTATTATGTCTTCTGTTGTTTAATCCATTTCCCAGTTACCAGGATCCTTTGCAGGAACCAGGGTCTAAATTACGTTAGGCTGCTACTTTACGGCTAAAGGACAGGAACCTTTGGGATCAGGTGTTTTGAATATGCTTTGGTACTTTGTCACTTTCCCTGTCAACAATTGGTGTTGCTCGATTGTGTCATTGTTGTTTTCTGTAGGATCAAGTACTGTTGGTGCTTGACAAACTTAACAGGACATCTCGGCCTTTACTTCGTTGATTTTGACGAGACTTTAAAAAAAAACAGTTTCCTGTGAGTCCCCCCCCCCTGACTGTGTGGTTCTGTAGAATGACATTTATTAATAATCAGTGAAAGACGAATACTGATGATTTCCAGCAGCAAGAAGAGGCTCCTGCTGCTCGCTAGGCTTTGACCTTTAAGGTGGAATTTCCTTCTTCTTCCTCTAACTGATCTGACACCCGTTTATCCCTTATGTCAAAGGAATGTCACTGTCCATTCCGTCTGCGTGCACACACACACACACACACATTGTAGATGGATGCACATGAGCCTGGAGACCTTCTCCACCTACGCACAGCTGTCTGCCACCTGCTGTGGAGCGGCCGCGCTCACGGAAGCCACTTCCTATCTCTTAGCGTGTATTTAGCACCACTCGCTAACATGTGCACCTCAACTGTTGTGTGATTTAGTCCTACTTAGCAGATGCACTGTAACAGATGGAGGTGCTTTCCGTCTCTATATATTAATTATGGTGACAACTTGTGTATTAAAAATGGATTTTTAATGGGCACTCAGCTCAAGGTACGAACCATGCACCACTTAGGCTGCTGTGAATTTGCATCTGTCTTGACGTACATCACATCTTCCATCTCCTCCTGTTTGCCACCTCTTTCCTTGCTGCTCCAGTAAAGTGCCCCTGTTTTAACAGTGGAGTGCTCATCAAGTGGGAGATATGCAGGTCACAGTTTCTGGGGAAATAAAATATTTCTGCAGGAAATCAGTGTTTCCGAGTCCTGATGAAACGAAGTTGAAGCTGCTGGACTGTGAAGGTTTGAACACGGACCTTTACATCCTACCCCCATAGATGCAGTGCTGCCAGAGTGCACTGCAGGGACACTGCTAATATCCCAATGTGAGGGGAATAGAATATTTTAAGCTCCAGTAATATAATCTGAAGTCATATACATGTATTTTTAAGCACATGAACATCAGATCTTCGCTGAATGTCATGTAAGAGACACGTTAAAAACAAATGGAATAGTCAAAGTTGTCATATTAACTTTGACCTCGCTAACGTCAACTAGTCCAGACAAAGTAAGTGGAAAAACCTAATTTCATTCATCACTCTTTTATGGTTTCGATTATTTGTGATGGAATTGAAAAGAAACTTTTCAAAGCCAGTCTATAAACTAAGTTTGTGTTGCAAATGAAAGTTGGCGTAGGTACGTTTCCATAGCCTAGTAGCCCATCGACTAGATGGACGATATGACAGCTACTCAAAAGTAAAGTTATCTGGATCGCCCCCTGGTGGCTTGCTGGAGTATAGGCCATAACTCCAGCCTCCTCCATGTTAGTCGATGAGAGATGGACCAAACTAAAAACTCGAAGTACACACACTGTTTCAAAAGTCCTTAGACCTGCAGCTTTTTCCTCAGACGCTCCTCAGTGACTTTATTTATTCTGGCTTTATTTAAGCAAATGCAGTAAAAGAATTCGTTGAAAATACAAATTGCCTGCATTTATTCACCTGTTTCCATGGCGATGTCTAATGCTGCTCAGGTGCTTCCTTGCAAGATTCTCAACATGATGGAACCATTCATAATGTCGCTCTAATGTTTGAGTTACACTTGAATTTTTACTTTCCACCGTAGGAACAGCGGTTGCATAACATTCAAAATGAAATGAACCACAACTAAATGTGTCTTAGGTTCACTCTGACTTTAAAACAAATATCACTACTACACCTCTGCCTGAACTGCTCCTCCCACAGTTTGTCTTGCTCTGCGGAGAAGCACCGAACTCGCTCTGGGGCGGCACAGATCCTCCTCCTTGCTTATTGATTTCTTTTCCCATCCTTGTAGTCTTGAGAGCATTCAGAGGTTTATTTTTTCTGGTGCTTTTTCACATCATCTAATATTAAGAAGTGATGCAGCTGCTCTGCTGTGGCCAGTTATCTCGAAATCGCTCCTGTGTTTTTGTCCTGTTTTCCACGAGGCTTCGTAATAGGCCATTACAGCCTCAATGGCCATTTATCAGACTGTCCACATCTGTGCCGTCATCCTCCCATCAGCTTTCATCATACCTCTGATGGGACTTGGGGAGGGGGGTGTAAATGACTAACACAGTCCCCTCAGGGTCATATCTGCTCCAGGCTATTACTACCTCATTATGCTTCTCCCTTTGTCTAATAGGTGTCTGGCTGTGAGTGTGTGTGTGTGCGCGCGTGTGTGCGCGTGTTGTGTGTGTTTGTGTGTATTGCATCTTCTTTTGTTTATTTCCAAAGCATTTTTCTTTCTTTTTTTTAAAACCTCACAGTTATTTACCAGATTATCGTTATTAGGCGCACACAGGCACACAGTGTACTTCAGCACAGTGGCCCGGCTCTAAATGATATTTTCATGCAACCACTTGAGACTTTTGAGACATTTTGTTGTCTGGAATTGAACATTTTTTGAATTAGGTCTTTTTTTACAGATGGGCTTATTACACTGTGCGGTTATAGAAATGTTAAACTGTTGGTTGACACAGTTTTGATTCCAGGCTAAAAACCATTTCAGATTACCAGGTAGACAACTGCTGGATTTTGCAGCTGAATTGAATCACTTGTTAATAGGAAAAATATATCGACTAGTCAATAGTGATAAAAGTCATTACTTGCAGTTATAATTGAATCAGATTGATTGTACGTTGGCAGCTTTGCATTAAGTTTAGTTCCTACAGGGGCCTCATGATATTATCCGTAAAAAATCCCCCCCTCTCCCTTCGACTCTGCTGAGTTCATTTGTGTGTCATCCTTTAAATTTAAATTCGCCGAGCTCGTGGCTGATTCGTCCTGTCACACGCTTGTCTTCGGCTTTTCCCATTAAAGATTGAGATTCCTAGGTTTGCTCGCTATTTTGGGAAAAAGCGTAACATTATGCAACGCTGCCGCCTCAGGGCGAAGGCGTCGACAGTGGGAAACTGGGCCGTGCACTGAGTAATATCTGAGGTGGCCACGTGGGTGAGGAAGCTCCGTCTTTGTCTTCCCCTTACGGACAAAGACTCGGGCAAAGTGTCTTTGTCTTCCAGTCATTTGGCATCACCGCCACCGCCGCTCTTCTTAAACTGTTTACCTGTTTCTTAACTCTTTCTTGCCAACAACATTCCCTCCATCACCGTCTCTGTGTATCTTTCTTTTTCTCTCCCTCTCGGGGGGGGGGGGTTTGCCTTTCCGCTCAGCTGGATCCTCCTTCCTTTCTTTCCTGTGTCATCGCCTCCAGCCTCGTGCTCACCACCACCACCACCACCACCACCCCCCACCCCCACCCCCGTCTACAGGGACAATTGAGAGGAAGC
Source organism: Hippoglossus stenolepis (assembly GCF_022539355.2). NCBI lineage: Eukaryota > Metazoa > Chordata > Actinopteri > Pleuronectiformes > Pleuronectidae > Hippoglossus > Hippoglossus stenolepis. The sequence goes on from NC_061503.1 coordinate 17,059,050, forward strand.
AAAACAAGGAGGAGCCTGCAATTGGCCTCTTGAGTTCAAGGCACAGGGTGTGAACACATCCAGTTTGCTCTTATTGGAAACTACTCACACCTAATGCAGGCAGCAGTTAAGTGGTCGGAGCGGATGATTTGATTTTTTTACCAAAGAGGGAATGTGTGCACACAAAGATAACTGGTGTTTTTAAACCAAATGGAAGGTTGGAGCTCTTGGGGAAGTGATGGTTCCAGGATGGGGTTGCGGTACGTGCCTTTGTGAGCGTACTGTCGGTGTGCGCCTCCCTCCACTGAATGGATGCTACATAATTTAGAAGCCATTATGTCTTTGCACCTGACAGGCAAAGGACAGTAGAGAGTCTGAGAGTGAAAAGACGGAAAGGGAAGTGGAAACCAAACCACGGAATTAATGTGTCTCCAAAAAGTTTGTGTTTTTGAGTTGCTTACCCACGTAGGGTTTTTACCTCTGGCAAGGAGGCTGTTTTTCGTTGCTGTTTGTCTGCAGGATTATGCAAAAACCACGGAGGGAAACTTATTGAAACTCGGTGGAAGGATAGAAGATGAGTCGAGAAAGAACGCGTGAACTTTCGGAGTGGATTTGATAAAGAGGGTGGATCCAGGAATTCATTTCAATTTCTTTAACACTGAGAGATGAGGGTTTTAGTTTGAGCTTAATCCTGCTAACAAACAAACAAACCAACGCTTGCAGATAATCATACATCGGTTTGAGTCACAAACACCATCCACGAGGAGCTCCAGCCGAGTTCTTCAAACGCTTTTATATCATATCCTCCCTGTTTCTCCTCTTTCTGCCACACTCCCTCCTTTTTCCTGCATCGCCAGGCTGCAGAGGAATCACAAGACAGAGGCATGGCAATTCAAGCAGGCCTGTCACATGCTGTTTAATTCCAATAGACTGTGATAAGTCGCCCTTTCACTCGTCCTCCCCGCCTGTCGCAAGGGCACCGATACTAACCTGCACGTTACCATGACGATAGGAGCGGCTTGGCCCAGACACCGACCAAAACCCCGACGATCACATGATCCACCTGCACCCCCACATCTCCTTGTCATTTACAGGCTTCTCTCAACCGATCTCTGTCTTTCCATCTCACCATCGGTGCACGCTGACTTTCATTGGTCCGAACTCACCCATTAACACATTTACAGTCCAGTCTCTTTAACTGCGGCGCCAAATTTCCAATAATTTCCACACTTACTCTATGGGACCCTTAAGGGTACATGGGAAATCCTGAGTACTTCTGCATCTTCTTCTGTGGTGAGCAGATGTGCAGCATGTGGCTGTGAAATGGGACAATACGAGGCCCTGCACCCCGACAGATGGAGCCATAGGGAGAGGAGCGAGAGAAATATTGATTTAACTGGAAGGGAGCAAATGAAAAAAAAAAACGAAGATTCATGATGTGAAATGAGTGAACACGGCTTTATCATTTCATGCAGTTGTAATTTTTATCTTTTATTAGCAGAGTTGACAGGATGAGGACCGTTTCAGATGTTGCCAACAGCTGCTCCGGGGATTTTTCAATCTTTTGCAATTTACCTGCCTCTTTTATAGCGCTCGTCGACATAATCCTGCAAATTCTTCCATTTCTGTATTTAATCCCGCTGCCTGACTTGCAGGACACATGACATCACAGCATGGGAACAGATGGCTCAGCACCAGAAAGATTTCAGACAAACTAAAAAGGAAGAGCAAGGGGGGGGGGAGTAGGAGGAGGGGCAAAAAGGAGCCGAGCTTGAATAAACCCATCTGCTCACAGATGGCCGCAGAATTCATTTCAGGCTGTTAGGACACTCTTGTTGCTATTTTCGTCGCCACACTCCATCTCTCGCAGAAGGTGGGATGGGGGCTAAAGGAGGAACGAGAGGGAGAGATGTAGGCGCAGGGACGTGTGAGGAGGTGTCGGCTCTCCAGCTGGAGGCAGAAACATAACAGGCTCCCAGAATGCAGCTTGTTTCTTTCTTGGGGGCCGGTGAAGCTATATTCACTTGTTTTTATTTTTATCGTCACAGAACAGCATCCTCACATCGTGATGCTAAAAGAAGAAAGACATTTTTTTTGTGCATGAAAAGAAAGGAATCATTTTTGAAACGGATCAAATGGTCAAATTACTAATTCAGTACAACAAACACCTGAATGTTCACTCTCCTTTTAGCTCCACTTTTGGTTGCCACCACCTCCTCAGAAAAAATAAGTGGCTCTTCAGATGCTTAATGTTTGACTGTGTTCACATGTTAATTACTTCAATTTACTTGAATACCCATCGAATAACCATCGCAGTTGTCATTAGCAACGTCTCTGCTTCTCATACTATGATGAGTTTAATGTCTGTTGTCAGAATAATACGTCTGAAGTTACTTTTGAATACAGGAGTTATATTGATCTTTTTTTACATTTAGTTTTCTGTTGCTTTTAAAAGCTGGGAAGCGTCACTCAGAGGTAGTTCCAGGTACGAGGCCTTGTTGTTTCTGACTCAGCTGTGTCATGTCTCCCCTTCCAGTCCCTCATATTTCTGGCGTGCGTGGTGGCCGCAGGACTCGGCGTCAACCTCCTCTGCCTCGCCATCTACTTGAGCTGTTTGTGCTGCTGCCGCAAAGATGAGGAGGAGGAGAGCAAGAAGACCAACTCCTGCTGCGTCACCTGGTCGGCTGTGGCAGCCGGCCTCATCACATGGTAAGACACGGACGAGCTGTCATGACCAACTGTTGATTGACACACACACACACACACACACACACACACACACACACACTCGCTCTCTCTAAAGATGTCTGCTGGTCAGAGCTGTAAGATGTTGCACCGAATCTGTCTGACGCTGCACATCCGGATTTCCCACACGAATCCATAACTCACTGTGCAGACTCTTCTCTGTAGTGTGCGTCTGCCTGTCTTTGTTTTCCCATTTGTATTCTCGAGGTGTGTGGGGTCACTCTCCCTGGTCGACACGCCTGTCGGTCCACTTCTCTTTTGAAATGCCCCAAAGCTTCTATTTCCAGTTCCTGCATTTACTTGGGTTCATAATAGCACAGCCAATATACTTTCCTTTTCATTTCCTTCCTTTTGATCCATCATTGATGTGTCTCCACCAACCTGTGCAGGTTCAGTACATGGACATCTGTTTTTCACATGAGGTCACGTGACCTTTGACCTCTAAAATCTAATCAGTTCATCTTTGAGCCTTAATTAAACATTTGTGCCAAATTTGAAAGAATTCTCTTACAAGTAAAATAAAAAAAAAGGGTTTCTGAGGTCACCGTTATCTTGACCTTTGACCTTTTATCACCAAAATCTAATAAATGAATCCGAAATTTAAACAAATGCAAAGAAAACAAATAAGACATAAACTGTGGGGCTTGTTAAAGATATTATGGGAATTATAAAGAAACGTGATGAGAGTAAAGTAATTATACACATGCTTAAGTGTTGGTAGGAATATAAAACTCGTCTCGACACTAAGTACAGCTCAGGAATAATAATGGGATTCTGCATGTGTGTAAATAAAAACTCCCTGAGCCTTGGATATAAAGTTTATCAAGCGTAGCCTATTTATTTCTGTGTCGATATAACCTCCTGTTTATATTTCTGGATGGATGATGCCTCTCATCGTAATAAATGAAAACCGGTTACAGGTTACTAATGGAGAGTAAAATTAAAACTTGTATTGCTCCCATTAGCGCAGACCTTGTCTTACAAGACCGAAAACAGAATCCATAATGAATTTCAAGCTTCGCTGCCATGTCTTGTGCACAAAAAAAATTCTTTTTTTTTAATTATATCACTTAAATTATTAAAAATGAGACTATTTTGGAGGAAGAGAATCGTTTCCTTTTACATAAAAAAAAAAAGGTCTGGACCCAGTGTTTCCCCTCAGATTCTACTCAGCGTCAAAGTGATTTATTTTGGCTGGAGGCTGCTGGATCTCATTAAGTCCACGCTGAACTGAAAACTTTCCTTATGTGAAGTGACGTTATGTTTAGCTCCAATAAAGATGAATGATATCGCTGTTGTAGCCTTTAGCTGCTACACAGACAATCCAGTTTATTTTTCACTCAGAGCCAACTTTTCATTTTCCAAATACTCCGCTGCTGCTGACAAACCTCACATCTACCGGGGCGAAGATTCGGGAGCATCCTTTGTATCTTTACTCTTTTAATTTCGAGAGAATTACTTTCTTATTTCACGCTCAGATTTCAATACGCTCCTGCACAAACGTCCCCGGTCGTCAGTTTGAGTCCTTCTCCTCAGGAAGCTTGTGTGCGTTTGTGGAAAACTCTCCGATTTCTGCTCTCGCTCTTGGATATTTGTGAAATGACCCCCAGTCAAGATTCAACCCAGCCAATAGAATACCAGGTGGGACGTTGACCAATGAAATCGTCACAGCCCTCTTACTTCTTACAGCGTCAGAGACATTATGAGCAGCCAAATGTTTGTTGATCTCCAGTTATCGCAATTAATTTTGAAGAATGCTGGTAAACGAGCCACTGAACCAGGATGAATTAATGGATGGATGGATGGATGGATGGATGGATGGATGGAGGATGGATGGATGGATGGATGAGATGGATGGATGCCTGCATTGAGGCGGTGATGATCACATTCAGGCAACGTCCCACCGTTTCTCTCAAAATGAAAGACGACTCTCTTGAATAAGTAGAAAGTTAACTCCATTAAAGGTTCACTTACAGTCTAATGAAGTTACTAAAACACATCTGATGCAACACAGTCAGCGCTTACATCACCAGACACAACACATTGAATCAGTCTCAGAAATCTGCTCTATTCATGAAGGAGATAATTGAATTTGGTGGAGGGGGGGGAGTGGTTACGTCTCTCGGCCATGTGACAGTCGTGTTTATCAACCAGTGAGGGATATTGAATTAGTCTTAAAGCATTGTTGGGCATCTTCTTATTGTCGTGTAGTGTTCGATTCCTGGATGCTCAGCGCTGCAGGCTTGTAGGACCCATTCAAACTTTTCCTATTTTAACGGAGGGTAAAATATCTGTAGTAGTATAGACAAAGTGTAAAGCCTGTGTTCTTTACCTCTGGAGGTTTTAATTATACTAATAATGCATAGTAGATAACTTTTATTCTGTCTTATATTCTTTTTTTCTCTGCCCGAATCTACTAAATTCAGTTTAATGACAAAGTAATTTTCACAAAATGCCTCAAAATATGGACGTTTTAAAAGCGTTAAACATTTAAAATGATGATTAGAACAAGATTCTGTACGTCAAATTATCTTTAAATCACTGTTTGCACTAAAGCACCAATCACAGAACACTTAGCCTGGTTCTCTCACATCCAGTGTTTCCCCTTTTTGCCAAAGGAAGCCAACTGGCCTCTGTTTCCCACCGAACTCAGCCAGTCTTCATTACGTCATATTTAATCATTCATGTTCAGTTTTCTTAAAACTGTGCAGAGGCAGCGCTCCTCACATTAAACATGAATGGGGCGGAATTAAAATTAGAACAGAAAACCCAGGGAGGTCAGGCCCCACGGGGAGATGTGAGGTCTGTTCTGTGATGCAGCGGATTCACCAGGTCAGGTTGTGTTTTCAGACCACAGCCTGAGATGCTGGCGGCTGCATGAGGCTTTTATCAATTGATTGTGTGGTTTTTGGTGTTTGTTTGTATTTAAAACCGCATCATTATTCATAAAACCAACTAGTCTCACACTTAAGATCCTTTGCAAATATGTGGATTACTTTACCCCTCATATAATTATCACACACATATTTCTATAATGTTAATTACAATGTTTAACATGTTGCCCCCAGCCGTTAATTACAATGCACATAATTCCTACTTGCACAAGAGCAGTGGATGGAAACACACAATTATTTGGATTTTCTTTTTTGCCAAATATTCTTTTATAATTTCTTTTCAATCTTGATTAGAAACATATTCACTCACACATATTGTTAAGGGGGTAAACTGTTAACTCCTTTTCTGATTGTTGTTATCGACATTTTCATTTTAAACATATTGGAATAAAAAACTAAGAACTGCACATATGAAGTTAAGCTCCTTTCCCACCAATGTCCTGGGGAAGTGCACTTTCTTTTGTAGCACTGTACCTTAGAAAGAATAACTGTAGCTGTGGATAAATGACAGGGAAGGTCTTCATATCCTTGTAAGTACTGTGTCCACGTAAGAAAGGAATAAAGCCTTTGTCACAGCCTGTGGGAGATGTAGTGATAGAGGCGATTTTCCGACAGGCCCCGACGCTTCTCAAAGAAAAATCATATCCATCTGCCTGATCGTCCCCAGACTGATAGATATGATCTGTCCAGCTCAGGATTTAAGTGGAAACCTCTGTCACAGCATGTTAGATAATAGTAAAAGTACTTTCGGGACTTTTAAATATGTCACATGAACTTTTGTCTCCGTATCCATCCCAGTAAAGTGACTTGTTCTGTGCCGAAGCCGATTTTTAAAGAGCCGCACATCTCTATAGATTTGAAGACTTAAGGTTTGAACGAGACAGGATTTCCTGCGGGAAATCAACTCTCCTTCGTCCGATTCCCAACTTTGATTGTGCCAATCCACTGGATACACCAGAGGAAGAGAAAAACTGACTTCATTTTAATCTCATCAGTCCAGATTCTTCCCCTCTTGTCGCCGTCTCTTCGCCCCCCTCACTTCTACTCCCTGGGTCCCCTCTCGTTCTGTCCGTCCTCCCCTCGTCCCTGTGTTTTCTGTTTAAAGTCCCGCCGCGCTCCACTGTAATTATGTGTGACAGTGGCGGGAGCCGATTCGCCGTTATGTCCATCCTAATTAACGCTGGTGGAGCCGGAGCAGATGTCACTCAGCCGTGGTCGCAGCCCTGCCCATGGTGTAGCACTGCGACTGTGTAATTACACTGTTACCACAGCAGATCAGGCTACTCGTGTGGAAGACATCTGCACAGGGACAAAGCAACTAAGTTTACGAGTGTATCTTGTGCTGTGACTGTATGGTGCTGATCAGTTTCACCTAAATGTATGTATGGAAATGAATTTAAAGTGCAATTTGACCCTTTAATTTGGTCCATGTCCTGTATGCTAACATGGAGGAGGCTGGGTTGACATGACAGCTGCTCAAAAGTGAAGCCAAAGCATCTTGATCGCCCCCTGGTGGCTGGCTTCAGTATAGACCCCAAAACCTGTCTCCTCCATGTTAGCAGAGGGGACATGGACCAAACAAAAAAAGTCAAAGTACATGTCAAAATGTTTTTTCTCAAAGACGGTTAGTCGTTTTAGGTAGTTCGTATCACACTGTTCATTTTCAACTCTGACACTTTGATTTTAATTAGTTATTTGATGCTAAATGTCACGATTGACGGCTGAGGCTGACTCGCAATCGGTCAAAAAATGTTTTTTTTACTGCTCCTTGGGCATTAAAATAGATATTTTAGAAAAACTTCTCCCTCTCAAAGTCAGAGATTCATGCGTGACACATTCAGATGAGCCGCTGCATATTAAGAGGATTTCTTGGGGGTGACCCTTGCTGTAACTCGAGGAGGGCAGGGTAAAATCTAAATTCGTCTGTCAGTGTTTGTCACATCAGCCGAGTATTTGCTGCCATTCTGGAGCCAAAGCTCAAACAGTCGAACATGTCTGAGTCTATTTAAAGTAGCCAAAGGCCTTTTTTCCTGCTGCAGGCTGAAGGCTCCTTTTTCCAAAGTCCCTTCACTGTCTTTCATCCTCTTTTGTCATTTATCAACATGACAGTTAGGAATTTGGCTCCATGCTTGGCTGCTGAAATCCACGATATCCTCTCTGAATGAGATATTTCAAGGAGCAGCGCTAACTGGGACGACTGATGGAGGAGAGGCGGGGGTAGGAAAACGAGGGATTCGCTCGTGCCTCTCCGTCCTCACATTAATTAAATCCGAACTTTTCAAAAATATTTGCTAGGTTCAAAGAAGGCGATGTTTCTCCCGGCGACTTTTTTTCTTCGTACAATGCTTCTGTGGCGTTGACGGATGTGTGATCCGAGATAAAAAGAGAGGAGCAACTCCTGTGGTATGTTTGCTTTTGTAGGTGATTCTTTGTATCAGAGGAAAGAGGAAGAAGGGAGTAGCAGCATGTGCGTCATCATCACTGGATTGTTGCTCAACGTGGCCACATGAAGCAGAGCTAACCTTCTCGTATTTGTTCTCTGTTTTCTTCCGTCTCGCTGTGATTCGCCCGTCGTCCTGCTCTCGGCGCTTGTGTCAAATTATTTGTTGTAAACTGTCCGTCTTGCTGTCCTCCCAAATACAACAAACGCTGCTTTTGCTTATTTCACTGTCAGTCCGTCTCTTTGGCTCCGTCTACAGCCGTCACTCCCCGTCTCTCTCCACACGGATGATTTTATTTATGCATTCTCCGTCTTTCACGTGTCTCTTTCTCCTTTTTCTAGGGTAATGCTGTAGCCCCCGCCGAGTGGGAGGTTTACCTGCAGGGCTTCAGTTAATGAGACTCAAACCTTTTTGTACTAATCATGAAAAAAAAAACCCTGCTGTTCTGCCCCAGTGCACCCAGCATCGACTTGCCACACTGCTGCACAGCTCGCTCTGCCAGATCCCAGGCGAACGCTGCAGGAAGCATCATTGACCGCGGTTTTTATAGTCTCTATTTTCTGCTTAATGCTTATCCGGAGCATCAGGGAGGATTCGGGGGGGTGGGGGAGCCACAAGGTTAAAGAGACCGTCTCAATTAGGCTGACTCCTGATTACCTTCCCTTTGGTACTGGCCTGACCTGCCCCAGCGTGGCCTTTATCTGGAGAACACTTTGGCAGTTGGTTAATTTAGTGATTCCCAAACCTGACCTCCTTACTCCAGGAGGCACTTTGGTCGTTTCTGTGGGAAACATTAAAATCATAGAGTGGCTTATCAAATCATATTATCATATTGAGTCACCTGAAAACCATGTTGGTCTGCGAGAACTAGCAAATAAGAAGCTGTGAATGTCGAGGTAGATTGATAGATAAATAGTTAATATTGATAACTTGGATACCACCCATCAGAGCGCATTACCTACTTGCTTAGGTTTGGGAAGTTTCTTCCTAAACGTCATCATGTGGTTGAGATCCACACCAACTTTCAACCCGTCACCCGGCTTCTGCCTTTACCCCCCCGACATAATTACCATCACCGTTAGAAGTCACTCCAGGTCTCAAGGAAACCGCGGTGATAAAACCCTGTAGAATTAATGTGGTCATAAAATATTGACTCATAATAAAACGAATAAAGCCAAGAAGCCATACATCGTGTCTGCTCGACACCGGGGAGTGAAATGAGTCCCAGTTAAGCTCCATTGATTATCAGATAATGGACTGAGGTAAAACTGGGGGATGCTAATGTCGGCGCTAGCTACAACCAACGTAATTCTATACGACAGCTCTGCAATAATAAAGCTTGTATTTAATCATTGTGAGTCCGACGTATTGATTCATGCTGTTCAACCGCATGTTTTATTGAAAAGAGAAATATTAGAAACACCTTTCAAACTCATGCATAATTCAATACCAATAACCCTATAGGTGATATATTAAAGGGAAAAACCTTTTGTATTTAATAAATCAGTGGGATAATGATGCAATAAAAGAAAATAACGTTTTTTCTGCTGAGTCAGTTGAACATCAAACGGAGATTTTTGCCGCGACGTGTTGGACAGAATATTTTTGGGAGAAGGTTCGACCCTCCAACTGAGTTCAGAGGCTTCAGGATCACTGAGACCCGCAGAGCAGAGACACGGTGGCTCAACACTTTACACTGGTGCCGTGGTAAACGTGTCACCCCGTGTAACACTGAATCAACACCTCCGAACATCAAACACTCAGTAAACTCAGGATTTCTCTGCAGGGCTGCTGATGTAATTCAAGGGTTTAAAGCGTTTCCTCCAGCAGAGACGTCAGCGGAGGTTTCAAGCTTTGTCATCTCCTGAGTCTGACGATTTAAAGAATGTGTCTCATCTTATGATAAATTTAGTTACACTGTGATTTTTTTTTTTGCGAACAAAAGCTGTGTCATTCAGCAATTAACTTCCCTGCAGATTGATGTTTTATTTAATAAAAGGGTTAAACTGTCCTGCAGAAATTAGCAGATGGTTTTTTTTATCTTATGTGAGACGGGCTGCTTCTGTGATACCCTGGCATTTCACTGCACTGGATTACCAGTGTGAACTGTGACCTTCAGTTCTTTACACCAGCTCCACTTGCTAATGTGCCACGTGTTCGCAGAGGCTGTGAGACATTATGTCTCCACATCAGAGGAAGATGCTTTAAAATCCGTTCGTATGGCGGCTCAGTCTGACGGCACTGTGGGGGGAAAAACCCGCAGCTCAGAGAGACTACTTAAGATTTTGTGTTTGTGTTGGAGGTTATTTTGTTTGTGCTGAACAAACCAAATCCTTGGATGACTGAATCTATAAAAACAATTCCGAAATTATGCATATTCCAAAATCCCTGTATTGTATGAAATTCTGGTTGAAAGAGTGTTGTTTACATAAGCAAACACAGAAATTCAAAGAGGTTTTTTTCGAGCAGCTGCGGCGCTGCGTAGATACAGTGTTTGTTTTCCCTGCTGTAGTAAACCTGTCTGTTTTGAGGTTTGCATAAACACGTCCATCAAACAGGAGTTTACTGCAGAACACAGTTACTTATCTTTATGAACTTCTTTTATCGCATTGGAGAGAAAGTAAGAGGGGGCCACAGTCTTTGAGTTGGACTCAGAGAGGCTTCCCCAATGTCCAGATGTTGTGTATATGCTGTTTTCTGTTTTGCCACATTTGTAATCGGTTGTTTCCATCTTTCACGATGTTTTAGAATTGACAGAAAATCTGTAGTTTGGTGTTGATTCATTTCTATGCTTTGGATGAACTAAGTAGAATTAATTGATCCAAGGTCAAAGGTGAAGACCACTCAGGTTTTTGGCCTCTTGAACATTATATCTTATAAGTAAGCCTTTCTGGGATATTCAGTTTTTGAAGCTGACGAATTTATCCTCAACTTCAGGACCTCACCTTTTGACTCGCACGATTTTCAAGTCCAGCAGTGTTGTCGTTGTTTCCCGTCACTGCCTCAAAGCCTCACCTGTCCCGTCTTTCTCTCTCCACAGCGTCGCAGTGGGTGTGGGTTTCTACGGCAACAGTGAGACCAACGACGGAGTGTACCAGTTGACCTACTCCTTGTACAACGCCAATCACACGCTGGGCGGCGTGGACAGTCTCGTAAGCAAAGACACACACACACTCCTCACGTGTTCCTGTACGAAGTAAGACACGTTCAATTCAGCTCGGTGCTTTACACCGAGACTGCAGATGACGGATCCATTCAGCTGTAAACAAACTGCTGTGAAGAGAAGGCTTCAGAAATATTATAGAGACGCTCGCTCACACAAAAGAGGAGACAAGCCCAGAGGACACAGTTTAGTTTCCCTTAAAAAAAATTGTATGGTCTTTTTATAGCTTTTTACCGCTACACACAAATTGACAGCCTCTCTACACAAAAACTCTCTGGTTCCAGACAGACAGCTCTCTATCTCTCTTCTCTCTCTCCCTCTCTCTCCCTCAGCCACCCTGGACTTGGCAGAAACAGAGAGTCGTCCTGTGTCTTTCTTCTTGTGCTCGCTTTGGCTCAGCTCGTGTGCATGATTCGTTTTTCTATTTTTATCGGGCCTCACTTCCCATCTAAGAGACGCTCATCACACAGACGCCCAATCTCACCACCGTCGCAGATTTCACACTAAACGACAAGGCGTCGTTCTTTTTCTAGTTCGAGAGCCAAACTCTCTACTCTAGTCTTGCCTTGATACTTGTGTGAATTGATTTATGGAGTGACTTGAGACTTGTATGGATTCACTTGAGACTTGTGTAGAGCGACTTGAAACCTTTTTGACTTGAGTGTTGAGTGACATGAGGCTTGTGTTGAGGGACTCGAGACTTGATTGTCCTGAGACTTAACTTGAAACTTGCATGGACTTAATTAGAGCCTTTTAGAGATGTGTATTGACTTGACACTCACATAGATGGATTTGAGTTGACCTGACACTCATGGAGTCTGACTGGAAACTTGAAAATATCTCCGGTCGTCACCTGGTGTTTCTCTAAGCTGCACCCGACCAAATGAATAAAGTTATTATTCATGACCAACACTATAAAAATACAGTATATACTATATGGTTGATGGATATAAGGTTGCTGAAGATTAGCTGTGTGTTGTCGTGTTCGTGGTGTGAGACCAGCAGTGGAATCAGATCCTCGGTGACTCGCTGTTAAAGAGCAGGGATTAAGTCTCCATCTGTGTTAATGCACATTAATGTCGTGGCATGTGAGCCACTCTGTGTGGCCTCGCTGATAAACGTGTCCACACACACTACAGTTAAATGATGTGGTATTTTAGGATGTGTTGCAGTGATGATGGAGGAAAAAATGACCTCAGATTTTAACACATCTCTGAAGCTTTGAATGTTTCACTTTATAAATGATTTAAAGTGGAAACATGTAAGAACCCCACGACCACTGATGTTGCGAGATCAGTCGAGCGTCAGCGGGGATTAGTTCTCACGTGATGTGCATTGACATGGACCATGAACACGCTTTTATCATGTTCCCCATATCATCAATACAACCACATGTTAAACTTGTACCGACTTAATACAGCGGGGGGGGGGGTATAGACTCTCTCATTTCTAGAATGTTTGAATTGATGTTCAGCTCTTAGCCTCATTAATTCCTCAATGTCATAGTAGAGAGCGGAGAGAAATCATTAGCATGTATCTCGTGTGAAGGCTTGTTGGTGCGTTCCTCTGGGACGTGTGAACCCACACAAGGACTTAATTGGACATGGTGGCCTTTATTTTAGCATCTTAATGCATGTGAGTGCGTGTGTGCGCATGAGTGAGTTCATCGCAAGCGGCTATAGACTGCTGAGGAGTCGAGTTCTCGGAGTAGGACAAAGAGCCCAGTGTGCCACACACGGTTCCCAGTCTCCCCCCACCTAATCAACCATGAGACCAGGAGACAAAGCCCTCTGATGGGGAGGAACACGCAGCAATGCTCGCCCGTCTGATTGGCAGAGTCGGGATTGGAATTGGCATTGAAATCATTGACAATGACTGCTTCGCTGCCCTCTGGCCCACACAGATGCCTTTTAGCCGGGCTCCATGAGAGTTTAGAAACCGGTTAGCTTCTAAAGACTCGGTGTGTGTGAGAGACAGGAAAAGGACGGAAGTTAGATTCATTATCAGAAGAAGCGTTTTGTTTCTCGGCTGCTGTTCAGACCGATTGGTTACAGTCTGTAATATATGCTTATGACGTGTTTACGAACACATACATTCGTGAAGTCGGGTCTTTTTCTGGAGAAATCTAACATTTTATTGATGTGCATTATTTTGAACATCCAAATTAGATTATATTAATTCAGGCAAAAGGATTTGTTTTATTTTGAAAGACTACGACTCCACCTGTGACCTATTCACTTCTGCCGACATCTAACTAGCTAGTACATCAAAAGTATTAGCTACAGGTATTAGCTACCAGTATTAGCGTTCGATAGCCACAAGCTGTTTGTGTAGCACGTGTGTTGCATCATGAGTGATGTGTTGGGTCGTGGGACATATGGTAACAAGTCCCATGAAGGTCCGGATTTGGAGATAATTGCAGGCATCAGGTCCGATGTGGAGCTTTACAGGGGCGGGTTTGCAAAACTGAGCATACATTCAAACACCAAGTAAACATTAACCAGTAAAATGTGGACTCCAGCCAGACTGAAAGCTTTATCTATGCTGCAATGGGACTGATGGGAAATTCGAAGTGTTTAACCACACTAATAATAACTTTATTGTTTGGGGATGGATGTTGTGAGAGGACTTGGCAGCCGGCAGTCACCGGGTCGATGCCGGGGTCAGTCAATGAGCCTTTGGCCAGAGCTCAAATGCGGATTGGACGTCGGCCGACTGCATAATTACTGACATGCATATTTCCACACCATTCTCATAATGAGCTTGTTGTAATGACACAGTATAATAAGCTCTTATTAGCTCTCTTCATGAAGAGGGGGGAGGGGAATCACATAGAGAGAATATTCAAACTCCACGCAGACGGTGGAATTCAGATGGCCTTGGCGAGAGTTGAGATTTCGAAGGACTGGGCCATGTTCTCTTTCACAGTCTGACCCTGTTTTAGCTCCAGAAATAATATTTCTGGGAAACTGAAGTCCTCAGAGGAGTTCAAGTATTTTTGGGGCCTGGTGGTATTGTTCACAAGAGTATAAAATAGAGTACGACAATCACTCATTTACTTTGTGATAGGAGCGATTGCGGAATGGTCTGGGTATAGGACTCAGATTTGCAGTTGAAATCACTTTGTTAGTTGTGTTTTACTGAAAATGAAAAGACTCCTGATATTTTCCATCTAGTTTCAGGTTGTTTTTCGTGCTAAACTTTCTCCAGCGGCAACAGAAAACACAAGAAGCTCACGATGACCGACTGGGTCAATGCTGTTTTTGAAGCTTAATGCAAGTATTGTGTTTTTAAAAAGAGGAGCTCGTTCTCAAGATGAAGCTCTTACTCAAGTGGGTTGAGGTTCCAGTTCCAGGGCTATTTGGGTAGATGACAAAAGAATGAGGTTGCATGTACAAAAAAGGCTGAAATGGGGCTGCAGCTCCTTTGGGAGACACAATAACGTAAGAGCCTTCAGAAAGATGCCTGTGGGAAAAGGGCTTCATTGCAAAATCAGACGGACAGACAGAGATCTCTGGAATTATTAGATAGATGATGAAATATCTGTTGTGGGACCACGATCCTATCATTTTCATAATTTGCTGGAAAAACATAATCTTAAATTCTGGTCCCTCCTTCAAACAGCTGCTGTCCCTGGGTCCAAATGTAAAAAAATCTCTTTGACATCCAGTTTGTGCTTTGAAATAAATGTGCTGCTGGGTGCGAGATATGACTAATGGACACATTTGCTGACTTCCCTATTCTTGAGAAGCTGGATGAGCTGCCATGTAAAGTTAGGGGAAACGAAAGTGCTTGACGCTGGGCCAAAGGTCGTCTCTGCAGCCAAACTAGCAACTGCCTAACCCCCCCCACACACACACACACACCTGTGATCTATTGCGCTCTGAAAAACAAAACCACAAGCAATGACAGATTTGTGGAACTGCTCTCATCTGGTTGTGTCTCACTGTATTTGTAGCTAATAGCCGTGTAATCCCACTTCCTTCATTCCGACAACAATTTTTTATTGTGTTGGCCATTGCTTTTTCCAGAAGCCCTGATTTAATGGCTAAACCCATAAATGTCAGTCCTTCTGCAGGGAAACGTCCTAGAGCGCCAGGGTCATCAAATATCTGAGAGGGGAAAACGTAGATAGGAAAGGATGTATTATTAAAGCGATGTTCCACCCAGCACTGAAGATGCTCTGATCTTTGAGGTGACCGAGCTGCAGAGGCACTTCAGACCCATGTTCCATTTCACGCTCTAGCTCCCACATTCAATTTTAATTGAAGGCAGTCTCTCCACTTCCACGCAGAGACAATGAGTCGCAGCGAGAAAAGAGGAATCGCAACCTTTGTTTGACTTCTACAAATACGCTCATCGGCCTTTTATTGAAGTGATAATGGGTCAAGTGCAGAATATAGAGGAAGTGACTCGAGGCCGTTTGCACAGCAGCTGAAGTGAGAACAAATTAGTCCATGGACGAAGAAGAAGTCAATGGCAGAGCCTTGTTGTGAGAGTGACGTGGAATTAACAGATTTCAAGTTGGGGATCTGAAGCTTATCGAAATGAAACGGGCCGGAGCGAAAACATAACCTCCTCGGCCAGAGCAAAAATTCATGAAATCCCTCCTCATCAGACACCGGCCTGTCGGGTGTGATTCACAACTTTCAAAACAAAACAAGATGAAAACAAGCTATTTACCGGTTCAATTAAGAGCCTGACAGTTTCTGCGAGGTTTGTGTCTTAGATTTAATTAAAAATGTCCCTTTACAGCCGCTCTGTGTTTGACGCTCAACTGAATCATCGCCGAGGCATCGCTTCCCTCCGAGGCCACGTCTCGAGCCCGGCAGGCTTAAAGATAGAGATCCACTTCTGGTGAAGGGAAGTGGGATTTCTATCGAGTCGAGTGTGAGAGGATGTATTGTCGAGTTGGGGACATGACCCACATGTTGGCACTTCAACTAAGTCTTCTACTTCCTTTCTCGATCCTGAGATATGGACTCTTTGACTATGGATTAGGATTAAGTCATATTTGTCATATAGTTACTCATGTAAACAAGAACCTTTATGTAATTTTCTTTCGGTTACAAACTACATTTGATATTTGGGGACATATTGCTTCTTATGTATCTTCTTTATGTTAGTTTTTTACCCTCCAGCGTGCAGAAATTATAATTTAGACTCCTCTCCGCACATTGTTTCTTCATAAAAAGATGTGAGGCTTCTCAAATGTCCTCAAAACACCAGACGGAGATAAAGACAGAGACGACCGGGAATCATATCTTCTAGATCGGTGCGGATCACTTAAGGATCAGATAGAGAGGAAAGACAGATTATCTGGATCGGCTGTCCCCCCCTCACACACGAGTCGAGGATCAGATACGAGGCTTCATTTCTCATCTGCGATTTCATCTCCTCAGTCTCCGGAGGAAAACGCAGTGTCGATGAGCGGCGAGATAACAAACCACAGGGAACCACAGGCATGTGTCCTGTGTCTCTCTGCGGCTGACTCAGCGTGGTTCTGTCTTCCCATTTAAAGAATTAAAGTCATTATGTGTCACACTTTTATTTGATTAGAAGATGCTTTGTGTTTTTTCAGATGGAAAAATTTGACAAAAAATCTGTTTTGGAGCCATCTGTAATCATTCCAGTGCATTCTGTGACACGGCCACAGGGGGAGCCAGAGCAAAAAAATTCAAATTCTACACAGAGTGGCTTTAAAGATGATAATAATAATATATGGAATATGAAAAAACACAATTAATTACACAGAGAATATGTTTATATTTTTTAGTTTATCTTAAATGTACAATATGTAACCTCGGCCACTAGGGGTCTCTCACCTAGTTTGATGACGTCGTGAAGCAGCGTGGGATCATGGGAGTTGTCGCCTTTACCGATTTCTTGTCCCACAATAATAAAATAATGAAAATATCTGATGTCTTTCGCTCGTTGAAAGAGAATCTGTCTTCTCAGATTTAGTTCAACACTGAATGATCTGAGGAAACTTTGTTTTCCGTGTAGCGCACAAATCTCAGTGAGTCACGGAGGTCTTTCCTCTTTTCTTTCCTCTTTTCATTCCTCTCTTATTTAAAGCTGTTTTCTCCTCCGTTTTTTCCATACAGGCCTTGTGCTGCACTTTGAATGCAAACCCAACTAATTGCTTCCACACAACCTCTCCACGTCTCGGCTCCAGCAAAGCCGGTCCCTGATAAACACGGCAACAATATGAGTTGTCTCTCTGGTGAATGCCAAGTACCCAGAGCTGAATGAGAGCATTTATTACCCTTTTTAATTATCAAATAGCAGGATGTCTGTTCCTGTAAACACTTTCGGCCTTTAAGCAAAGCAATTAAACCAGAGAAAACGGTTAGTGCCTGTACAGGAGAGGTGTTCCCCCACCCCACCCCCCACGTATACTGTATAAAGTGGTCGTGTAGTGTTTGGCCGACGAGGTAAAAATCAGATCCATCAAAATAAATGAGTCAGTCTGAATGAGTTTATTTGTGCTCAGAGTATCACGTGTCCCCTTGTGGAATTGATTAGCAATATGATTTCACGGTTCAAACAGGTCGACAAACAATCGCTCTCATTAACGAGGCATCACTTTGGAAAATCAGTCTGACAAATAACAGGAGGTGGAATACACAACTCCTCCCTGAGCCAGAAAACTTCACCTCGGGCTTCTGCAGTTTTGGTTGTTTTCCAAGCTGAGTTGTTTTTCTCTCAACGGACCTTTTCACCGACGCCCACGCTCACTCGTCCCGCTCGCCTACACCGTCAGTAACTCGGAGCAGAACAACCTCATTTTTAGGCTAATCCTCACCTTTGGTCACTTTGTTTTGGGAAAAAAATATGAATTGACCAAAGGCTCTCGAAGGGATTCTGCTCCGAGCTCAGCACAAAGACAAGCATGAGGAAAAGATCTAGTTTTAGCAGAGAGGTGGAGGGTTCATCAGTGCTCACATTCATCATTTTGAATCAATGACTTTTAATTTAAAGCTGTTTTCCGACATGAACTGTGAGATGTTCCTGATAGTGTGTGTTTCATCAGGCAACATAGATATTTTAATCTTGACTTGCAATGTCACTTTCAGTTTCTAGCTCGGTTTTCCTCTCCCACCTGCAGCATCGTTGCATCTTTCATCTCACCCCCTCCCCTCCTCTGGTCCCCTGCAGGTTACCGGCACCATGGGCAGCATGAGGAGCGGCCTACACCAGCACCTCGCCCGGCTGGACGAGATCTTCGCCACACGCGGTGACTTTGTGCAGACCCTGCAGTTCATGCAGCAGATGGCTGACAACGTGATCAAACAGCTGCTGGGCCTGCCTGACTGGGAGGAGGCTAAAGTGGACCTGGCATCCATCGCTGATCAAACGGCCAACGTGGAGTACTACAGGTGAGGAGCGGGGAAGTGCGTGTTGCCGGCTTGCACGGCACAGGGTGGCCACGGGCTGTGTTTGTACTCACAACGCCATGACGCTCCAGATGTTCTGGGATCTACATTTTAAAAGAAAGAGAACAAAATATAATATAAAAACAGCTTTAACCCTCGAACCAGGTCGACCAGCTGCAAGAAATTGAAGAAAAGGCCAAGATACAAGAATGTGTACATAATTATTTTAAGAGTGAAGTAACTGCTGGTCGACATGATTTTCCCGGTTATGGTAAACATTCCTATAGTCACAGCGAGCTCCACCAATCAGAGACGTGGCTATTACACCTGGGGATTATGGGTAGTGTAGTTCTTCTCCTTGACACTGTAAATAATTTATTTGTGGCTTCTACAGTAGCAAATAACATCTTCTCACAATCTTTTTAATGCTTGTGGTAAGTCTACCCTCGGATGGTTAAAATATTATGGCTCATAATCAAAATCTATATTCAGATCTATATAGATTTTCTAGTCCGGGCTGATCATTTCAGTCAGCCACCAGGGGGCGATCAAGACGCTTTGGCTTCACTTTTGAGGCACCGTCCCGTCGTCCATCTTTATTCGCAGTCTGTGTTCTAAACACTTCCCGTCCGTAGACCGTGCTGATGAAGTGCAGTTGTCTTCCGTCCAGGACCTTGTCACATTATCGTTAATCTTCATCTCGGAGCAGAAACAGACGAAGTCCTGGCGTCGCCTCACCGGTCGTTTCTGTTGAATCTGCAGGAACAGACAGGCTGGTGTGTTTGAATTGATCTGTAACGCGACGGTCCGATACCTCAGCTCCACACACAGCGTCGCACTGATAGAGCAGCAGAGCGAGAGCAGACAGCCAGACAGCGTAAACTGTTAATGGACTAATTATCACTGCCTCATGCCCGCGTGTGTTTGATTGAGCTTATCAGCGACTAAATGTTGTTGTTGTGTCGCTGCTGTCCGTCTGTCTCCGTGTCCTCATCCAGAAACACTTTGTTTACTTTTCAAACTCGCACACAGGGATCGTTGTGTTGCTTTACGGAGTCATTACAACGTAGAGCATTGAGATTTACAACTGAGGGGAAGACTGAACACAATCCTATGAGCTTCTTCTTCTTCTTCTTCTTCTTCAGCATGTGGTTGGCAAACATCTTCCTCCTCTTACTCTTTTACATGAAGCTGATGTGAAGATGACAGGGACATCTGAGTGAGGCAGTGTTTTTTTTGTCAGGCTGTCATAATCAACCTTTTACAGCCGGAGCCGGCTGAGTGGCCCTCAGCTGTCCGACATGATTTCTGTGAGAAAAGTGTTTTTCTATTATACATTCATGTAACCAACCCGTTCCCCCCGGGCCTCCCTCTGCTGTACTCACTTTAATTAGATTAAGATAACACGGCGACTGTGTCACCCAGAGGAGCCTCCGTGTGCATGTTGTACTGTACCCGACTGCCAGGAAGATGAAATGAGGAAGAAGTGGCATGGAGGTGGTGGCGAGGGAGAAAGAGAGGGAGAGAGGGAGAGAGGGATGAGATTCAAGAGAGTGGATGAGGAGGAGGAAGAAGGGAGCGATAGAGGAGAGCACGAGAGATGGAGGAGATGGATTCTGTACAGTGATTGGGACAGACTGATGGGAAATATCAATTATAATTAAAACGATAACAAGACCATAAAGTGACGGGAGAGAAGAGAGGGTGATGAACACAGAGTGAAATGAATAGATGATCGTTGGATGAGAGGAAAAGAGGGAAATTAAGTGACTTTAACTCGATATATATATATATTGTAGGTTTTTCGCTCGGGGTAAAAAAGTGATTTTTGTCTTCACGGTATAAAACATTCAGGGCGTATGGATTTAAGTTCATTCATTAATAATCACCTGGACGGGTTCAGTGTGTCCAGTCACAAACTGACGACACACACACACACACACACACACACACACACACACACACACACACACACACACTTCAAATGGCAGCTATTCCATGTGCCTGAGGTGAGAGTAAGTGGGACACTCGCCTTTTGGTGTCCGAGTCCTTCTTGTTTTGTGTGAGAGTTAAAACGAGCTTCACGGTTGTGAGTTTGTGACACTGTGAATCTCACGTGTGCAGTTTCTAACATTCCTCAGTTAAGGTTGTTCCAGATTGCATTAACCAGAATGTCCCTTTAACCCAAACTGCCCAGGCTCCGCTGCAGGACACACGGTGATCAGCAGTCTCTAAATGTTCTCCGTCTCTCTGCAGATGGCTCACCTACCTGCTGCTGCTCATCCTGGACCTGGTCATCTGCCTGCTGGCCTGTCTGGGCCTGGCCAAGCAGTCTCGCTGGCTGCTCACCACGTGAGTCTAATGTGCCCGGTAACACGGAGCTATTTACAAAGACACAAGCTGCTTTTTTTTTACTTTGGAATGATGGGAAGCAATCTGTTCCATTTGACTGTATTTTTTTAGTGTTATCCTCCTGCACAACAGGGAAGGATTGGAGAGAGGAGGCAGGGCCGAGGAGAAAAGCGGTGGATTTTTCAGATTAGTAAATCAGAGCTAACTGGGAGCAATCCTTCTTTTAATAATTGAGAAATCTCTATGTCCGACCTTTCGATTGTCTCTGTAGCCGCTCGTACAAAATACTGCAGAATTCAGGAGCCAAGCAGAGAAGGTTCGGGCTGGGGCGACTCATCCACTGATTTCATCGATTATGACAAAAACGTGTTGTCAAATAGTGTGAAATACCTGGAAAACAAGCTGCAGCTGCAAAACTACAAAAATCAGGAAATAGCACTTTGTATTTGTTTATACATTAGTGGTCAGATTTCCATTATTTCTCCAGATGTTCACCAACAAATTGACCATGCACAATCATTGTATGTTCTCATGGCTAAAACCAGAGTCTGTACCACCACTGTCAGTTTAACAGCCTCTCACCCTGTTGTCCTGATGAGGATTATTTTTATTTAAAGGAGACCATGATGGTTTTTCACTTTATTCTCTCCTCCAGTTTGTTATATCAGTTTTTTATGAGATGACTCAGTGTGATGGAGCGAGCATGAGGCAGCAGTTCCTCCCCCCCTCCCACTGGAAACCGCCTGTGAGCCGCTCAGTACCGGATCCCACTGCCCCACTGGCCCTGTTACATTTCACCACTCGCCTCTGAGCGTTGCCAGTGGTTGGGTTGAGTTCGCTCAGAGTCACCGTCTCTCTGGCTCTGCTCTACATATCGGACGGGAGAGCGGAGGAGATGTGGGAGAGCGGAGCCATTTGATGTTATCACTATAACTCCCTGAAAATCCTTATTCCAGCGTAACACTTGACCTGCTTTTAAATGGCTTCACACAGGAACTACATTCGATATGGAGACTTTATATCTGCAGCACAGGTTCCTGCCAGTTTCAAACCCAGTCCCCGTGTAGGTACGGTGGACGAATGGTGGACTAGTGTTTAATTATTCAGCTTTGTATTTTTAGGCCTTTTTTCTTCCAATTCATATTTCATCGATTTTACCTCTTATATGTGCCAAGAAAACAAGCTAAATAAATCATGAATAAAAGCATATGCGGTGAGATTTAAAACAGCCAAACGGAGGAAAAGAATCTAAATCGAAACAAAATTTGGGGAAAATGAAGGAATTATGACGAGATAAGATTATATTACATAATATAGCATAACATACAAGAAGAAATAAGATAAGATACGATCACATAACATAAGATAAGATAAGACAGACATTTTCTGTGTCACAGCAGCAAAGGAGACGGTAGAAATAAGAAGGAAAGAAATGCTATTTACAACATAAACAGAATGTTTACATTGTGACTGTATGTACTGTATGTGTGTATGTGCAGTCAACTGTACGTACAATGTATATTCATACACCTCCTCTTTCATCTAATGTCTTTAGATTGTCCATAGTTCACCAGCGTCTCTGGTGGAATGTGATTTCTCTCCTTTCTGCTGTAATGCCGGGTCCATGGGGCATGAAATCCACCCAGGCCTCCATTCATGCAGCCGAGCGTCACTCTGTCTCTCTCAATCAGTCACTTCAGGGTGTGAGCCGTGCTAAACTCGCCCTACTAGCCACAAACCAACCCCCCCCCCACATCATCCCCTTCTGCACACACAAGATATGAGTCAGTGTCAAAGAGTGTAACTCCCCAGAGATGCTCTCTTCCAGTAGAGTGGAGGTGGTTGGAGGCACGAGGGAGCAGATTACACTCTCCGGGCCGATACCGGCTCTTCTTTCTGGTGCTTGTTGCCGGCAGGCTCCGGTGTTAGCGTGACACGCTCAGTAACAGCTCAGACATCGAGGTACGTCCACGTGGGAGAGAGACAGATACCCGCCGACCTTTCTGTCAGCCGCGGTTACTTTTCTGTTTCTCGAAGGAAAAAGTTGCATTTTTTTTCATCCTTTGAACACATTTCCCTCTACGTTGTTGCAGTAGAAGGAGAAATGTCAGAAAACAAGATCTGAAAGTACATAAACTATGGAGTGAACTGAAGCGTAAAATGTCAAGATGTAAACATGACGTATTTCAGACCTTTCTGGGCTTCGGTTTACAGTCGGCAGGGCTGCGAGCCGACGGGAGTAAAGTAGAGTGGAAAATCATTTCCCCGGATGACAAATCATTAGAGCTGTTCTGACCTACAGCGAGAAGAACAAGGCAAATCGTGCTGCTCTCAGACGGGAAACACAACTCCGGACATTCTCCGGAAATTATCCGGAGGGGCGGTATGTGAGGACGCAAATGTCACAATCTGTTTTTCCTGCAAGCTCCGAGTTCGGAGTGAGGCCGCGTGAGAAAACAGCAGGAAAGTGTCCGGAGAATTCACCGCGAGCGAGTGATGGTGTTGGTGAAAAAGAGGAGCTACACACGAAGAAGATGCAAACAAAGACGTAGAATTGAAAAGACGATTTTCAAGAGTTTTTGGTGATAAACAAAAACACTAGAATTCTGAGGCAGACATTATTCGTCATATCCTGCTTCCTGCTGCTCTACCCAGGCTCCGCCCCTCCCTCGCCGAAATGTTCTGGACATTTGCCGGAGTTCGTGAAAGACAAAGTTCGTGTCTGAAAACAGCTTCACCAGATTGTTGCATAAACGAGGAAGAAGATAAATCTTTGCCGCCTGGAGGAAAGTGGAACGAGAAGCTTTGTGTAAAACCAATGAAACTGTTCAGGTCACCTTGAACCAAGTGTCTTTAAGCCGGAGCTGAGTTCAGCAGCTAGACTCCCGCTTGCTCATCACATATCTCCTCTCTCTCTCTAAATGAATGAAATGTGATGGTTGTGCAGGAAAACTCCTTCAGCTTGAAACCTGATGAATACGGGGATTCAGATAAAAGTCAGGACGACTGCTGGTCTAGACAGAATCCAACAGAGGAAACGGTGTCGCTTTGAAATTACGCTCGTGTGCAACTTCACATGCGGCAGTGAAACGTAACAGAGCCCGAGGTTCGTTTTTTTTATCGATGTAACGAGGAAACGATTTTAATTAACATCTGCCAAACGTTCACTGACGACTAATTTAATTTCTTCCAACACGATTAACCTTTTTTTATATTCATCTTTTTGTTGTCTTTGTTAAAAAACGTTTTAAATTTCAAGTAAAAACTTTTAAGAACATCTTTTTTAATCCTTTATCTATACTAAACTTGAGAAGTAACTCAAAAAGTAACTTTTACCAGAAAACCTTTTTTATTAATATTTTATCTATTTTATTCTTATTAATGTTTTTAAGTTTTGTGTCAAACTTTGAAGAATATATCAAAGGCTAGTAGTTTGATATATTCAGTGACTTTAATCTTAAAATTGAAACGTTTGATATATCTTTGCACCAGCGCTCTTCCTCTGATTTAGTTCAACTTTATTCTTATTCTCTTTTTCACTTTATTCTTAACATTTCCACTCAAAATGCTAAAGAAGAAAAAGTCCCCAAAACACAGTAAAAGTATCCAGAAACGCAGCGGGGACGACACTCAGCAGTTATTAATATTTAATTGTTTGCAGGAGTGATAATTGATTGAATGAATTTATTGATGAAGCCACAGTTCAGCTGCTGCAGGTCTCAGACGGTTATTGATTAGAAACGACTCAAGATGAGAAGCAGATTTGATGATTTATTCAAACTGCAGCTTCCTACCAAGGTCTGATGATATCACATAAAGACTGTGGAGTGAAATCAGAGGTCGTATTAGTGCAGATACATCTGGGACACGTATAGTAGATATATGGGCACTTTACAAACCAGTAGCTGAGACGGCAGCGAGACGGCAGCGAGCCGGGGACCTGAAAAACTAATTAAATCAGCAAAGTGCCGTCTTGATAATTCTGTTCCATAAAATTCATAATCTGTGAGAAAGTTGTTCTCAACTGCTGGAGACGCATCAACACAATATAATGAGGTTCAGTCCAAGTGACGACCAGGAGACAAAATTAGAACGTGAGAGGAAGATGGGAATAGAAGTTTGCAGGTTTTATATTTTCAGTTGAGGAGAAGATCTACGTCCCATTTTGACGTGAATCAGTTTGACTTGAGCTCGGCGAGGCCCTGCTCCCCTGCTCCCCTGCTCCCCTGCTCACTGGCCCCTGTGACTCCTTCTCTGTATTTATATGTGCTCTGCGTCAGGTTTACACTCGACTTGCTGCTGAAGCTCTGTGGATCCTCTCCTGCTCAGCGGAGCACAAAACGGAGTAAAGTCCTGCTTTGGTTTGAGCGTGACCTGCTGGCACCGAGGGGCCGCTCAGAGGGCATCGCCCTCGTTTGCCCCGGGCACGTTGTGTCATAGTGTGTTTAAAGGAGCTCAGACAGTCCAGTGTTACACAACGTGCAACAACACACAGACACACACAGGTCAGAATAGCCTCAACCACCTTTATTTAATTTATTTACCCTTTAAAAAAACAGTTTCCTCTTGTATCGCACATAATGACCTTGGTGTTGTGACTATAGACTGTAAATAAACATGGACGACATGACAGCTCCCCAAAAGTGTCGCCTCCTGGTGGCTGGCTACTGTATAGGTCATAATCCTTGCCTCCTCCATGATAGTGGATTGGACATGGACCAAAATGAGATCGGGCGTTTTCGTAGATTTCTCAGGATATAATCATGGATTAGGATGAAAATAATCCGACCTGTTTGGGGACTGATTTTTGCGAGTGTGTTTGGTGTAGTTAGCATCGTTCGTGTTCCAGGATACTTTGGCTTTTTATTGGATATTGGGAGGAAGTGGAAACGCGTCGACCGTCTTTATACACAGTCTGGGGTTGTGATAGTTCTTTATGAAGTACTGTCATTTTAGAAGCAGGATTAGATGAAAGTGTTCAATATTCCCCAAGAAAAAACTAAATTTTGAGAAAAGTCCGATAACAGACTTCTCTTCAAACGGCTTTTATCTTCACGTCATGCATTTGCATTCAGACCTTTCACAACCCTGCACCACAGTTAAGTTTGGGAACTTCTACCACTGATATATGTACTGACATACAAATATAATGGTTCATAACACGTGTTAAAATATGACACAGAACCTGAGAGAGATACCGAAAGATCCAAAAGCACATAGCCTCGTAACGTTATGCAGATATCTCCCTGCTCAGTGGCTCAGTCAGGGCTTTGTATCAGGGAGCAGGAGGGAGACGAGCGACTGCTGATAAAGAGGGAGGCAGAGAAAATATGTGGGAGCGAGGTTTAATGGGAATATAGAAAGTGAGAAATGGAATAAAGATAAAGGAAGAAGGACCGAAGCGTCCGCAGCTCGCTCTGTATCTTCTGTGAATTGGATTAGCCGCTGAGCTGGAGGACGTTTGTCAAGACGAACGGGCCGCGACTAAACCTGGACATGCAAACACAAATTCTATTAAAACACTGGTGGCCCGCTGCAAAGGGGGGAAACCTAAAGTGCTGTGGTGGTGAAATCAACAGGAGCTTATTGGATTTTCTGGAGATTATTCGACCCAATGAGAGTTGATCTGCGATAGAACCAGGGTTCATCTTTTAATGGGTCGTGATCGTCTGTCTTACTGAATCCTCACAGACGGGCACGGGCGCAAAAAATACAAATCCTCCCGTCTCTCCGCTTGGAGTCGCACGTGTCTGACGTCGCTTTCTGACGCCGTGAGATCATCAGGGTGGGGAATAGAACATCTCTGTAACCTCGCGGGGGCAGGAACCGCCGTCCGCCCAGGGGGCTGTAATCGAATGTGGGCCAGCGGAGAGGATCCGCTCGGCTGCTTGTTCCTCGGCTCGTGACGCTGCTGCAGCTGCTGCGTGTTGAGGCTGCAGAGTCGACTCCCACAGAAATAAACATAACCTCCGACTCGCTGATGACAGGCCAGTGAGATCACCGCTCCTGCCCCTTGAGGCTCGGGGCTGTTTCCTTTCTGCAGCAGAGGCCATCGTGAAAATGATTCCATCTGCGTCACTGTATTCCCTCTGTAGGGGGGCTGAGAAGTACATTAACTGTGTATGTTGTAGAGTTTTCATCCTGCAATGTGGTACTTTTTCCTCAGGACTAAGTTAAATTGGCTTCAACTTGCAGTTTTTCCTCCTGTTCAAACATTTTGGGGGGATGGGTCACTCTTAGTTTCATCAGTACAAAGTACAGAAGGGAAGACGGAAGAGTTTTTTCCTTTTGGGCGTTTCGAGAATAAAGAGGAAACGTTCACAATAAAGTTTAAATATCAAGAATAAACTTTGAATTTAAAAACTTTTGAGACTATTTCCATCTGCTAACATCAGTGCTTATGACAAAACACCTTGTGCAGATCCATTTGTGCCATTTTCTTCTGAGAGACATTGGGCGAGAGGCCGAGCACGTCCAGGAAAGCTCGTCAGCCTATCACAGGGCGGACGTACAAAGACAAACAACCACTCACACATTGTGCTTTACAAAATACACTTGCCTTTGCCTCACATTCACACCTACGGATGGATTTATAGCGTGTTAATCAGTTTACAGACTTAGAAGAGAGCAGAAAACTTTCTGTTCAAGAGGAGAAACCAAACCAAGCTTGGAGAGACGGGACACCGGCAGCTCACATGTCAACTTCATTCTCAAAATGCAAAATACAAGGAATATGAGAATAATATACTTTATAACTCATGGAAACAAACACAGCGTCAAATTAATACTAATGTTGCTCCGTATAAGTACAGTTTACTAAACGTTTAGGTGATGATGAGTCGGTGTTTACAGCTTGTTTCAGTGTCCCTGCTATAGTCAATACAAATTATTGGAAGTTCCTTGCTGCTGCAAATTGGGACAAGCGATGTAAATCATTAATCGCTGTGTTTCACTTGGATTGATTCCAAGCTTTTCTTCGTTTGGATAAAAGATTAAACGAGCGAGTTTCTGTGGATGTGGTGATTATCCTAAACGCTGCTGTGTGTCTGTGCTCCTGCAGGATGATGGTGTTCGGCGTGCTGACGCTGGTCCTGAGCTGGGCGTCTCTGGGAGCTGACCTGGCCACTGCTGTGGTGAGCTGCTTCACCTCCGCGCCCCCCCCCGCTGCCGGCGTGACCCAATATAAACCGGCACAAACCGGCCGGGCACTCCATTCCTATCACGCCCTGACAGTGATGATAAATTGCTTTTACTACACGCACGCTGCACTTGAAAAATGTCTTTCTCTGTGTGAGGGGTTGTGTGAGAAGTGATGATTATACACTGCATGCAGTGTCGTGTAAAAAACATATCTGCCGGGTGTCAGAGCACGAGGAGAAACTGTCTGAACATGACGTTAGTTATAGGTTTCTCCTCGTTCTGTATCATCTCAGGAACAAATGCACCTTTTTTTCTAAAAATGAAAACATTTACATAAGACGGTGGAGCAGCGGTTTGACGCTTTTCTGGTTCGAATCCAGGTTTAGTCAGTTCTTCAGTCTTTGTGGAGTTTTCATGCTCTACTGTGTCTGCGTGGGATTTTTCTAAGTACTGCGGCTTCCTCCCACAGGCCATACACATGCAGATTGGTGCTAATGGGACACTCCAGATTAACTGTAGGTGTTTATGGTTGTTCGTCTCCTTTGGTGATGAATTAGCCTCAGGGGACGACAGACAATTCAGGCTTCTGACAATTTGCCGTAAAATGTTTCCACACAACATTTTGGCTCGTCTCTATTAAAAGCTATGAATGCAGATACATTAAAAAGCCGATTCATTTACATTTAAGCCTCCTTTGCTCCAAACGGGAACCTGCGATCAAATCCTGCTCAAACAAGAAACCAGTGAACCAGAAACCAGTTGTATTAGTCTGGACGGAGCTAAAACACTCGTGTGAACAGTATAGAGATCAGTTTTAAAATTTAAACAATAGTGTGTTGACCCTGTGATGGGCCAGGACGACCTGTAGAGGGCGTACCCCTCCTCTTGCCCAACCTCAGCTGGGATTGGCTCCAGTTTTTCCCCACAGCCCTTTTTAAGCCTTTTCATTTTAAAACTGTTGCACATCTGCAAATCGGGCGTCTCACTAACCTCTTTAGGATTCATGGTGTTTTTTAACTGAGCTTTACTTTCCTCTCGCAGTGTCATCTTAAAAAACACAACCTGCTCACTGTCTCACCTCAACTTCTCCTCATCTCAGTTTGTCTTTCGCACGTCACCCTCTTGCACTTCTGATCTCTGCCATCAAACGGCACACCTCCAAAAATAAACCGAACAAAAGAACAGGCACCTCGTCAGCACCGCTACTCAGGCCTGGATAACTCGAATCAAAGTCAGGGATTATGACGAGAGGCTTTTTAAAGCTTATCATACTGAATAGGTGAATACTTTTACTGTTGTGGTCCCAAAAAAACAAAGAAGCCACTAAAAAGTTCGAATGACCTGAAGGGAAATAATCGATGTGATGTGCGAAAATAAGAAGAAACATTTCAAGGAGAAGGATAAGCGCTGGTGTTTTGACTCACTTGCTTCAGGCGTCTGTGCTGTGTTTCGCAGGAAGTCGTGTTTTGACTCGGGGGGGTGCAGAGGATTGTTAACACGTGTGAATTAAAGTTGGGGATAATGAGCAGCAGGAGGCGCGATCAGTTCCACATTAGTCAGTGTCCTCGTCTCGTTACTGTCGTCTTTACACTCTCCGGTGTCTGCGGCTGTTGAAATCCCGATACACAAATCCAGGACACACAGGAAATGATGGACTTCTCAGTAAATGACGGATGATTCACAGTCGGGCTGCTGCTCCGTCACAGATGGTGTGCGCAGGTGGGGGAAGTGGGTGGAAAGTCAAAAGGGAATTCAGTCTCTGGGGAACATGAACGTCAAAAACAAATGTCACAAGTGACCAAACATAACAGGTTGAGTGTTCGGCTGACGGATCCATATATAACACGTTCACTTAATAAATGCGTTTAACGTGTCTCTCACATGATGTTTGAGCTCCTGATGACGTCTCATGAACACCAGTCATCCACAAAACTTTAATTTCATGTAGTCATGGTTTTGTCAGACGCTTTATTCCGTAGTCACCAACTGGCTTTAAAGGAGAAATTATGCTTTTTCAGTGTTTCTCTCTGTAATATTGCGTTTTTTGTGAATGTAAAAGTGTAAAAGTTCTCCCCACAGAAAACACTGAAGCTCCCGAAACACCTCGTCAGTAGTTGTAATACCACATGACATCACAATGACCCACATCTGGCCACGCCCCCTTACGAAGCCAGGCCCACATTTCAGAGTGGGCCAGCTGACCTCGGGTTATCGCGTGAAACATTACACACGTTATAATGTGCTAAGTTCGTTTGTTGAAAGATATTTTAACATGACGCTGATCCGTAGATGAGAATCCTCAACCTAAATATGTGCATCAGTAAATAAATGCACGATAGCGCCCCCTTCCTCACAGATCTCGTAATTACCGACAGTCGGGAACTCCGAACTGTCCGATCGCAGAGAATCTTTTCTCTGCAATAACTTGGACAAACCTCTTCTATTTAAGCTCCTTGGGTTTTTCCTCGTTTCTAACAAACTGAGAAACTCGGGCTGGCGTTATTTTTTCATCTTTTCTCATCTCAGTGTGGGGCTCATTAGCGTTACCCCCCCGGAGAAGGCTCAGCTACATGCAGTGTGTTTGTCCTGGGCCCCGGGGACATTCAGCATTCAGGCTGCACACTTTCTTGTGCAGTGGAGTAAAAGTGGTGGTGAGGGACAGAACTGGATGATAAGAGCAGCCTGTCCTCTTTATTTCTCCTTTTTGTGTCAGAAAGCGATGGACTTGATTGTCGCCATTGTTATTCAGCTTCGTCGGAGGTGTTAATGAAATATTAATGTCGGGCGCACCACTCACTGTTCGACACTCTTATTCACTGAGTCTCTGAGTTTTTAGATTTTTCATTTCGAGAGAACCGTTTATTCTCTGCTCTCACGCGGCTCCTGGTTTTTACTTTTTCAGGGCACGAGTGATTTCTGTGTGTCCCCCGACAAGTACGTCATGAGCCAGACGAAGAGCATCATCACTGCTGGTGAGTGTGAATCATACGAGTTATGTTGCATCAGTGAATGTTGTAAATGCGAAGAATAAAATTGGTATTTTTCTCCACAGATATTGTTCATTACTATCTTTACTGCAACCAGACGCTCTCCAACCCTTTCCAGCAGGTGAGAAATGACACGAGTCAAACTTTACGATCAACTTTTCACCTACAAAACCTTATAAGCGTTCATAATTTAGATTTACAGGTCAAAAGGCATTTTTATGTTATGATTAAAATGAGGGTGAAGTGTTGTTTGTGGTGAAGATTTGTATCTTGTGTTTTTGTCTGCATTTGTTTGCAGGGATGAAACAAAACAAAGTTTCTTTTACAGAGCAAACTAAAAACCCAAGTTTCATCTTAAGCTTTTTAACGTTTTTGTTCCCAATCCCCAAACAAACGCAGACAAAAACATAATCTCATCGTGAAGGTTATTATTAAATTGAGAATAAACCTCAACACAAACATAAAATTTGATGCCACGCACACATTTTGGTCGTTATTCAGAATGTAATGAGTTTTATTCCCAGCAGCTGCAGAGGTGTTTAAAATGGTATTTGTTTAAAAGTCTAATTAAATTTAAAGCAGCTGCTAACGATGTATTATTATAAAGTTCTTTTGAGGCAGTTGAGAGTAAAGTTAACGTTAAAGATTTAATGCTGCTCAGTTTTAAAGCCGTTTGAACTTAAATATCTCGACATCCTTTGACCTGGAATTCCCTGAACCGGAGCTGGAGGGTGAGTTCATGTCGGTGCTGCTCACGTCTCATCTTTGTCAAGCTCGTACTCTCCGGTCGGTGCGGTCTGTCTGTTTATATCCTAAACTCACCTCGAAAACCCTCGTAGAAGTTAAAAATACTCGTCCTCTCTTCCTCTGCGCCTGTGTTCCTTCGTTTCTGCGGCCAAAACCTGCCAAAATGATACCGAACGGCTCCAGACGTGAGTCCCGCTTCAGCTCTTTTTCTGCTCTTATTGTCGTCATCTCCCTCTTCTTACTGTCCTTCTCCATCCAGTTTTTTTTTTATTCTGTTTGGCTCACATCTGCTCCGGCTATTAGATGTTGCAGCAGACATCAGTTTGACGATGTTCAGACCTACAGATCTGGAAGAAATATTCAAATCAGAGGAAACCAATTACATTTGTGGATAGTTGAGGTAATTGACCGTATCCTGTTTCAGTTTAACTCCGAGCCACAGATCCAGCTCCTCGTTAGGTTGTGCAACTGTGAAGTCTCTTCATCCCTTTATGGTCCTGCTTGAATGTTAATTTAAAAAAAAAAGAAGGCACAAGGCAGAAGGTGCTGATTTCAGGTTGGGATGTGATGATTCTGTATTATTGTGGTGAATGTGGAGGCTTACTTTGCCCCCTGGTGGTGAGAACGTAAACCTACTGACTCAAACTACATAAATGTTGAATTTATATCTGCTCACGGCCCGAAAACACTTAATTGTAGGAATAATTTCTTTCTCTTAATTCGCCTGATCTTCACCTTCTCGTTTTTCAGCCCCTGACCATCTTCCAGAGGTCCCTGACCACCATGCAGATCCAGATCCAGAGTCTGCTGCAGTTTGCTGTTCCTCTGTTCCCTACAGCTGAGGTACCCCCCCCCCCACATATATATTAATTTACAGCTCCTGCTCAGTATAAGGGAGTCTATTTATTTTAAAAGCAGGATGAGAATGATGTTCTTAAACGTGTTTTGATATCGTCGGTCGTCCCCGCAGGGAGACCTGCTGGGCATCCAGAATTTGCTGAACTCCTCTGAGGCCAGCCTGCACCAGCTGACCGCCCTGCTGGACTGCAGGGGGCTCAACAAGGTTCGTACACTGTCTCCAGCCACGGCCGCACAACTAGGTCACCAGGAGAGCAAGTAGCCAGGCAGGGTTTCTGCATGAAAGTGAAAGTGGGGCAAGGATCAGAGCCGAGCACGACACAACACAACAGAGAGAATCTTTGTTTTCCTCTTACTGTTTGTGAGTTTCCTGCTCCGTCTGACTCGTGCACTGTTACTTGTGTATGCAGTTGAGTTCACATGAGTAATGTGCATGATATGAATGAAAGTACGCGGCTTCCTGGAGGCGGCGCACAACGACACTCTAAGTGCTTTTTCATCTCTGACTCATTTTGTCTGCGGCGAATTCAAACAAGGGCCGTTAGAGCAAAGGGTGCTGTTGCCATTCGCGCGGCGTTCACGTTCTGCTTCGCCCTCTTCAGGACTACCTGGATGCGATGATGGGGGTGTGCTACGACGGCGTGGAGGGCGTGCTCTACCTCTGCCTCTTCTCCATCCTTGCAGCCTGCGCCTTCACTGTCATGCTGTGTGCCATTCCCAGGGCGTGGAGACAAATAGCCAGCAGGTCAGTTCGTTCTCCGCTCGCCTTCCTGCCTGAGCGCCCTCATTTCCTCGTCCTGCCTCCGCTGTGCTGCGTGAGCCAACTCATGCATGTGCGTGAATAGTTCTTTTTTTTTTTTTTACAATTGTACAAGAGACCAGATGTTTGGCCCAAAATGCAAATTCTCCTTTGCAAGGTCATGGACTATAAATAACGTTAATCTGAACTGTATCCTTGAAACATCAGTGCTCGTCCATTCAAAGCAAAGTACGCTTATGTTGAATGTTGTAAACCGTCCAATACAACTTAATATTTATATATCAAAAGCAGATATACTGCTAGATTCATTTCCTCTCATTCTGTCCGCTTTGTTTTGACCTATTTTTATACAATGAAAAATGACTTGCAGAGACTTTGCTTTTGAAATGTAATACAAGTATCATTTGATTACTATAATAGCAAAGGAAACTTTAAAAAAACGTGATAATTCAAAGGGAAATTCAGGATCTTCTACAATTTCTAAGCAGAATTATGGAGATTTACTAATTATATACATGTGATCGACCAATCACGAGTCAGTCTCAGCTGTCAATCAACACGTTTCATCCTGATTTATGGCATCAAAGAAATACAAACTGAACGTGGACATACATCACTGTTGTGTACGGTCCACTAACATGGAGGAGGCAGGGTTTATGACCTTTACAGAAGCCAGCCACCTCAAACCAACTGTCTCCCGATGTTTCTCCGTAGGGAACAAGACTACGACGACATTGACGAGGAGGACCCGTTCAACCCCCGGGCGAGGAGGATCGTCGCCCAGAACCCCAACCTCCCCAACATGCACAGCTTCTGCAGCTACACCAGCAGCATGGGCAGCCAGAGCAGCCTGCACCCGCCCGCCCCCGCCGTGTCCACCGCCCCCATGTCCGAGTACATGTGAGTGAACGGACGTAACGTGTGGAGCGTAACGACGAAGCTCCTTCAGCTTCTGAGTCACTTGTTTCGCTTTCCCCCAGGAACCAGGCGGCTCTGTTCGGGGGAAATCCTCGCTACGAGAACGCGCCGCTGATAGGACGCGGATCTCCGCCCCCTTCGGTGCGTTGGGTCCCAGAGGCCAAGTCCTCGCTATGATGTCACAGGAAGTTGTTTTCAAAACCAACTGCCTATAATTTCATTCATCATTTTAAGTATCGACTCAGGGAACATGCTCCTCTAAACTCCACGTTAATGCCACAGCCATGTTTACTAACGATTTAATGACTCCACCGTGCAACTGTGCCTTTTTCTGCCGGACCTCCCAGAAGTCTGACTCCAGAGCAACGAGAGGAGAAGTAATGCAGTTAATATTTAATCATGAGGCGACCGTCGTTTAGCTGCTCTCAGGCCAAATCCCCAGGCGGAGGCGACACGAGCCTTAAAACCCATGAAGGTTTACTTCATCCTGGAATAAATGTGCCCCCTGCTGGGCCCCTTGTGTCCTGTCAGATGTCAGAGATCAAAACAAA
The DNA here is from genome assembly GCF_022539355.2 of Hippoglossus stenolepis. Lineage (NCBI taxonomy): Eukaryota > Metazoa > Chordata > Actinopteri > Pleuronectiformes > Pleuronectidae > Hippoglossus > Hippoglossus stenolepis. The sequence goes on from NC_061503.1 coordinate 17,093,964, forward strand.
CACACATTTATTAACTTTTAAACAGCCTCATTTACAGTATAGAGCTGCAGTGGAATGGATTCTGCAGGTATTCAATCATGAGCTGTGTTTCAATTAAAGGAAACAGCAGAGACACATTTAACCGATCGTTCTTCAGTTTTTCTAAAAGGAAAAAAAAGCACCAAATACTTTATAGAAGCACAATATTCAATTTTATTTTATTCTATTTAATCTACTTTCCACTTTTCATGTTTTGTTTTGCCTCAGAATCTTATTTTTTTGTAGATGAAGAAGAAAGAAACATTATATCACATGATCGATTCTTGCTTTTCTGTCAGTCGTCATTCTCAGTCGCCATCAGCCTTTATTTGTAACTGGACTACATTTGAAAATGTGATGTTCTTTGCCTTATGACGTCTCTTTCTTGATTGTGATGTACAATTCAATTCTCCCTCATGACTGTGACTGTGCAGCACCATGCAGTCGTCTTCGGCTAACAGCTTCTTTTATATATTTTTGTGTGTGTGTGTGTGTGTGTCGTCTGTGTTTATTTGTTTGTTTATGTTCGTGTGTATCTTTCATTTCTGTATTTCCTCTTTTTTATTTAATCAACTTTTGGAGATATACTCTCAGCCGTATAGAAACAGAGTAAGTCTTTTCAACTCTTCCTCAGGATTGACTCCCCCTCCTCTTCTCCTCTGTTGCATCGATCACCTCTCCTCCACCTCTCATCACTTTGTTTGGTTCCTGTGCGGTTCTTCCTGTTTGGCATGGCTTCAAACTCACAACCTGTTGTCCTCATCCCAGACGGTGTCTCTCTGAGTTAGTGTGGGACGTCTGCCCCTGGTCTTCACAGGGTGGTACTGTAGTTGTATCCCTGTGATTTCCTCACAGTCGCCCCCTACTGTGCATGCAGTCCTGCTCCAACCATTCAGTCCTGTAGCTTGTGCTGCCACGAGGCGTTAGCACCATGCATCCAGTAGTGATATAGATGTATTTGTTATCGATGAGTTAGTTCAACAGGTTTCAATTAAAGGAAAACTCCACTAAACTTGGTCTTTAATTTAGTTTACAGTCTTTACAACTGTAATTAGCTTGGATCAGCAGCAGTTACAACTAGAGCTGCACTCAAATAAATAACAAATATGCATGAAAGCTGTTTTATCCTCTTGAATCCACATGATCGCAGCGACTCATTAGTGATAGTTGTAGGATTGTTGCACTATTTCTTTTGTACAGTGGCTGAAAAGTGTTTTTAAATCTGCTAGATTCACATTTGTATTTGCACCGAATTGAACATACTCATAAATATCAGTCTAACTCATAAATATGTCAAATTGTTTTTATTATGATCCATGAAATATTCCCTGAGAAACGCCATCTAGCAAAAAATATCCTGGATCTTTTATTAGTTAAAGTAAAGTAAGTTAAATACCTAAATACAAGCAGATGTAAAAGATTTTTGCCAAAGTAAAATTATACATTATACTGCCAATGATCTGTATGTTAAAGTTTGGTGAAGTCTTTTATTCTGCAGGAGAAGTTAGTATCAGTAGAGTTTTCTTAATCCTGGATCTCAATTACAATCCAGTTTAACTCCTGTGAATCCAAACCAACTACATAAACCTTCTCAGTCCTTCAGAGAGTTACTACATGTTGTCAAGAGGCAGATTCTCACTGCACTTTTCCTTTAAGCCCCTCATGACATTGTCTGTATTTTTAGCTGATGATCAGCAGTGAAATCACAGCGTCGACCTCTAACGTCTCCCCTGTGCTGTGTCTCTGTGTGTGTCTTCCACAGTACTCCCCGAGTATGAGGGCCACCTACCTGTCCATGACCGAGGAGCAGATTAGACACTTTGGAAACGACTTCCAAGCATAGACTTCTTAAACTGCCCCCTGGAGGAAGACGCCATCTCACACACACACACACACAGACACACATAGACACACACACTCGACAGGACAGGAGTGTGTCGTGCATCCAAGCATCACAAAGAACAGCGTAACGTGTCGTCCGTCTCAGGACAACATCAGAAACATATCTGTGCTGTTCTTCCGTGTGTCGTACGCTCGTAAAAAATGACTCATCTCAGTTTTTCTGCCCCAAGTCGAACTTTACCTGCTCTTGATCTGTTTGTGCTCCTGACACGTTCTGAAATATGAACTGTGTAGATCAGCCTTGTTGTCAGGCACGGGGGGGGAGGTGAGTTCAATATGCAGCTGATTAAACCTCCGCCAAGGCCCGACAGTCGAGTCAAGCTGCACCTTTATTCCACACACTCGTAGATATCAGTTCCCTTAATGTGCCTGTTTTTTTTTTTCACCCACATCCACAAATGATTCCCTGCGAAAACCGTTCTTTGGAAAAATGTTTCAATAAAAATTTAATAAGTTCCTCCCTCACACATTCTGCATCCTTCCACCAAGTTTGTTTGAAATCCATTCAGTACTTTTTGTGTAATATCGTTCAGAGTCGCACAAACAAACGCAGACAAACGATAACCTTTACAAATATTCAAACTTAAACACAGATTAAACACATAGAAACATTTGGGAATCAATAGTGAAATTGATTATGGAAAAATGTCCCAGTTTGATTTATCTGCTCTTTACGGAATAAGTCCCTTCACACCTTTGAAGAGAAGGTTTGTTTCACTTCTGACAACGTTCAGGTCTGTGAAGAAGGAAAATATTAACACACGCCGCTGTATTTTCTACATGTTGCGCTTCATGCTTGACAACATGTGAAGCACCGACAACACACCGGAGGAGGAACCGTCGTAATTTATTTACGTTCACACACACACACGCGTGAAGCTTTATGTTTCTCTGGACACGAGACGACCTTGAGACCACGACCTCTGTAAATAAAAGCAATTGTCCAATAACAGACTGTTGTCTTTTACTCTGATTTGATTTTGTTTTTAAACAAACGTGCCAATTTTTTTCAATATTTTTTCTAGTTTTGTGTGGCAGCGTCACATAGATGTTTTATTTTTTTCTAAAGGGCCATTCATCCATCTCGTCTTTTCGGACTAACTCGATGAAGTTGTCATTTCTGCTGTAATCTGGGACGCCGTGCTGCACTAACTGTCATTAATGAGAATATTCAGGTAATTTCTTTTTCCTCAGTACGTGGTTGGGACGACTAACAGTAGGGATTTAAAGCATTAGTCTTGATTTGTGTCATTCAGCATGTTTCACTGTACAGGCACTGAGTGGTGCTGCAGTCTGTGTGGGGCCCCCAGACTCGGGGGCCCGACTGCGAGTTCAATAAACCTGTTTTTTTGAGTACTTCCTGGTGTGCGTTCATTTTGTTGTTGGGTGTTAACGCAACGTCATGTTTTACTCATCGACGTCAATGATGTGGGTACATATAAAAAAAATGGTGTCATAATTTTGTATCTAATAAATTTGTAGTTGGGACAAAACCATAGACTGTTTGTTCTCCAGTGAGGTAGTTTCTGATTCTTACCAGCAGATGTCAGTATAGTGCTACAGTAGAAGCTGCATTGAAACTGCAGGGACTTTATTTTAGTTTAGTGACCAGTGTGTATTTTAGGTCTGAAAACTCTATGAGACCCAACAAATTAAGAAGACACTTGCATGTGTTCTTTTGCGTGAAACAAGACCTCGTTATTCCAGCGCTGCTGCTGCGCTGGAACTGAGCTGGATTTGTATTATTACTACAAACGACCCAGAGAGAACCAGACATTCGACATATTTAATATATAACTGCAGTGAAATTCCACAATAGAGTTGAGCTTCTGGATCCTGCTGTGATTGTTATTTATCCCATGTTGCACCCATTAAAAGCTTATATAAGAAATATTGCAGATAGGCTCTAATTAAGTGATAATGATTAGCTTCTTACTTTTTCTCAGATATTAGCATTTATCAGGTTGTGAATCGAGGGCTCGTGCATCTCCACAAATGTTGGCTATTGAGAGATTCCCTTTAAAAAATGCTAAAATCAATGATGCAGAGGTCATCATATCCAGACTCTAAGTGTCTTCTATAGGTAAAGCTTTGTTATTGGCAAGCAGGCAGGCTTAGGGCCTCAATCCATTCATGGCCCAGGAGCCTCAGATTGTCAGAGACAAGGTGGGATCAAGGCGGTGTACCATCAGCAGGGCAGACAGGGCAGCACTCTCCGTTTGGGTAGGCGCAGTCGGGTGTGACCACGCAGATCACCTGGTAGCACGCGACTAATCCACTTTCGCAGAAGCAGGTCTTGCAGAGCTCTGGTTTCCATTCACTCTTGTCAATGTACAACTGTCCATCAAATGTGCAGCTGCCGTGTGAGACTGAAAGGAAAGGAGAGAACCGCGGTGAGTTTGGTAACAGTCAGAGTAAATATCCCCCCCCCCCAAAAACAGAGTGATCAACTGGGTTTGAAGTTCCATGGGAGCCAGATGTGTCCCTGCACCAGACAAGACAACTTAAAACTCATAAAACTAGAGCTGCTTGGATCCAATGTGACACACAAAACCTAAAATTCAGCAAAGTGTTGATTTATCAGTGTCACTTTTTTCAATATTGTACTTGTAATGAACGCTGATGTAAAGACCTGACCTCTGGCATGAAGCTCGCACCCTTTGGCCAATGTCTATTTTTACTAACAGCAACCTTTGACCTTTCTGTCCCTTGATCACTGTCATCCAGGCCACACTAAGATTTCATCTGGAACACGTTTATTGAAGGATTTAAACCGAGCTTCTATGGAAGTTTAACATCAGGGATTGTTTTTTAAGTAACATTGGGCCTGCGTCATGTCAGAATACAGAACTTCATGGAGCAAAAGGAACCACAAGTCATTATCCAACATCTGCTCGACTGCAGTGAAGGATTTGCTCCTGTGGAAAATAACTCTGGGCACAATCACATTTCAATCTGGTGGTTGGGGAGTTTGAGGCCTTAGAGGAGCGAGCACCGGTGGATCCACAGTTCCAGTAGTTGCCACAGAGCTGCGCTGTTGGCCCACAGAACTGTGTCTTCCGCACCCTTCTTCTCCTGCTTGGTGATTAATTGATGTCTAGACCTTTTTTCACTGTCGACGTCAGACTTTAGCGATTTTTCCACTGCTGCTTTTTTTTCCAGTTTAATGCAAACAGGAAAAATGTCGTTTGATTGTGTATGGTAACCTCCCAAAGCTTTTTTTTTTACAAAAACTTTTAAAGCCTTTTAAAGCCAGAAAAAGTCTCCACTGTCACGTTTATCCACATCTCGAGGGGGCCACAAGTCCCAAAACAAGTCAAATCAAAGTGTGAAAGTGATACTTACTATCATCCTCGCCTTCACCTCTCGCCAAAAGCACTGCTGCGCTCAGCAACAGAGCTAACCGAATATCCACAAAGCTGAACATGTCTAAATATTAGGCATGTAGTTTCTTTGAGACAAGGGGGGAATCCTTTTTTTCCTCAGACACCACTCATGTACGGTAGGGTCCGGTCTTTGCGTAACTCCAATCCAGACCCTAGCAGAAACTCCCGACTGCTTAAACAAATGACTTAGCTTGGCTTTTATATGCCACAGAGTTTTGGGGAGGTCCCGAGCGCAGCAGATCACTTCTACATGTTCAAGGGGCAGAGTCCCTCCTTCATCAGAGAGAGGGGCCGTCTTAAGAAACCATGTCAAACAAGTTCACGTTTGTCAAGCATCTGCAACCAGCTGCAGATTCATCATGTCACACAACCATTGCATCCAAATAAAATCTACCAACCAGAGGTCAATATGAATTGTGAACATTTCCCAAGTCATTCATATATTGTATGTTTTTCCATTTGAACCCTTCTTCTACCAACTTTCATCTTTCTAATGAATAAAATGTGCCGATATAATTCATCATTTCTGTCAATCCTTCATAAATCAACAGTAATCCAAAAGTACACAGAACAGAGATTTTAAAAAACATTGTACGTCAACCTGTGCAAAGATCCACCTTTCCAAAAGAGGCATGGCCGTCCCATGATGTTAGAGACAGGGAGGGAGGGAGGGAGGAAACCCGGCAGATCCACAAAGCATTCTGGTTACACTGTGGACACGTTGCAGCTTCTACAACTACAGAATGGCCTGATTCGAACTCTGAGTTAACCTCTGACGAGTCTCCTCCTGACATTCAAACCCAATGACGCTTCCCCGTCTTCACTAGTTGGAATCAATGGAGGATTCGAACATTAGACATTTAAGAAACGTGCATCACAAGCAGATGAAGCATGTTTGACTGCTGATCCGGGCGTGAACACCCCATAGACACTTTAAATATCTTTAAAAAGTGGTAATAAAGTCAATGATTGTCGTACAATTTTCTCAAAAATGGAGAAAGTATTACAATTCAACAAAGAAGCATTAACACCATGAAAGAAAAATGCAGGAAATGTTCAAAACGAAGAAACTCAGTTGCAAGAGAGGTTGCATGAAAGCATCATACTAGCAATGAGAATTATCTTTTGCCAAATTATCATGAATTCATCATTAAAAAGATGCACAACACCCCCCAAAAGAAACTTAACTAAACTCATTCAGATTAGATTAAATCAATAAAACAACCACAGAATTCCCTGTAGACGTTTGTCTCCTCCACGTGTGCACACTCAGCACAAACTTTATCTTCTTTATGTTAGTTAGTAGCTCGGCTGCTGAGAAAATGAATAGTCTCCAGGGGAAGAAACTGTGTGGTTAGTGATTTTGTTTGCACTAAGCAGGTATTTCTGGTTTTTTTCAGCACCTGTTGCTCATCTAATGAAAGCAGCACGTCTGCTCAAACACCTGACAAACACGGACACAGCTGTCAATCATCACCTCAGCGACGCTACACATGTTTCTCCTCACCCTCGGTCTGAGGGAGGCTTATGTAACAAGAAGATGATACTGATATGTAATGTACACTGATATCGGAATAATGTGCATCTTCTTCGCAATAAAACTGTCCAGCATCTTCGCTATTTGATGATTTAAAAAAGGGCCGATAAGAGAACTGGGAAATAAAATAATATCAATAATTACTGCAGTGTAATATTCATAAATAGCAATATAACAAAAGTTCAATATGTTGATATAATGCTAATGCTTTGTTGAATTACATTGAGGATGTATAACTATATACAAAACCAAAGCACTTGTTGTAAAGCACAAGTGGCCCCAGACTCAGGGGCCCGACTGTGAGTTCAATAAACCTGTTTGTTTGAGTACTTCCTGGTGTGCGTTCATTTTGTTGTTGGGTGTTAACGCAACGTCATGTTTTACTCTCATCGACGTCAATGATGTGGGTACATTTAATACATTTGTAGTTGGCACAAAACCATAGACTGTTTGCTCTCCAGTGAGGTAGTTACTCACTCTTACCAGCAGAGGTCAGTATAGTGCTACAGTAGAAGCTGCATTAAACCTGGAGGGACTTTAGTTTAGTTTAGTGACGAACAAATCAGGAGGTAAAATATTAAATAATAAATATAAAAATAATGAACAAGGTGAATATAATATATTTAGTAATATATATTAGATAGATAGACAGACGGATGGATAGATTGATAAATAGATAAATAGATAAATAGATAGATAGATGGATAGAAACAGTATTTGTTGCATGAACCTCTTTGTAAATCTTTCTAGGAGCAACTAAAAAGAAAAAGGAAACAAACGCTATAAGCGGAAGTGGTGTTGTTTACAGTAGCTGGTGTGTAGCTGCCGGGTCTCCAGGGACAACACACACGCACGCTCGCGCACGCACGCACAAACATGCACGTGCGTGCGCGCAGAGCAGCGACAGACGGGGCAGTGAGTGTAGCAGGTGAGCTGCTGCTGCTGCTGTGACCTGTGGTACCTGTCTGTCTGTTACTCTGTCTGTTAGTCTGCCTGTTAGTCTGAAGCGTCGGTGCGTGTCGGTGCGTGTTGGTGCGTGTTGGTGCGTGTGCGCGCACGGTGAAGCGGACATCGTGAAGCTGCTTCGCTCCGGGCGGCAGCTCCTGGTTGTTCCCCCGCACACAGACGCTGAGAGGCGGCCAGTGCAGCCGCAGGGAGCTGCAGGAGAAAGAGGAGGAAGAGGAGGAAGAGGAGCAGGATGCTTCAGGGTCCCATCTGACGCCCACTGTCCTGCACTGAAGGACCATGAAGGACACGGGGGAGACCAAGGAGCAGCAACTCACTGTGAGTCCCGTTACTTTAAACCAGATCCTGAGCTGTAACTTTTATTATCTGTGATTATAAGAGTTTCATCAAACGAGCTGTTATCAGTGATCGATAATAGATACAACTCAGTTTATTAGGGACAGGTCACTGTTATTCTACCTTTGATTTTCAGTTTTCAATGATTAGGAAATTACATGTTTATGTCCAAGGGCGACAAAACAATATCAGTAATTGTCATCGACATCATAAATGATCCACCTTAGATTTATATAATGTTTTGTTTCTCGTTATCTGCACATCAATAAGAGTCTTTAAACTTAACAGAAATAATAAGATGTCATTGATCAATAATAATAATAAAGCAAACAAATAAAATATCACCCAGACTTCGTCCATAGTTAAAAGTGTTGCACTGGAAAACAAGTGTTTCTATTTCTGTCCAATCTGTTTTCATACATGAGGAGTAATTGAACTTATTTAGACCAGTTTAACAACATCACTCTTTTACAGACATCAGAAAGGTAGATTTATATTAAAAAATTTGGGACAGTTATCATATGTAGTTTGGACAGTTATTGGAAATCCGTATTTACTGTATTCAACTGACTATTTTTTTCACGTTTTGTACATTTACAGACGTCACCTGATGCTTTAGGACATGATCATTTATCACTGATGTTTTATCCACCAAACATTTATAGACAATAGAATAACCATGCGTGTATTAATCCAGATAATCCTGTACAGATTAACTGACAGTAGAAATAATAGTTTCTTGCAGCTCAGCCCTTCACTCGCTGCACTGTGCTCATCTGAATTATTGAAGTTGCTGTTTCAGTTGCTTGCCCCCCCCCCTCTCCCTCTCTCCCTCTCTCCTCTCTCTCTCTCTCTCTCTCTCTCTCTCTCTCTCTCTCTCTCTCTCTCTCTCTCTCTTCCAGCATGTAATAAGCTTTCTGCTCACGCTGACTCACACAAGACCTCGTTATTCCAGCGCTGCTGCTGCGCTGGAACTGAGCTGGATTTGTATTATCACTACAAACGACCCAGAGAGAACCAGACATTCGACATATTTAATATATAACTGCAGTGAAATTCCACAATAGAGTTGAGTTTAAATATCCCGGCCGGCTTCTGGATCCTGCTGTGATTGTTATTTATCCCATTTTACTCCCATTAAAGGCTTATGTAAGAAATATTGCAGATAGGCTCTAATTAAGTGTAATAATGTGATAATGATTAGCTTCTTACTTCTCTCAGATATTAGCATTTCATCAGGTTGTTGGCTATTGAGAGATTCCCTTTAAAAAAATGCTAAAATCAATGATGCAGAGGTCATCATATCCAGACTCTGAGTGTCTTCTATAGGTAAAGCTTTGTTATTCCTGAATCCTACACCTCCATGTAGTGTATTTTATTTACAGTGTCCCTGTCTGTCTTTTTACATTTTCAAATCTTTAAATTCTACATCCCCTCTTTTTTTTTTTTAGCACAGGACATTTTGTAGCCTCACATCTCAAGTGAGTCCTGATGAGCTCTTCAGGGATCATTTTCTAACACTTGTTGAAGGCGTTCAGCTCACAAATCAACCACTTTCCTCTGCTGAGCACCACACATCTTTAAAATCAGGTGTGAAACCAGAAGAATATTACTTCCGTGGCCCCAGAGGAGCTTTGCCAAGTCTTAGAAAATGACCCCCCGAAGAGCTCACCAGGATTTCACTACATTTACATATCTATTCAATTTAAACTCCCACATCCAACTGCATCGCCTGCAGACACATGAGGTAAAGAAGAAGTCATTCAGTGCTGTCAGTCTCATTTGTCGCCATCATTGTTGTCATTTCCCTCAACTGAATATCTGTGAGTCCATTAAACTCAAAGACGACTGAGTTCTCTCTCTGTGTGCCGCAGGTTGCCCTGAGGATCCGACCCCTCAACGATGCAGAGCAGGAGGAGGCGGCTACGATCGTGGCCCACAGAGTGGACGACCAGGTGAGACGGTCGTCGCTCTGTGTGTGTGTGTGTCACTGTCCTGTTCACCTCTGTGCATGGGGGGGGCAGTGTGTGTGTGTGGCCTGTTGTCTCTGCCCCTCAGAGTCACGAGGCCGATCAGGTAAAGTCTCTGCAGGGACCTCAGTGCAGCCGGGAGCTTTTTCTCTTTCAAAGAACAACTTGTTAGTAAAGCTCATGATATGAACTGGAGCCCAAGGATTACTGGACTTTCAAGGTCATTCGTAGGTAGTGAAAGAAAACATACATTTTGTGTGTGTGTGTGTGTGTGTGTGTGTGTGTGTGTGTGTGTGTGTGTGTGTGTGTGTGTGTGTGTGTGTGTGTGTGTGTGTGTGTGTGTGTGTTTATATATTTGGTAGAAAGCATCTTTTCTCTTTCTCTTCACTTTCTGATTTTCTTTTACAAGTAAATTCCGTTGAAAGGATCCATTGTGATAATTGTATTTCACATTAGAATAACCCACGACGGGAACATTTCAGAATCTAGATTGCACTTCACAACCTGAAACTTTTACTTTGCAGGTGAACATTCTTCTGTTTCCTTGTACAGATTTTATTGTATAAGTTGGTTGATGGAACACGTCAACGCTGTGCTGCTCTGAATTGTGTTGCACGTCTTCATTCTTTGCGACAGACAAACATTAACGGCGTTTAGACGACATTGGCGATCTAATAATAAGATCACACCCGATAACGTTAACTCAGTGTTTACTGAGGTCGTTACCACATGACCTCCGGTATGAGGACGTACGGTTTCCACAGTCTCTCCACGAGGACCATATTTACCAGCAGCCCTTGCGTTTGGACCCGGTCCCTCGAGGGACATCGGGGACCATTTAGCGATGCCACCAGTGAGCGTGTTAAGATGATGAAGGTGGTGGAAATGATAATGAGCGTCACGGCTGGGAAGCTGCTGAAGCCAGGTTATTTATTTATTTATTAGGACGGCTGGTCCTCCTGGGGCTCACCTCAGAAACACACATTAAAAAACAGAACAAATTTGAAACTACACAACAGGAGACAACAAAAACAACACATAATGAATCATATTTGAATAGAATAATAATGAACAAGCACTGACTCACAACTAGAAGAATCCGAATTGTTTCAACTCTCTAACCCTTCAGCAAAAAAACACAAGTCAATCACATCAGAGCTAAATTACTTGTTGTGTAATAGTTCTCCGCAGAATAATTCTGGCATATTCACAATAACTTTAATCATACAGCATCTTTCACAACAGCCGTTACAAAGAGGACAAATAAAAACAAGACAACGAAACATCAAAGACAAGAAGCCGATGACATTTAAAATCAAAGACAGATAATTATGATATACAGGTAATGGAATATCTAAACTGAAGAACAGCAGTTAGAAAGATACGTCATTGAAAGTAACGACAAAAGAAAAGGATAAATGAAAAATATGTAAGAGAAAATATGTCACGATAACAGAAACATTATTTTCAGCTCGTGCTGCCAGAGGCTTTTACTAGAAACCGATAATCCGCGGCGCCGCGTTCCGACTTGTTTGTCTGTCTTCTCAGAAGTAATTCAATTACACAGAGTCTCGAGGACAACATCAGCACTTCTGTCTGCCATGACATCATTAAAATGGGCTTGGACTCGGGGGGGATTAGGGCATCGCGGCAGGCGAGGGAGGCAGATACATGTGCTGACACCAGCACAACCACACAGGGCGTTGTTATTGTCTTTGTTGGTCCCACCCTCTGAATATCACACGTTATGGTGTGTGTGTGTGTGTGTGTGTGTGTGTGTGTGTGTGTGTGTGTGTGTGTGTGTGTGTGTGTGTGTGTGTGTGTGTGTGTGTGTGTGTGTGTGTGTGTGTGTGTGTGTGTGTGTGTGTGTGGAGGAGTTGGAAATGGTCAGATATGTTGCATGGCTGTTGCCGGGTCACGTTAAGTTCATTGAGATACGTTGGCAGCAGGGGATTAGCGGCGTTTACACACACACACACACACACACACACACACACACACACTTGTTATTGAGACGCTGGGCTTTCTGGGAATCTGTTGTTTACCTGTTGGGTTTACCTGGACTGCCCTGGCATGGGTGGAGGGGACAGGTCAACAACAATAACAACAGAGGGGAGGGGATTATCCTGCTCGGCATTGATGAGGCTGTTAGACCTATTACCCCCTCCCCCGACACGCCTCATACAAATACATGCTGATAAATTCATTTAAAAAAACATTTAAACACACCCGTCCCTTTGCCAACACACACAAACACACACATTATGTCCTGATTGCTTTGTTTCCTTTACGAGCATATGGACGCCAGGTAACGTGCTCAGACAGATTAGCAGAGCGCTTGGCCGACAGGGTGGGAGCACTCAGATCTGGCTGCCCAGGCAGAAAGCAGACGACTGGGAGCTGAATGGATAAGCCAGTGAGCTCATTGGGCGGGTTTTAGCTCAGGTTAAGCCTTTTGCCACCTGCTCCCCCTTGGGGGCTCCAGCCACCGCCTTTCATGGACCACCTGTTGCTTGTTTGCACCCAATGAGCTTTCCTTATCACCAGAGTGAGTAGTACACAGGTCAGAGGTGAACTGCGGTGGATACTGTATGAATGGGATATTAAATGGCTCAGGGTTTAACATCCGTGATATTAAAGCTAATTTCTAACGTAGTTTATCCCAAAACTGTGTTCACGATACTCGGGCTTTTCTACAGTACATTTCAGGAGCATTTGTATTTGTGGTCACGAAATCATAAAGTCCCTCTGGAAATCTTTTTGGAAAATGTCCAGACTTCAGTGCTTGTTTGAAAAAGCGGCCAACGTGAAAATCAATAAAGAAAAAAATAATAATTACTCCCCTATTATGTTTTGGGCCAGCATGTCCTTGGACAAGACATTTAAATGATGTATTAGAGACTAATTGACTCAGTGTTTGTGTAATGATGCACAAACCATTAGGAACAGACTGGAACCAACTCAAAAAAAAATCATGCAAAATGAAAATATAGCAAAGCTCATCTTGTCCCTCTGTTAGAATTAAGAACAAATGTTGTTGACGTGTTGTTGATGACGAACAAGTTGTTCTCATGTGATCAACGCTGGAGTAAAAGACCCGGAGAGGGGGATAAAGATGGTCGCTCCGCCTCGTGGACGGGACGATTTCCCCTCTCTACTCATTTCACTTTATTTAGTTGTGGCTCTAAAAGCTCAAACATGTGGCTGGAGATTAGAACATACATTAGACAGGATGTCCTGCAGCTGTCTTGTACAGCGTGGTCATATTAGTCACCGTGTTCATACACTTGTCCGTATCTTGTTTGTGGAAGTGAGTGTTTACAGCGTTCAGCCTCAGCCCCTCCAACTTGTTAAGCTGGTCTTCGGCAGCGCTGGTCTGTCAGCAGCACACAGTGGGGAATGCTTTACAGTGAGGCCTCGTCTCCATGGATACACCTCCACAAGATCAGGGCCATTGTTTTGTTTGTGTTTTTTTGTTTTTTTCGCCTGTATCCCTGTTCCCCCGCGCTCCGCTCCTCCGCGCAGGAGAATTAAGAAAAAACCATGAGTGGAAGAAGCCCACAACCACATCGTGTTTATCTTTTCACAGCCGTGGTGAATAGATGCATTCAGGGACATTTCACTCATCTCGCTCGTCAACGCAATCTGGATTGGACTGAGAGTGCAGAAGCAGTAAATACATAGTGCACTAACTATTGATCTTTTCAGAGAACACAGGCCGTAAAAGCACTTTTTCACAGATGAGAGGTTTTTCCAGCCCGGCCTTCATTCATATGTTTACCTGATAGAAAGAAAAACCTGAGGTGCAGGTGGTTTCATTCTGATCACAGAGGGAGAGAATGTCAGCCAGCAGGCAAACAACTTCTCCTCCTGGTTCCTTTGTAAAGATCAAGTCCTTCAAACACAAGCAGCAGCATTCAGCCCGTTCCAAGCACAAGTCGACTTGATTACACTGTGTCCGTGAATCGGCACATTTTTCTGGCTCTGCAGCGGACAAAGCTCCTCACCTGAAGTGCAGTGTAGAGTTTCCTCCGACCTCCACATGGGTCTGTGAGTGAAAGGACATTCGGCCTGATTCTGCAAAGTCAGCCCCCCCTCCCCCCCCCCTGCCCCTGCAAAACAAACCGCAGTGAATGAGAAAGGCTTTTCACTCTGAACGGCATCTAAACTGTGATGTTATCGAACGTTGGCGAACACACAAGTGAGAGGAGACGTCAGGATTTTGGAGAGTGTGAATGAGGCAGAGGAGATTTTGTGCAAAGTTCAAGTGCTCAACCAAACTGGAGGACTGATGCAGCACTGATATCAGTTTGATACTGAGCCAGACAGCAGGATTAGGTTTCAACAATAGGATTGTCTATGTCCATGTCTATGTTTATGTGTCGTGCATCAGCAGTGGGTCGGTAGTCACGTATATGCCACTAGAAGGAGAGCTGACATACATGTAGCACGGACGGGGGCTTGAAACAAAGATGTAGGCGTTTGGAGATATTTCACGCTCGCTATGCCAAGTTCAGGTTACACAACACACACGACTACTATGTCTGGTCCGCTGTGATTGGCTGTGGTTGGTCTATTTGCCTGCTAGAAATCTATGGTCATAGTTTGCGATAAATCTAGTGTCTGCGAACCCCTCGAAAGTCATTCCAGTCTCAGTGGGCCACACAGGTTATTAATAAAGCACTGGTATCACATTGATATCTGGTATCGGCCCAAATCCAAGGTGTTCTGATGGCGTCCTGCGTTTCTACTTCTGAAATCATGCAGTAGTAACATGCATCAGAAACCCTCAAATTTGAGCATCTCAATATAAAAATAGTCAGCTCCCATGCTGCCTTCATGTTCCCTCACCCTCTGCTTGTGGACCGTTCTCTTCAGAACAGTCCATCTCCATAATAGCCTCGTTAAAAATCTGTGGAAACGTGAAAAAGGGCACATTTTGTCTTGTTTTTACGACACAGCGTGTTTGAATAGCTTCATGTTTGGACAGGAGAGCAACTACAAATAGCCGTGTCCTTTTTAGCAGCGACGGTTTAACCTCTTCACACAGAGGCGGAGCCGGGAGGGAGACGTGGACCTAAAGTAGCATCAGTGGTGGAGAGGAGGAGAAATGAATTGGAAGCACGGGAGAGTTTATTTCGGGTCGTGCACAGAAGTTAGTCCGGCTTTATCTCCTGTCTGGGTTAATATGTCAGCTCAAACAAACCCTCTGACCTCGGAAAGTGGATAATCTTCGCTTTCCTTCGCTTTACTCTTACTCCACTTCTCCTTCTCGGCCGCTCTCTGACTCCACTGATCCCTTGCACTCCCTCTCATGGGTGCGTGTCTGTGTGTGTGTGTGTGTAGTGTGTGTTTGATCCCTCTCGGCGCCCTCCCCTGCTCCTCCACTCCTGATTACGATGAGAGGCGCAGGGCGTGTCGCTTCACCACGAGCAGCCGCTGAAGGAGGCGCTGGAGGGGCCCCGCGGCTGGTCCTGCTGAAGTGCTCGAGTAAACACGTTCACTCCCGAGGAATCAAAATGAGCTCCTTATTGTTGTTATTATGATTATTATACAATGCGGTTGTTATATAATGAAGAACCGTGTGGCAGGTGTGAGCTGCTGAGTCATTCTCTGGGCCACGAGGGGACGATGACAAGCACGGAACTACCCAACGGGCTTTTGCTGCAACCTCATTGGCTCATTGCGTTCTAGATTATGAAAGCACAACCTCGTTTCCATTTCAGCGGATTCATTTTGGTGCTGCTCAGTTTTGTGTAACAGAATCAGCAGCACGATGTTCCCCTGCTTCCTCCGCCGCCACCTAATACCTCTTACACAAGCAGGAAGTGCAGGTCAGCCGCAGGGGCATCAATACGCCGCCTTTATTGAGCCAGAGAGACGAGCAGGGATTCGTCGATTGTAACACAAACTGATTGTCACGGCAAAGTTCACACGATTAAGTGTCCCCTTGAAATCTCATGAAGACACTAACGAATTAAACTGAACGGAAAAGTGGAAAAGAACGAATAAAGGAGTTGTTGAAAGGGTCAGAGGCGTGGAAACAGCAACAGGTGGACAGAAAGAGGAGAATATGAGGATGAAGAGAAGAGGTGTCACTGAGGACAGACACATCTGCAGCCGGCCATCGGGTGTTTACAGAGAAATCATGTCCTGCATGTCTCGGGATTTAAGGAGCTACAGGGAGCAAGTCTCTGAGGGGGGGTTTCAGTGAAACGCTCCACTGTCATAACATGGTGTTGTTTGTGTGGTGAGGCTCAGGCCTGACGCTGTCTTTGGGAACAATGATGTTACCTGAGCGGGAAACTGCCTCATCCACCAGAGCGGAGCTGAGGAGCCTGTGAAAAACTGGACTGTGTCAGGACTTCATTTGTTGTGGATTTTGTTTTTGAGCGCTTCAACTGGAAATGTTAAAACTGAGAATATATTATTTAAAAAGAAAAAAGAATCCTGAGTGCTGCTGACATGACTCCGGAAAGTGAAGCCAAAGCGGGAGTCCCTGAAACCTGTGTTCTCTCGGATGACCAGCAGAGGGCGACTCCACTAGTTATAGTTTCTATAAAGGTTATAAGAAAAGGACTCGGTTTCTCACTTGATTTATAAGAGAGTTAAATAGACTATAAAGCACCGTATGCATTGGGGCGTGGTGACTGACAGCCACTACTTTCCAATGGGTGCAGGTCACAGGTGTAGGTGGCTCCACCCTTCACTCTGCCACTCCCGCCATAATTATCACCTCCCATCAATACAAGAATCCTTTAGACGTGTTTGTTTTGTTGTCAGAACTCTTCCTGTTTCAACACCTTTAATACGCACACCTCTCACAACCCTTTTAGCAGGACAGTTCTTCATCCACATAACAATTCAGCTTTCTGCGTAATGCGCTGTAGCGTCTGAAAGGCTGCGGGAACTCGCTCCAGCCGTTCTTTAGGTGTTTTTTCCGTCTTTTTTCTCGAGGACAACAGATCTGTCTTTAATCTTCAGGAAAAGCGAACAGCGCACTTTATTTCCAAAAGTTCATGGTGTGCAGCGGCTGCTGGCGACTTGGAAAGAAGCTACTTGAAAAGACTAATGGCTGCTTTTGTGTTTCGCACAGACGTCATCTCTCGCTCTGTCATGTCAACGGATTGCAAAAGGGACTGAAATAGCGAGCTGTCGAGCACCAGTCTGCTATTACTGATGTCATTACATGTGAACATGGGCGTAGAGCTAACCCGACACGGTGTGGAGTGGATCCTTGCACAGCTTCATGCTCTCTCCTGCTGAAAAGACCTTTCCACTGGGTGCAATCCACAAAATGTCTTTTTTAATCTGCTTAATCAGCCTGAGGAGAGTTGTGTAATAATGTGAATGATCTAAAATGTAAGAATTCTTAGTTAGAATGCCAGCAAGGCAGGTAATTGCCTGGGGCCCCAAGCTGGAAGAGGGCCCCTGAGAAAGGCAGCCCCCCGTCACTTCTATAAGCAGCCATGCACTAGAGTGTGGCTGCCCGACTCCACGGGACCCGACAAGTCAGGCCGAGCTCGGACAGAAATTGGGTTCGGGTCGGGTTCTGTCGCGTTGGCTGGCTCTACTTTAACTTGAATGCTGCACGCCAGTAATTGGACCCTCGGGTGTCTGTTGTTTGATGTTGTGTTGAGTGGATAAGCAGCTTTACTGGTAAAGAGGTTGTGTTTCCATCCTCTTCAGTTAGTTTGCAGTATATCTAAAAAAGAACTAAGAGCTATCGATACAAAGAAAGAAAAAAAACGAAGGTATTTTACGAGTTTTGCACATAAAATAAGGATGCTGAATATATTTGATTACTTTATGTTACGGGTGACCCCCCAGGTCACCGTGCACCCTCCCCACACTTCACACTTTGTTGATATGCGGAGGTTCAGTGAATCGCTCTCATGGATGACAAATTGCTGTGTTGTTCCTCCATATCCTTTGTAACCATCTGTGCCCGTGACATCCAACAATACAGCTGCGCCGCGCGGCCTCGACACAGAATTGACGAGGGAAAAACACGGACAGGTGGCGGAAAGAAAGAAAAGCAATTCCTCTCATCCAGCTCGTGATGTTTCAAGACGTCTTGTTGCGTAAGGTGGCAGGAATCCAATCCCAAAGTGTGTGTGTGTGTGTACATGTAAGTGTCTGGGTCGGACCTTCGTCTGACTGCACTGATCCGGCGTTCGTTTGTCTTACGTGACCTCAAATGCAAGAGCAGACTTTGCCATCAAGCTCCCTGTATCAGGTACACTGCGAGCCAGCGCACGCCTCCGATCGTCAAGAGCCCCTGAAACGGGATATACAGTAGCATTGTGCGGCGAGGGCAGCTCCGAGGTTTTCTATCAGATAACCAGCCGCAATTGTGCCCGCTGGACTTTCCAAAGCTTTGGTTGCGTCTCTGAAAGAGCAGCTTGAAAGGTGGCCCCGCAAAGGTCACTGCCTGGACCTGATTGCTTTCTTTCGGTGATCTTGATCCTTTGTCCGCTGCAGGGTTTTCTTGATGCAGCACACAGATGTCATGGTTGATGGATTCTGATGTCATTGTGCAGCCTGAAGATAAGGGAAGGGGATCTGGTGAAACGTACACACAGGGAGAGAGAGAGAGCACTAAACATCCACAGCACGGCTGCTCGACACCAAAATTATGTTTTTTGTGTGTGAATACAACAATCTACAGGATTGTGTGTGAGTCAGGTTCGATATGATTCAATGAGGGTCACAGTGAGGATCTGACGCATGACACTAAAACAAAAGCTCTTCCTTTAGTCTCCCCTGTACGTGCGTGGTCAACCCGACGGGCTGGAGAAGAGAGGATGTAATCTCACGACCTTTGAAAGCAGAGCAATAAAGACAGGACACAAGTGCAGGCAATAAAACGTGACATCAGTGTGGACAGGTGGTCGGACATGGGGGTTCAAACCCAGTCTGTGTGTTTTTGTTTAAAATGGACGTGTCTATTGTCCGTGGCCCCGAGAGCTCAACACACTACAATTCAAGAAAACATGCAAATAAAGAAAAGAAAAAATATAAAAGAAAAGACTCACAACGTTGTGCCGTGAGTAATTGGTTGTGTTGTGAGTATTTAGTTGTGTTGTGACTAATTAATTGTGTTGTGTTGGGAGTGTTTGCCGCTCATGTTTCGTCAAATTGCATGAGTGTATTTGTGTGTTTGTTGCAGTGTGTTGACCTCTCAGTGGCACCGTACATTTCATCCTCCTGTTGTCTCTTCTCTTAGATTCTCCTCTCTCCTCACTGCAGGTTTTAAACTGTATTTGTACTTATTAGTAGCTGCTGCATTTAGCTGCAGACAAGAGATCCTGAATGTTTCTCAACACACACTCGATATCGTCCAGTTTCCAGGTAGAAGCCTGATCATCACTGAGATTATCTGTGTCATTGTAGTACGAGAGGCGCTCAGTGCGCTGAAGGTCATTTATGAGATCGCTCTTTTGTCATTTAACTAGTGATTCTTTAGCGATTATTTGGACATAAAAAGGTTTTGATGTCACTGACTTTCGTTGGCCGTCTTGGCAGCGTCTGCCACTTGGCACGTGATAGCGTAGCGAGTCATGGACAACCAACCAGGGCAGGCAGGACTTGTGAAACCGCACCACATCCAGGCTTTGAATTATGGATCTGCGGTGGGACTTGGCAGCGCGATGATCAGCAGGACGGCCAAGCAAGTAACGGCGTTAGCGACCAGAGCGGCAGCAGGGCCTCTTGATTAGAGAAACCCATCATCCAGGGGGGGGGGGCACTGGGCAGCAGCGCGCCGCTCGTACCCGTCCGCTCTCTATGGCGTTTAGATAACTCCATCCCGCTAATTGGTTTCATGTCACCGCATAAGCAAGCTGCTGTTTTGACTTTGGCTGATCCTTGTAAGGAAATTAATATTTCAGGAGCCTCTTTTTTTCCTTCATAGCCACCGTGTGTAAATTCACGCTCTGGCTGTTTGTTTTGTCAGCCACCCCCCCTTAAATTGAGTCAAGCCCTGCAATGAAAAGTGATGTCCATTGTTGAACAGCCTGATTAAAGCTGCTAAAAGCGACACCACGTTTACAAAGGCTGTCGAGCAGGAAATTGCTGGTCTTTTGACTTCATGTGGTTCTCTCGGGCTTCTGGCCCACTTGTCTTCTTCGGCCATGGATCAGTCAGCAGCCGACACAAAGAGGTGATTGGTTCAAAGGAGCCAATTTCTACTCCCGGGGGGGATAATCTGACCTCGACATCACCCACCTCATCATATGTTATTGAACTGGCCTGAAAGTTTACACAATAGATATTTAACCAACTTGTTTTTCTCGAAATTTGTTGAATTTGTTGATTTGTTGCCAATAAAAAGCTCTGGAATCTTCTCGTCTTCCCAAGTTGACGTCTTCATCCTCCAGATTTGGAGCTACTGACATTTGCGTTTTCACGTACAGCCCCTCTGGAATCTTCAGGAGAATATCTAGAGTTCAGCACATGTCTGAAAACAACTATAGAGAACGAGTGTAATTATTGTAACATAGATGTTGAATCTGCGTGGATTCAAATTCCTTTTGGAGTAATCTGTATTACATTCGGTCAATAATGACTATTGTCCATCTTGTTTGGGACATTTCATATTCACAATTGCAGGATAACCACAATTACCCTGAATATCAACAGTAATAATCTCTCTAAAGAGGAATAACGTGAGGATTATAGCAATCTTTCTTTTTTTAAATCTTATTTCTGTTTTGATTTCATTTCTATCTCCTGTTCTTCTTGTTTTCGCAGTCCTTTAGATTTGAATCTACATCAAGAGTACATGTCTTCTGTTGTTGTGAATTTATATTCTTCAATGAAATGGAATAAAAAAAGCTTATAAAAGAGATGAAAGATGAGATCAATTCAACCAGCACCTTTGATGTTCACAGTGGAATCTATTCTCCTTTCTCCTCCGCTGTCAAATGTTTGCAGACTGGAATGATTGTGTGTCTTCGGGCCTTTAACAACAGAGGGTCAGACCACGAGAGCAGATCCGTCGTCAAAGCAGACAAATAGATCTCTGATGAATGCTTGAACCTTTTGCCTTCACATCAGAGTCACAGCCTTTGTCCCGTAATGGATTCTCAGTGTCAAAGTCACAGCCCGTCCTCCACTTTGTTCATTAACAGCAGCACCGGAGCCGTTTCTATTAATCTTATCAGCCCCCGTGTGTTTTCTGAACTGTGCCAGGTGTGTTTGCAGAGCGGTTGCCGTGCAGCTGTGGATTTATAATTCGCAGCAGATACTGGAAGGAGGAATCGATGCTTCTGCTTGTTCTGTCCACGTGGAAATAAATCATCCAGCCTCACCCAGTAGAAATCACTGGCAGCGTGTGATGAGTCACACTGTGACATAACACAGAATCTTAATAGATACCCAGAAGGACATCTGCACCTAACGGTTATTTTCATGACGCATTTATTTGCTGATTATTTTCTCGATCAATCGTTTGGTCTCGAAAATGTCAGCAAATTGGGATTAAGGTGATGACGCACTGAGACGCCACTCAGAGTTTGGTAATTTGTCCAGCACCAATCCAAACCAGAAGTAGCTAAGTCCCAATTCAGGAGCTGCATCCTTCAGAGGCTGCAGTGACAAACAATTTTTTCAAAAGAGGTAATGGTGCCGGCAAGCGACGAGACGTCTGATGCTTAAATATCCAATTATACATTTAGTCTGTGGCTCCTATTGACATTTACAGATGTCTTGTGTCTTGTGTTCAAGTTACTGTCATAATAAGCACAGGAGACCAGAACATAGCTGGAACCAGTGTAAATTATTGGTTGAAATACGTCATTTTCAGATTTTCTCCATCTTTTAAAATCATTTTACTTTTATAATGTTGTCTCTGTCATTTGACCTTGAGCTGGTGCTTGAACTCAGCTCAAGAGAGGAACCAGTGCTTGTTATTTTTATTAAATGAAAATCGACTGCACCCAACGCCCCGTCTCTCATCTCGCACACAGGCTCGGTGTGTGGGAGCCAGCCTCCGTCCTTGTGGTCAGTTTTGCCGCCCTGCTTGCACAGACCTGCTTGTTGCAGTGGACACGAGATGCTGCTGTCTGAGTTGCTACGTGCGTGTCCATGTGTGTGTTCATGTGTGTGTGAGTCCATTGTTTCCATGCGACTGTGTGAGACTGAGTGAGAGAGGGAGAGGGAGGGTATGTGGGAGATTGGCTGGTATCCATGAGACTGCCGTGTTTCCAAATGCTCCTCAACCTGTTCTGAGCGCCGGACGTCACTAACCTGTACTTCACCCCGTCCTCTTTGTTTCCCAGAAGCCTCTTAATTGACCACAGAGGACAGTGCGCTGTGAAAGACGCCCTCATGCCAACCTGCAGTCTGTTACTGGCGCCCAAACCCCGACGCACACGCCCAGACATCTTTAGTCTCATACTGCTGCAGGGCGCGCTGTCACCAGAGCCAGCATCTTCACAGTCTTATCAGAAGACTTAAGAAAATGAGCGGTATAGAATGTGCCTGAGCAGCAGCTGCTGTGTGTGCACGTCCGTGGGTGGAGCCGTGGCAGGTACTGTTACTCAAGAAACACAGATGACAGATGGGACCAGAAGTGTCATCAACACCCCTGGTCTTTAATGATTTTCCCCAGAGAACGCACAGGCACAAAACTGTGCATGGGTGCACGCCGCGCACTATCTGATACCCACTATACGTGCAATTATGTGAGAGCATTGTTGCACGCTCATTAGCTTTCTCAAGGAACACACACGCCATGCACGCTGGTGCACTGCGACGTGGCTGGATTTGAAAAGGCATTGTTTTCGATTCGTTTGTTACACCCACATGACACGAGGTCAGGTTTAAAGAACAAGTGTCATGTTGTAATGTGTTGGAGGACAGAGACTTTCTGTGATGAGATGTTCTTTCTGGAGGTGATGCTCCGTCTCCACTGGGCGAGCGTTGTTTCCATGTTCATGTGACCAGACGGAAAAGTGATCCGCAGATACTTTAAAGATTTTTAAGTAAACGTGATTCACTGATGATTGAAATGATGAAAACGTCACCAGTCCAGATTAGAGACATTATAAATTCAAATGTAATGTTTTTTCATGATGTATATTGATTTACATATATCTGTGAAAGTCTCATATTGGCCAAGTTCTATCGGCCAACTGATAAATCGGTCGGACTCTAGTCAACACTCTGAAAGTGCTGCTTGTCCAACCATCCTGCAACCAAACAAACGTCTTATCTGCACACCTCTCCGTCTGTATTTCGTCTAATTGAGTCTGACGGTCATCGTACCAAGTGACCTAAGGTCCTGACCTTGGAGACTAAGAGACGTGCTCCCTTGTTCACAGTATCCTTCCTGTGAAACAAGATCAGAAGTCGTACGTCACTGCAGCTGGAAAGAAAAAGTTAGAGGAGAAGCAGGAAGTTAAGAGGATGAGGAGAAAGAAGAGGAGGGAGGAAGAAATCAGCTGCTGCACATGCTACTCTCATTCTCACATGTTCTCCTTGTCTATGTAACTCTGGTGAGTGGGTTCGATCTCCTGTGAGAAGAACCGAGAGTCACAGCCCTGTGGATCAGTTAAAAACTGATTTTATCTCCAATATTCAGCAGAAAACTTTGAAAATATGAAGAATTCTAAAGAGAGTTTGGTGGATTTGTTACAGCAGCAGCTCTTCGGGTTCAGGAAGCAGAGGATCATGGGTAATATCGACCGTTCAGTTGTGTTTTAGTTTCAGTGAGTGAGACGACACAGTCCGAGCTCCGGCTTTGTTTTTATTCTACATGAAAACCACTTCATCGCTCGAGAGCAGAGCCCAACAGAATTAAACACCGCGTGTGGCTGCAGGGGGCGCTGTTGCTCAGTGAAACCTGCATAGTGTTGCTTTAAATAGCGGTGTAGCTTTCCTCCCCCTCCCCTTTTTCCCTCTTTCGCCCTCTTCAGCTCCTCACCCCCTCTCCCGCGCCCCTCGTTTCGCTGATTGCTCCCCGCGCGAGCCTCCCAAAGCCGCCCACCTTCACCCGCTGCGGTCACTTTATTAAAAGTGAAATCTCTCCTCTTTGAATTTCAATCGAGAGGCTTCAAAGTGAGCGGCTCGCCGGTTGAGGTGGTAATCAACCGGGCCGGGGCTTCAGGGGTGAGAGGCCTCCGAGGACTCTCCTGTTCCACTAGTGGACGGAGCCTGGCACACACTCCCCATGGTCACATCTGAAATACATGGGCTATTATTATTATTATTATTATTATTATTATCATCATTGACGTTTCTGCCACTTACTGTCGTGCTGTGTCTGTGTTCTCTCAGAGATCTGTGATTTACTGATGACGGTGTTTCAGGCTTTAGCTTCGTCCAACAGCAACAATCACATACAACGTGAGACACAACCTGCCCCCATGTCTTTTCCTTCCTGTCTGATTTCAATGCTCCGTGCGCACCAGACTGAAATTGAACAACAGATCTCGGTTGGTGCAGCCTCAAGGTTTCTCCAGCTGTTGCAGTGTAGTGACGTTAATGACGTCCTTGAGAAAGGAGACGTTGAGCTGAGAGTCACGATGTATTTTCTGGACGCTTCATATAAATATCAACACTTTTCCTCATCTTCCATCCTCCCCCCGTCATCAGATGGTGGTTCTGCTGGACCCCATGGAGGACCCGGACGACATCCTGCGTGCCAACCGCTCCCGGGAGAAGACTTACATGTTTGACGTGGGGTTCGACTACTCGGCCAATCAGGTCGGCTGAAAGGAAAAAATTCTAAACAATGGAAAAACTCAGTGAAATTCATCTGGATGTAGAGTTTCAGTGTATTTTCTTTTCCTGTGCAGGAGGAGGTGTACAGAGCTACAACCAAAGGGCTGATCGAGGGCCTCATATCAGGCTACAACGCCACTGTGTTCGCATACGGACCCACAGGTTTGTATGCGTGTGTGTGTGTGTGCGTGTGTGTGTGTGTGTGTGTGTGGGTGTGTAACCTTGGTCGATTACCTATGACTCCTCTTGAATGGAGGTTGTGTCATCCAGTCAGTCGTGATACTTCTCTGAGTCATCTCGTCAGCTCACGGGGAAACTGGGACACGTCTCAGTCTGTTGTGGTTTTTGATCTTCGCGCAGGTCTAATTAGAAAATGAGTCATGCTTTGCCGCCAGTGTTTCCAGCCCTAGATCCTCAGAGAATATTTTAGCACCGTTTCTCCATTTCCATGTGTCTCTATGACGTCTTCCTCCTGTCCGTCCATCTGTCTCAGCTCTTCTGATGGGTTTTAGAATGTAAATCATTCGATTTTAAGGTGAAGACATGTTTTTATGGTCCATATTCTTTCCCAGGTTGTGGGAAGACGTACACCATGCTGGGGACGGACAAGGAGCCGGGCATCTACGTCCGAACGTTGAACGACCTGTTCCGTGCCATCGAGG
This sequence comes from Hippoglossus stenolepis, assembly GCF_022539355.2. Lineage (NCBI taxonomy): Eukaryota > Metazoa > Chordata > Actinopteri > Pleuronectiformes > Pleuronectidae > Hippoglossus > Hippoglossus stenolepis. Next base: position 17,119,471 of record NC_061503.1, read on the forward strand.
AGACGAGCGACGACATGCTGTACAGCGTCTCCATGTCCTACCTGGAGGTCAGAACAGTCCCACAGTTCGTCTGCAGACTCGTCTTCTCTCTCACAAACACACGGAATGATCCAGTTAATGCAACAGTGATAACACATCTTCAGACTTAATCCCGATGGTGAACCATAGATAAGACAGCGGGCTGATGATGGCGCCTGCCGGCCGCGGCTCCGCGCTTCGTTACCGAGCAGCTCAGACTGTGTGTTTAATGACACTAAAGCCATTGGATCATTTGAGTCTGATAGCAGTAACTAACTTAGTGTCCCTGTATAATGAGGTTATTTGTGTCTCTCCTTGACTGGAACTGAAGTTGAAAACTAGTATCTGGGTACAATGAGTTCACAGTTTATTTAATTCGATATAAAATTCTCCTCTCACATGATCTATTTGCACTTTTCACCTCGTGGAGCATAAAGCACAGGAAACGTTTCCGTCATTGTTTTTGTTTAACTGCATCGTTCAGGGACTTTTTTGTAGGATTCTAAGTGAACAATTTGTCCGTCACGCTGTCAACCTCCGCTTTGGGAAAAAGATGCGCGGTGGCGTGAATATTAAAAGAGGAAATGAGTCACATTTATTCAGAAATGTTCGTGCTGTCAGGGAAGGCAATGAGAAAAGGAAATAAAGGGATAAAGATGGAGCAGTGGTGATTATAACCTTGTATAATCACCAGAGAGCAAATATGAAAAGAGCTTCCACCCGAACACGCCACAATATGAGCACTTGTTGGGGGGGGGGGGTTATTGCATCAGACATTCGGAAATTACATTTTGTATTTCCAGCGCCAAACACTATCATTACGTGAAGTGACTGACAGTGTTATTGACGCTCAGCTCTTTAGCGGCGCTCTGGGCGGGTGGAAATTCTGCCATTAAGACGCCAGTCATTGCGTCTGGATGTTCTCTGACCCGTGTTAAACTGTTCAGGATGAGTCCCGACACGAGGCCGCGGTGTGACGTCCGTGTTTGCCGTTTCCACGGAGCAACCCGTTGCCACTGTCACCACAAAGAGGTTAAGCGTCCATTTTACGGCCCCGGCTGAGCGATGTGCACACATCCACTGCTCCTCTGGTCCCTGGTCATGCTCTCTGAAACACATGCAAAGACTCACATAGAGAGAAAACTGTTATAATCATGTTCTTTATTTATATAGCAGCTTATTTAGGAGCTGTAATTAAAGAGCTAGAATCTGTCTATTGACATTTGGTCCAGTTTATTGATAATATTCATATTTGACATATTAGCACAAAACCGGATGAGACGCTGGTTGATCCTGTGACTTTTCCTTTAACACCAACATGAGATTCCCATTTGTAGTTCTTAGTTAAATATCTTGACAACTGTTGGATGGATTGCCATTAAATTTAATGCAGACATTAATATTTCTCTTACGATAAACTTTGATCCCTTTGTTGTCTCCACTGAGTTTTTGTCTCGTGGCAAATCTAGATCGTCTCTTTCATTAGATCTCCTTCCTCCACCAAGACCCAACGTCCCCTCAAATTCAATCAAGCTGCACCAGATTGCACAAACTCGTATATATCAGACTTTCTAAACTTTAAAAATGTCTTAAAGAAAGTACAGATTTCAGACTTTTTAGAATTGCGCCAAAATCTCGTTGTTTTTCTTTCTTGCCGCATGTTTCATCCTTCCACCAAGTTCGTGGAAATCCATTCAGTAGCATTTGCGGAAAAATAAATAAACCAACGGGCAGGGGACAAGCACAACTATGGTCACACACACCGAGCAGGTAGCATGACCATAGACTGAGAGTCTTGTTCAAACTCAACCGGCAAAGGAAAAAATAACAGAAACAAAAAACTCAACTCTCGGAGTCCGTTAAAGTCTCTTCAGAGGTTGTGGCTGGATCCTCTGCTGTCGTCCGTCGGCCACTTTCCAGGACGTCACTTCCTGCCGCGAGCTTTCATGTGGCTCCAGGAGCTTTTACACTGCACCTTCAATAACAGTGTGAGGCACTGACGGAGGCTCGGGGACAGCCTGCCACCCAAAAAGCTGCGGTTTCTAAATGACAGGCGGATGAAAATATAGCACTTGATGTTGTTGCACATGGTTTGGATGCGTGTTGGAGGCCTGGAGCTCTGAATGGAGCCTTTTCTATTCACATCAACATCTTTCCAGTTGATTCAAGTCTGTAATTTAAGGAACGGAGCAAACGTATGTCCCGATATTTATTTTGACGATTGTATTTGTGTCTTTTCAGATCTACAACGAGATGATCCGGGACCTGCTGAACCCGTCTTCAGGCTTCTTGGACCTGAGAGAAGACTCCAAGGGAGAGATCCAGGTCGCCGGCATCACTGAGGTGTCAACCATCAACGCCCAAGAGGTGAGACAGGCCGACTCCCTCCCGCACGACATTTACCTTAATCCAGAAACATTCAGATTCCATCCCTGGCTACCGGCCGCACCACTGAGCTCTCTCCTGTGTCATTGTCAGATCATGGAACTGCTGATGAAGGGGAACAAGCAGCGCACCCAGGAGCCCACAGCCGCCAATCAGACGTCGTCCCGCTCCCACGCCGTGCTGCAGGTGGCCGTCAAGCAGCAGAGCCGCTCCCGAGACGTCCTGCAGGAGGTTCGCTTCGCACGCCTCTTCATGATCGACCTCGCCGGCTCCGAGCGAGCAGCACAGGTGTGTGTGTCGTGTGTGTGTGTGTGTGTGTGTGTGTGTGTTTGTGTTTGTGTGTGTCAGGAAGTTCTTAAATGGCTGACATTGAGATTAATTGGTCGTGGGGAGTTGTTTGGTGTGTGGGTGTCTTCACTTTTGTCAAACACTCTCCTGCCAAACTCAAGTTTCTGTTCAGAGCCTTTTTCAAAACAATTTGATTGTTGTAATAAAACATTTAATTCATTTTCAACCAAGAGAAGAAAACATAATAATAAGACTTCAGACACTTATTCAGGGTTAAACAATAAAAACTAACATTCAGAAAAAGGGGAGTATTGAAGCTGATGAGCAGTTTCATTATTGCCAAATAAATAATTTGCTCAGTCTGTTGAGAAGCTTGTGGATAATCTCTGCAGGGCAGAAAGGTGCAACTCTCTATCAGCTCATTCTCTCATGTCTAATTTATGACTTTTACCGCTTTTTAAATGGTCATGTTGAAAAGAATTTGTTCAGTTGACTGTTGGTGTTTCTTTTCTGCTTTTGTCAGTCAGAGGAATAACTCGTCGTCCATGTGAACAACGCCGCCGTTAGATTAACATGCAAACCAGTGAGAGCCACTTCTTCACCATGGAGACTATTGATGGATGACACGTATTATGAGCTCCATTAGGAACTGAGCACAGCACCGAGCTGTTTGTCACTCGAGGGCACGGGGGGACATCTTCTCTGCCTCATCAGGACTGGAGCTCAGGCAGGGTCGTAAAGCTTATGTTGATTTAGTTCAGCCGAGCATTGATGGGCCAAAGGAGGGGGGGTAGCGCCACCTGCTGGGCGAGAGCAGCAACACGACAGCTACTCTAGTAACAGTTTGAGGTGTTTAAAGATCCAACAGTTTGCATGGCAGCTAGCTGGTTGTTTATTTGGTTTGCTTCCTGTTCTCAGAAGAAATCTATTAGTTGTGCATCTGGTTGTGTCGCTTTCACTGATATTTGTGAGTCAAAGATCCAAGATCCTAGTGCTTGTGCGACATCTAGTGGCAGCAGCATATATAATCTGTAATATATATCTAATATATAAGTATTTCACTGAAGCATCACACATTCATGACTTACTTCTCTCTCTCTCTCTCTCTCTCTCTCTCTCTCTCTCTCTCTCTCTCTCTCTCTCTCTCTCTCTCTCTCTCTCTCTGTCTGTGTGCTCTTCAGACTCAGAACAGGGGTCAGCGGTTGAAAGAGGGCGCTCACATCAACCGCTCCCTCTTGGCTTTGGGCAACTGCATCAACGCCCTGAGCGACAAAAATGGCACCAAGTACGTCAACTATCGAGACAGCAAGTTGACTCGCTTACTAAAGGTACAACACTTTTGAGAGTTGGTAAGAGACCAGATTCCAAATCCCGTGTTTTACCGTTCACATCTAATGTTCTGCTTCTGACGTCTTTGATTGACAGGACTCGTTGGGCGGGAACAGCCGAACGGTCATGATCGCCCACATTAGCCCCGCCTCCGTGGCGTTCGAGGAGTCTCGAAACACGTTGACGTACGCTGACCGTGCCAAAAATATTCGAACTCGGGTGAGATCAAGTATTTCTAACAGTATTGCTGTAAGAAATTTACATTTTCAGTGTGAAATTTGAGACCCGTGTAAATATTAAAGCGTTTTTCTTTGTGTTTTTCGTCTCTGTGTGTCTCAGGTTAAGAAGAACCTGATAAATGTGTCGTACCACATTGCTCAATACACCAACATCATCTCAGACCTGCGCTCCGAGATCCAGCGGCTCAAGAAGAAGATCGCAGACCAGGCGAGTCGCCAGGTCAACTCAGACCGGGCCGATATCCGCAACGTCCAGGGTAAAGACTCCCCCCCCCTGCAGGACATGAAGAGTATCTGTCAAATGAAGCTGTTTATGACGGTTTCTCCTCTCGTCGTGTTTCCAGCTGAAGTCCAGGCCCACTCCAGCCAGAGTCGGGCGGAGATGGACCAGTTGAGGGAGCAGCTCCTGGACGCCTTCCGTCAGCAGATGGAGATCAGGAAGAGCCTGATGGAGCTGGAGAACAGCAACATGTCGATCCAGATCGACACGTCCAAACACCTGCTCACCATTGCAGAGTCAGTGCTTTGAGTGTTTTTCTTTAAATATTGAAAGGTTGATGTTTTACATGAATCTTTTATTCAAGCTCTGGTCAACAGTTTAACCCCTGATCAGATTTAAATGAGTGTGGGTGGGGTGTTAAGCACCTGGTAACCATAGCAACTGCAGTCCTGCTTCCCGTTGAAGTCAATGGATTCACTGACCACAGACAATCTTTAAAAACGGATTTATCGAGGCTGTGTTCATTCAAATGTAGCTGCAGAAAAACTGAAATCATTGCGGCCGAGCTGTAAATCATAAAGCAGGTGACTTGTGATTATTTCTGCCTGTTAAAATGTAGATTCATTATTATTCTTCCAGCTGGGAGCAGGAGAGGAGCAGGCGCAGGAGGAAGTGGCGTGCAGAAAGGAGAAAGGAAAGTGTGAATAAGGATGAAAGCGAGAAGGACTCTGACTCCCCGGAGTCTCCCCCCGACAGCACCGAGACCCAGGAGGTGGCGATTGCCCGTGAAAATCTTGTCACACTCATGGCAGAGCAGAAAAGGATTCACAAGCAAAAGGTAGAATTGGCCGGAAACATTCTGAGAAATCATCTTCCAAATCCAAAATACAGAAATCTAATTAGCTCCTTGTTATTTTTTCCCCCCTCAGACGTTGATGGAGCGCAGGTTCCTGGAGCTTCGGGACCGAGCCCGTCGCCTGGAGGAGCTGCTGCCGCGGCGTGTGAGCTCAGAGGAGCAGCGGGAGGTGCTGGGCCTCCTCTGCAAGGTCCACGAGCTGGAGATCGAGAACGCCGAGATGCAGTCGCACGCGCTGCTCAAGGACAACGTCATCCGGCAGAAGAACTTCGTGGTGCAGCGCTTCGAGCAGCACAGACACCTGTGTGACGATATCATTCAGCAGCAGAGACAGTTCATTGACGGTGAGTCTGACCACGACAAACCTTTATTAAATATCTGTTGTTTGATCGATTGCTTGATAAATAAAACATTTTCAGCTCTGGCCTAGTTTTCGTTTGAGATTTAATGAATTTGTGATTTACTGAATCATACGTGTGCCCGTGTGTTCCAGACCACAGTCTGCTGGTGCCCCCCCACCTCCAGGAGCTGTATGATATTTACATGAGGGAGCTGGAGGAGAGGAAGCTGGACAGAGCCATGGCCCTGGACAAGGTGACCACCAGACACACCATCAAGGTAACACACCATCAAAGCAACCCCAGTATAACAAATCAAGTTAGGTAACGTAATGGCTGCATAATAACAATATTAATGATTAGCACCTTTGACCTTTTCCAGATCAGCCCCAAAAGTTGATAATGTTGAGATACTCACCCAAGTAGCATTCCCACCAAGTTTGGTTGAAATCCATCTGTGCATTGTTGAGTTATTTTGTACATACACATACAGAGAGGGTAAAAAGCAATGCACTGCTTGCTCGCCTATGCTGGTAATGATATAAAATAATAGTGTAAATGTTTATACCTTGTGATGTGAATAACTCTTCTAAATGCTCTGCTCTCGTTTCCAGGAGGGCTCTCTACCTAAGATCACGCTGCCCGGTCACAGTCGCGACAACACGCAGGACGTGGACTCAGACCAGGAGAGTGTTCGCAACATGTTCCCCGATAACAGACGAGGCCAAGCCAAAATCCGGAGGCACACTCTGCCCCCCATTCTGCGCGAGCCTGAGCTGTAAGAGAGAGAATTCATACAACGTCGTTAAAGGAAGCATCATAATAGATTTTCTGATGAACGAGTCCACTTCAGGTTCTCAGCTGTCTTCTCTCTGCTTTCTCCTCCTTGTCAGGGACAATAACAGAGTTTTTAAGAGCAGCCCTCATGCCAGGCAGATGAAGAACTCGGCTGTGATGACGCCGCCTCCCATCCACATCAACCGAAAGGGCAACAGAGAGGTGAGCACGTCCCTAATGGGCTGTTCGCCCAGGTTTGTTCCATTTGAGTCCCTAAGAGATACAACCATTTTTGGAGTGTGACTCATAAAACCCCATTTTACACCAAATTAAATCCGCTTCTTGAACCGGGTCTGTTCAGGATTCTTGGAAACTTGCTGCCGCCCAGAGAACCAACATGTGTTCACACCAGTTTTGAGCTGAACCTGTAACCAGAGAGAATAATACATTTTTATTTATATAGCATTTTTCCAGCTGAAAAAGTGCAATGCTTTCCTCATCTTCCATTACCACCCAGTACAATATTAATTGCCCATATCAAATGTCATCAAGGTTCGCTCTTGAAATCCTGTATTTCTGGTCCCAGCTGGGGACCTGGTCTTCAGAATCTAGAATGAATTCTTTTCAGTCGATATCTGATCCTAACGTGATGTCCTGCGTCTCCTGTGCAGCTGCAGCCTCTGGCTCCTGAGAGCTCGCTGAGCTTCAGTCATCTCAGCCACAGCGTGAGCAGCCACCTCGACTCGTCGCCCGAGAGCAGCGAGGCCGGCGCCGATATCCCCCTGTCGCGAAATGGTAAGATGTCTACAAATGACTGAAGCAATTCAACTATATAATATCATAATTTCAGCATTAGTTAATGGTTGTTATGGTGATTCTCTTTGTTGCTGAAGTCGTTGATGAGCTGTAAACCTGAATTTCCATCGTGTCCCCTCAGAGCGGCAGCAGATCCTGAAGGGCGTCCAGAACATCGTGGTGAAAGCTGCTCGTCGACGCTCCAAAGCCCTGGAGGTGGAAGCCCTGCGACTCCCCCCCCCCCTCTCCCCTGGACCCCAAGAAGCAGAAGAGCAGCCTCTCCCTGAGCGAGGCGCCACCTAGGGGTTTGCCAATGCGGCGCGGCAGGCAGCCCAGCCCCGAGCTCAGGCACGCCACCTCGGACGACAACCTGTCCAGCAGCACCGGCGAGGGACCCGGCCTGCAGGTGACCTGGACGCGCCCGCGTAACCGCCAGGTCGCCGCCAAGAACCAGACGCCCAGAGATGTGGATTTCGAGGCTCGACGCAAGAAGAGGCGCTCCCGCTCTTTCGAGGTCACAGGTCAAGCGGTGAGTAAATTTCATTCGTATGTGGAGAATTACTCTTCTCACATTGTCGATGAATGACATCAATGATTTGTTTCCTTGCACCTGCAGCTTCCTCAAACCAAGACGACCACAGCTCAGAGGTTTCGTCCTCTGGACAGCACATCAGACCCCCACCTCCACATCCACGGTCAGCCCCAGGCCCCCAGTCTGCGCCCCCAGTACCGAGGGGTCCCTCCTCTCGCCAAAGTCAGGGCACCCCACAACGGCCAGCAGACAGGTAAACTCATATCACTGTCAGCGGAGACAGTATTTCGTTTATTGTTCTTTTTATTGAGCTTTGTCTTTGCGGTTTCTTGTTTCTTCAGAGTCGTCCACCGCCCACATGAGTAACCTGAAGCGAGGGTCCCAGCTGCGGCAGCCCCTCCTCTACATCACCACCACGGGCGCCGGGGGCCAGCGCACCCGCAGACACTGAACCTCCAACCACGGTCCCCCTTAACACCAGCACTGACACCCAAACCAGCTGTTTCCTGCAAGGGCTCCCACTGCAGAGCGCCCACACTCAACCTCCAGACCCATTTAAATGAACACTCAGCACCCAAGTGAAGCACAAGAGGCTGCACGATGGAGACTAACCACACAGGTCTCCTCGGAACGATGGCGCCGACTGGCTCTGAAACCGACAGGGGCCAAAGATCGCTTCACATGCTTGTTCCGTTCTGTCCAGTGTTTCCACTGTAGCTGGCTGTCGTGCTGTATTGGCGTTTTTCCGGATGTTGTCGGGCTCATTACGAACGCAACCCTGTGCTAATGTCTGTGCATTATGATCGTACACTGTGTGGTAACGTGCTGTGCTCGTTACGAAGGCCAGAAACTGAAAAAAATCTGGCTAATGAGGGATGTTAATGGGGATAAACCTCACAGTAATGATGAAAATGAGTGTTGAGGGAATAACGAGGTTTATTAGACAAAAGATAAAAAAGGCAAAGGGGATATTTCACTGATGGAAATGTAAAAACTGTTTAATGAGCAGAGGCCTCCTGTCGAAATGTTTCAGTATCAATGTTTCTTGTAGTGAAGCTGTTTAAATTTGATGACACACTCATATTTGAGTTAAAAAAAACACTTCATCTTGCTTCTCGTGCATTCAAACTCAACCTTTGGGTTCTCACATGACCCAGGTCTTCGCCTTTATGACCCACACTCGACTGATAAGTGTCCTGCTTGTTTTGTGTAGATATTAAGTGCGCTACCACGAGATGCTTTTCCAGATTAGCTGGCTGTATTTTTAATGATTTATTTAACTATTGCCTTTTCTTTCATGTTGTTGTCATGGACGTTGTTTTCATATTGACGACTTTCTATGCTTTATTTTGTACTTTTTTTTTTATTTTTACCCAAATAAATTAAAATGAAATATGTGAAATTGGTGTTTACTTTTTGTGTCTCAGAGCGGGTCCCAGACGATGCAGGGATATATTATTAAGAATAAAATGTGAATGACAACCTGTTGGAGAGGTTCAAGTCAGATAACCCAGTAAAATGTCAGCTTTTGAAAATTAATTTTGAAAATGATTCAATTATAAATAGTTATGTAATTAAGATTCAAGATGTAAAACTTTATTGCCACACAACTCAGTTGTTTGGAATCACAGCATAACACATAACAAGAAAAGAAGAAAAACACATAACCCCTTCAAATAAAAACATAGCATGGATGTAAAATACAGAATAAATACAGAATAAAATTAAATACAGTAAAAACTAGTGCAATAAGAGCAGGATGTCCGGTGCTTAAAAATACATTAAAATACAATCAAATTAAGTTGTAAATATTGCTTTGCGTTCGATGCAGAGTTGAGGAGCCACTTAGTGTTATTAAACAATGATTGGATTATTAGGAAAGAATTTATAAAGAATTTTAAATCTTTCTCAACCTAATAAAAGTTCTTAAAATATCCACTTTCTTGAACTGTTACACTTTCATAAATTTTTTTATTATATTTTTAATCAAGTCTGAATGTGAAAATGTCTCAAAACACAGAAATGAGAAGAAATTGTATTCTTTTGTCTGTGGGAAAGCCTGAGCCGGAAGTACCGCCTCCTGCACTCGACTGACACCCCTCTCGTCCAATGACCGATCGCGGGCTGTGTGACTGATGCGTGGATCGACCAATGAGCGGCGGGATTACGGCTCCGGAGCGGAAGTGCACGCAGAGCTGATTTGCAACCCGCCGGAACCAAAGCGGAGACGGAGGGAAAATGTCGCTGGCGTCGTCGCGGACCGTTCTAGGATCAGTGTCCTGTTAGGAGGCTCCAGGCGGCGGCTCCGGTGAGTGGGACCCGGCACCAGTTGCACCCAAGGTGAGCGGCTCTCAGGCGGACCCGTCCGGGCCAGAACCGCCGTGTGTCCGGGGCGAGCAGCGTCTCAGGCCCGCTGCAGAAACACAGACACAACAGCCTCAACCGCCGGCGGCCATGATGGATTCCATCTATTATCAAATGTTGTAAAACTGAAAAGTGTTTAATTGATTTTAATTAACCTCAGTGAGGATGAAACACTTTGAACAACACGTGGAGACGAGGCAGCATTTATTGTCATTTAAATAAAGTTATTAGTTTGTATATTTACGTCACTTAAGCCATAAAGTTAATATGGTGGTTAAATTATTATTATTAAATTTAGAGTTTGTCGTCTTGACCAATCACAGACGTTTCTTCTCCACAGGCATCATGGGAAATAATTCAGTATCGTACAAAATGCTGAACATATTTTGGGCAAAGTTATCGCACAAAAGACATCCGATTTAAAAAGCAATAACAATAAACAAACAATGAATGAATAAGTTGTTTTAAAATATATAGTACGTTCATAAAATACATAGCTAGATAAACGAGTTTCTGCTGGGAAGAAGAAATGCGTAAAAAAGTGACGCACAGTCCGTATTCATGTACATCATCACATTAAGCGTAAACGGGGCGATGATCAATATTTTTACTATACTGATTATTATAACTCCCAACACTGGCACTAACAGATGAAATCGTCGCACTTTATTTGGAATTTTTGTATTATTGATCGCTGAAAGCTTTTGTCTCTAACCATGAATTTTTCTCGACTTTTCTCTTTCAGACTGAAACCTCTGCTGCGGTGTTGCCATGAGTGATTTCATCTTTTTACAGAGAAAGTGAAAAGCCCCAACAGTTTCAATGTGGGAAAGTTAGCAGTCAGCTTACCTCCCTCTATCGTCAGGTCAGCTTTAACCATAACCCTTTAAAAAGAGGAAGGTGTGCTGTAACACTACATGGGCCTCTGAGGCCACCGGATCTGATAATTACAGCCTCTGGAGCCTCCTCTCTCAGCTCGAAGGTTAAAACGTCAGCAAAGCCATGGACCAAACCACCAGGGTTGTGGGTGTGGATGCCCAGGGGAACATGCTTTTCACGGTGGTGAAGCCAGTAATGGGCATCTTCCAAGTTCCTTCAGAACAAGCCGGCAGCGTAGTACAAGGTGGCATGGACCTCCAGGGTTTATCTGAGAACACGCTGGTCCTCCCTCAAATGCAGGGCCAGGCTCTGCTCGATCAGAACCACGTGGAGATGCACCACATGCAGCCTCACATTCCGCCTCAGATGCAGGTTTCGGCCCCCGTCCATACCGAAGATGTGTCGCAGAATCAGGAGACGCCACCGAACCCCAGCACAAATTCAGTGTCTGGGACCCAGATGCCCTTCGCAGAGGTGTCCTCCCTCCTGGATCCGAACATGAAGGGATCTAAGGCTCGTAAGTGGCCATTTGTTTGAAGACTTTACCTCCTGAATGTTTAACAAACTAACGTCTTCCCCATGTTTCTCTACTTTCAGGGAAGTATCTCATCTCGTATAATGAAATCAAACGGCGCCTGCAGGACCCGGAGAAGATGTCCCTGCGCTCGTTGGCAGCGTACACTCGTGTCAGCAGAGGCCCAGCCAGCAAGAAAACACTTCTTGAGTCACTTAATGTTCTCGGCCTCACTCCGAGCACAACTACCTCCGTATCCTCCTCGTTCTCCAAACTCACAGAAGGTAACGTGTGTGATTAAAATCTGAGAACATGGAGTAACAGTGCAAGATTCTACAAGTGTTTTGATGTGTGTATTTTCTCAGGCGACACCAGGGCTTTGTGTGAAGATATGAAAGATTTCTCCCAGGACTACATTGATTACAGTAACATGGCGAAGCAGCTCATCCCAGAGACCAATACAGTTCAACACTGGTCCAAAATGATTGAAACCAAGTACGTACTGTATGTTCTCAGTGGAACTTGAGCTTTCAATCCTGTTCTTGATAAAAAATATTAATAACACGCTCTTTTTTCCTCTTAGGAACCACCTCGAGGATATGAGGAAATGTTTCAGGGACCCGGTCAACAGTGGTGCGTTTGACAACGTCACTCACGGCCTCGGCCTGGGGATGTTGGATGTCGCACTGGACATGATCATTATGGTGATCGAACAGCAGATCCGCATCTTGTCTGGTGCAGCGGCATCAGACCCAGTCGACACCGGTCCGCCGATGCGCCGTATCCGCAGGCGCCACCGTAAAACCCACTTAAATAACATGGAGACGCCTCACAAGGTGACTGGGGGGGTCAAAGACCAAGGGAAGGTCATTTCCAAAGGAAAGGGGCGAGGCAAAGCCAGGAAGAAAACAAGACAGGAAACCGTGGCGGTCGGTGCAGTGGAAACACCAGCAGAGCAGTACAAGCCAGACGATGTGGAGGGTAACGTCCTCACACTGGTTTCTGTGGGATATGAGACGGTTTCCACTGGGCTCAACGCAGCTGGAACTGTTTGACCACTGGTCACACAACAGGTCAAAGGGACCAATTACAGTCCCATTCAAAGAGACACAGCAGCGGGACAGTCGGCACAAGTTGAGGTTCATTGAGCTCCCATGAAGACGAGCACAGTTGTAGTGAGCTCAGCATCGCAGTGTAAAAACTGTGTCCCAATTCAGGGGCCTGCATCCTACAGAGGCTGCATCTGAAGACTGGCTGCGTCACAGCAGTGTCACTGAGATGTCCAATCGTCCTTTAAATGCGTCCTTTCATTCCTAAAAAACGAAGGATCCGACAGGTGGATCCTTCTCGGGCCAACTTCCTCCAGGATTCATCGTGTGCCGGTGGTTGAGCTCGAAATAGCTAACGATGCAGTGGGAAGAGCGAGACAAGCTGGTGACTTGAAATTCTCCGTAGACTAGACTGTCTCTGTCCTGTGAAGGATGCCGTCCCTGGACTGGGACACAGATAATGTCACGTGTTGGAGTCCGCTGGATGCAGCTGGAGGCAGCAGCAGGGAGTTAGCTTTACTTAGCAGAAAGACTGGAAACAGGGAAGCAGATAACGTTCGCTTTAAATTTCAAACAACTGGCGTCACTTCAGAAGTTGCCTTGGCCGTGACACAGAGTTTTACTCTCGATTGGAAGCAGCCCCTCAGCACTGCACAGATGATTTTTGATTTCCAAACTAATTAATAATTGGCATTATTTTCACTTTCGTTATTAGGTCAACGTGTCTTGAATGGAAACCCTGCTAATCAATCTCAAAAACCAAAGCATAAAAAAAGCAATTAGTGTTTTACAGGCAGGTTTTATGTAACAAGCTGACTCTTCAATATTTGATATATAAAGTGTTTAGTTAGTCCGATTTGTTTCTATTTGTTTCTAGGCTATTTGTTTGCCCCTGCTTCCCGTCTTTTGCTAAGCTAAGCTAAGCTAACCAGCTGCTGTGACATGTGACAGATGTGGATCTCCATCTTCTCATCTGACAGTTGGCAAAATTGCGATTAAGCACATTTCCTGAAATGTTGAACTCTTTCATTAAGTGACTCCTCTGTTTCTTTAGTAGGTTTCGTATGTATTTCGATGTATAAACTGAATCTTGTCACATTATATTTTCCTGCCTTAGGTTTTTTTTTAGCGAACAGACAAACCAAGGAATGTAAAATGTAAACACATTGTTCTTGCACAAGTACAGTTAATAATACCACTGGTCTTGATTATTATTATTGTTTTGCCGGTCTCCTGTTACCCTCTTTTATTTATTGTTTAGATTTCCAGTGTTGTTCTGTACTAGAGTGATGGAAATAATGTCTGTCTGTTTTTACTGGAGTAAAATATGAAGATTTAATTTTCATAACTTTGTGAATCTGTTATTGTGAGAGAAAGATTTCACAGATCGAGCTCGGTTTGAATCTGTTGATCCCTGAGACAAAATAGGAGAGAATCATTTCAAACGTATAATTTCACAATTTAAGAATAAAAACTGATATGAGAAACCTTCCAGGTTACAGATCCTTAACGCTCGGTCTCAATCTTTCTCTTTCTCTAATCAAGACTCTACAGGTTTTCTATTTGTGTTGTAACACCTCCCTCTCGTGGGCACTTCAGGGAACATCACATCAAATGAATGTGTCGAGAGCTGGTAACAATCCCATCTGACATCAGGAAGAGTTTCTCAATGAAACAGAAAAATTGCAGCTGTTGATAAATAGATAAACAGTTTGCATCAGATCATCAGAGCGTTTGTTTTTCTCTGGTGAGAACACGTAAACGTATTTTTAACGAATCCTGTTCCTGGGTTGTTTTAAGAGAACAAAGTCCAACTTCATGCATCTTCATGATCAGGATGAAGATGCATGAAGAAAATCACAATCAGACCAAAAACCTTCAATCATATGTTTACACGTGGGCAGAAACCTGATGCCCACCGGTGTGTGTTGTTTTGGCTGAAAGGCATTGTGGGAGATTTTTTTATGTATGAACTCAGCAGAGTCAGCCAAGTGCTAATACCTTTACTTCATACACACACACACACACAGGGTGGGGGGGAGTGTGCTATAAATCCTTCAGCAGCTTTACTGAGGATTTTCTCCGTATTAACCCTGAGAACCAGCTGGAGAATAAGGAAGGAAGGCGTGCTGAATGAAAACAGATCATTTTATTTTTTATTATATTACTTAAAGCAAAGTGGGTGAGGTGAGATGCAGAGAAGGTGGGTTTTCTCAAGCTGATGCCCCCCAAAAGAAAAGAAATCTCCAAAGAACAAATCAGCAGAAAGAATAAACGAGGATGCACGAAGATGTGTTTTGCGTGAAGATGTGGACCTGAGAAGGTTTTCAGAGACGACAGCGTGGATCAGGATGGGACACTCCAACGTGCCTCTCACCTACAGCTGCTCTCGTCCACAGACGGACACATGCAGGTCCAGTGGACTGAAGCCGTACACGGTCAGCTGCAACGGTGAGTTCAGCACCGCCATGACTGTGACATGGTCATCAGATCATGTGACACGTAACATCTTCATTCAGGACACACTTTGTTTCATGTTCACATAATTAGACTTTGACTCAGTCACTTGTTCATCACACACTGATTTCCATGAATCCTTAATTAGCAGGGAATTATCCAATGTCTGCTGTGTTAAAGTATTAGTTTCTTTAATATTTAAATAGTTTTAACCACCATCCACACAGCTGCTGTTTTGAATTCATTTCTGTGATATTCAAAAAATCATCTGGAAACTTGCACATTTTCTGGTTCACCTCACTGGACCTTGAATTATCACTTAAATCCTGGTTTAACCACAAACTATCATAACTTGAATTCAGAAAATTAACATGATTTTTTAATCTAAACATAAATGTAAATTGTTTTCTATATAGTTTATTCTATAAAGTGAAAGGTTTCATATCAGGAAATTTAAATGCAGACACTGAAATGTCTGTAAAAGACAAACTGATAAATCGTCCGGACTCCAACTTAAAGCTTTGAGATATTTCTCCCCATGCTTCATGCATCTGGGGAAACACCAGTCACACGACTCCTCACTCTGTGTCACTCTGTGTTAGTTCATTCAATGTCCACTCATGAGAGAATTGGTTTGGCAACGGGAGGATTTTATGTTGACAGAGCATCAGGGAAAATGTGACCAGGAATTTGAACATGTTTGATTTATTTCCACTGGTGTTTAAACAGAATTTAATTGAACGGATTTCAGAATTAACCTTTTAATTAAACAATACCTGCAGAACTGGTACGATTCCCATCAGCCTGATTAGGAAATGTAAGCACAGCACTGCTGCACATCAACATGTTGTCACTGACAGCGCTTAAGCATGTTGGCAAAGCAGCGCTGCTGTAAGTACACACTCACACAGCTGCTGGCGTGTCGGCTGCACTTTAATCTTGTTTTCTTTTGCACCACAAAGACCAACAACCCGTCAGGAACAGCTCAGGTATAATCCAGAGAGGGAGCCCACATCTGGATGTTTCTACAAGAAGCAACACAGTGCATCTTAGTTCACGTTCTTTTAATTATTCTCTGTTCTCAGTTATTATTTAGTCCTACTGAAAATGTAGTGTAGGTCTTCATTTTAATGGAGAAAGTGTATGAAAGCATCCAAACTTGATAAGAACTAGATGCTGGACAGAAGCGACGAAAACCTGGAGACAAGAAATGTCTTTTAATTTTGTCCCAGAGTGGAAGCATCAACTTGTGTGTGCACATTAATACCATAAACTGTAAATAAAGATGGATGACATATTTCCACTTCCTCCCAGTATCCAGAAATGAAGCCAAAATATCTGAGCAAGAGCATAATACCAGATTATGCTCATGACCACTTGCGAGTCAGTCTCAGCTGTCAATCACGATGTTTTACCCATATTTCTACAGCATCAAATAACTACGTAAAACCAAATTTATCAGAAACATCAACATGTACTTTGACTTTTTAGTTTGGTCCATGTCCCATCCACTAACATGCAGGAGGCGGGGGTTATGAGCAATACTGTAGCCAGCCACCAGGGGGCAGTTGATACGCTGTTAGGCTTCTCTTGTGGTAAATGGTTTGATCCCTTTAATATGTCTCAGTTTATTTTATCTCTCATCTCGGCTCAGACAACCTGAACAACGCATTAGGGGCCATCAGAGTCCTTGGTCTGGAGCTGATCGAGCACGAACTGAAACCACATCTGAACACGGTGCTGGCCGACATTAAGGAGGGAAGTGAGTTCATCTACACTGATTTTCACTCTAACACAAATGTATTATCAGCTGTAGGATCCTTCAGGCCTCAGCGGGGACGCACACCCGCGAGACAACGTTAGATGTATCACAACCTGTCACAGGCTCGCTGCTGCAACCAGCAGTTCTCAGGGTTATTTTCTGTGTCACAACAAGTCAGCTCATTTGATGAGGTATGAATTGCAAAAAAAACGTACACAGCTCCGCCGCCACATGCCACACCGGTGTACCTTAAGACATCGCACCTCCCACTCCTGGTGGTAGCAGCACTATCGTAGCTGCTCCTTCTGAATGATGAAACGTGTAGAAAACCCACGGCGGAGGGGAGCGGGGGTGGGGGGGTTTCTGTGAAGGGATCAGGTGTGTGACAGTTGTAAGTCCGCGGCAGACGTTAAGCTGTATTTGTGTCTCCCAGCGAGAGAGCAACAGGGAGATAGAGGCAGAAGAGGTAAACACAGGTCACAGCCATCAACGAGAGGAAAGATGGAAAACACTTAAAGTTTAAATCCAGAAACGTTCATTCCAAACATTAAAGCAACAAAACATTCAGGAACTACAGTTGCTAACATTTGGTTTATGTAGTTTCTTCTTCAGTCACATGAAGTTGGTCGTAGCAGGTCGTGGTTCTCGTACACTTACGCGTTGCGTGTAATCCCACTTGTGTCCAGAGAAAGGCGCTGCTGAGCAGGTGGTGGTCAGCGGGATCCTGCCGATCCTGGCTCTGTCTCTGAGGACCAGAGGGCCCCTCACTCTGCTGACGGCAAAACTAGTGGCTGAACTCGCCAAGGAATGTAAGTCACTTCTCCAGATACACGCATAAACCGAGTTTCTTACTTTTAAATAAATTGTTTTAATCAGTAAGTTTCATTTTGTTTCCCTCCAGCTGTGGTTCGTAAAGGTTTTGGCGACGCAGGCTTGGTTACGGCTCTGCTGTCGGTGTTGATCAGCACAGACCAGGAGCTGCTCCTTCACGCCGCGAGGGCCATCTCACGCATGTCGTACGACAGCTGTAAGTGAAGGAAACCAGTTACAAATATCATCGTATCACGACGACGCTAGCAGTAGGCACGTTGCAGTTACAGCCCCTACCAACAGGGGGCTTGGAAACAAACCACAGACTGTACATAAAGATGGACGACATGACAGCTCCCAAAGGTGAAGCCAAAGCGATTGCCCCCCTGGTGGTCGGCTGCAGTATAGGTCATAAACCCTGCTTCCTCCATGTTAGCAGATAGGACAAGTACGTGTTAAGTTTTTTCTTTCTCAACGATAGTGGTTATTTGACGCTATAAAAATGGCGTGATACCTTTTGATTGACAGCTGAGACTGACTTCACGTATAGCAACGTTTATAAAACATTTACAAGTTAATTTAACACACTCTGAACGATTATTTTCTCCTTCAGCGAAGCAGCAGGAGCTGTTACTGCGTCAAGGTGCGGTGCCTCGGCTCGTCGCCATCCTTCTTCGTTTCCCCGACAAGGAGCCTCTGGAGGAGGTTTGCCTTCAGGCCCTGTGCAGCGTCAGCGGCATGGGGGTGGCGGAGGAGGCCGGGATGGTCTGGGAGAGGGGAGCGTCCGTGAGGCCGGACGAGTCGGTGTTCCACGGCGTCTCTCCTCACACGTGTGGCTTTGCTTCTTCTGTGATCCTGGTGCGAGTGTCTCGATGGGCGCCGGGTCAACACGCGGTCAACATCGAGGTCTTCCAGCGCTGCTCCTCCTCTTTCTGGAGCCTTCACGGGAACCAGCGGACTGCTCGCTGGTTCCCCCTCTCCAGTTGGGAGAGTTGTTCAAACCTGTACAAGATGATCAAGTTCCCAGGGGGGAATGTTCCTTGGACAAAAGGTCTGAAAACTCGCATGTTCCACACTTTTCTCTGACGGAGGAAATGATGACTGAACTGACAAAACCTCTCTGATCTCACCACTGATCCTTGATATCCACCAACACACCATGAATGTTTACAGCCAATAAACCTGCACATGCACACTAGGATTTCTTTATCTGTGCTCCTGTTGTTTTGGTTTTATAACAACGTAGTTTATATGTATTTCCTCCTTATTGTTGTTATTCCTTGGCTCAGTTTGTAAGTACAATAGTTAGCTTTTCCAACATGCACCTACTTCCAGTACAACCCAGTTGGTGGCAGTTCATTTTAACTGGTCGAGCTCTTAGGGGACGATGATGTTCTGTTTGGTTTCTGTGCAAATAGTTAAATCAGACATAAGGAAAAAAAGCAAAACAAAAAAACAAGAAAACCATAATAATGGTGTTTGAAAAATTATGAATTTATATCCTCGGCAGCTATTTGCTCTTTATGATTTTTTTTTATTATAGCTCATTCGATTTGAACATTTTTGATTATTTGAATCCAACTTTAAATAAAAAAATTAAAACATTTAATGTGTGTGTGTCTGAACAGCAGATCAACTTTTAGATCAATGTTATATTGTCCGGTATCAGGGGCACAACTTTTTTAATATTGTTTGCACACAAGTAACATGTACTGGATGATATCTAGTACTTGAACCACGACCTACCAGAGTATATAGAACAGTTGTCATTTACATATCATTTATCAGGTAACGTTGTTTATGTTTCTCTTTCATTCACAACATTTTTTCAACATTTTTCTAAATCTATTTTTCCGTATTTTGTGCACACGAGTATGTGGTGTTACTTGTCTATCTGCAGCTCTTCCTCTATCACACATCACATCACAGCACCGTGTCTGTGCTCTGTAACCTAATTTGTTTGAGTACTAGTTGTGTGAAACTTTGTGAAAGTGCGTCGGGTCACCCACTCTTAACCTCAACCAGCGCTCCAACCTCCCACAGGCGCTGCGTTGACAGGAGCCTGAAATGGCGGCGAGCTGCGAGCCCCACAAACGATCCCTCCCAGAAACCCCTGCTCCTGCTAAACGCTCGGCTGCTCGTGTGCCGCACTTCGCTCTGTAATTTGATTCAAATGGGTTTTGGACTCCAGGGGAAAACGTTACTATGGAAGTTGTGAGAACGCAGACAGACGGAAAAAAACCCAGCGAGGACACAGGCTAATGGCTCCGGGGCTTAAACTCGCTCCACCTAAATGTAACAGTGTGGTTTTAGAGTTTGAGGGAGTCTTTGATGTGTCCTTTCAAGTCGTCCACTAACAAACATGCACATTCATCCTAAACTGACTCTTCTCTCACTCACTGACTTTCAGATTCAGAGTTTGGAAGCAGCTTGACAGGCGACCACTAGATGGCGTGTATGTGCTTTGTGGAAACCATTGCACGGTGTCCAAATGAAAGAAACGGAAGTTTGTGACTTTGCACGTGCCCGAACACATGGACTGAGTCTAATAACGACGAGCGGTGGAAAATCTCTGATATTTACATGGATTTAATTGGTTTGCTTTCCCCCCGCTGATATGAAAGCTGTTTGTGGTCGTGTCTGAGTTAAATTGAACGCCTGCCCTTTGATTGTAAATCTGTTAAATAGAAAATGCCAACACAAAGACACCAGTGCATCCCTCTTCCTTTAATTATCTCTCTTATTGGTTCCATCCGGCTCCGGGGCGTCCAAACGTGGGGGCACGTCCTCTAATCAATCCAAACTTTATTACTCAGGGAGACACTTAAATATTTGATGTGACAGAGATGAGACGTTAGAATTATTTACAGGTAGAGAAGAGATCGTATTCTGACTGACTTGACTGTCCTCTGGGGGAAATCTGGTTCACTAGGCCCTGGTTTTTATTTTGATCTGCACCATATTTCACACACTCATAAATTTCAGTCCTCTAAACCTAAATAATTGTTTTCATGAAGATCCATGAATCATTCTCTGAGAAATCAATGTGAATGTGGAAAAACATCCAAACAAACAAACAAATACAGATGAAAACCTCTACTTATATAATAATTTTCTTCTACATTCATTTCACAGAATCATGTATTTCATAATGTTGTTTTTTTTTAATATATTTCATATTGAACATGTTGGAGCTGCAAATGTAAGAGGATATAAACATTATCTTACACCACAATCAAGTAAATAAACTGTTATTTTTCGTTGTCTTAGTCTTTGCGGGAACACGTGATGCTGCAGACGCGTGAAGAGTTAAATCAATCGCACCCTTCCCCGATGCAGGGAGAGGACTTATATTACTTTTAATATCCGACTCATTAATAATGCATGACGAACTTTGCATTATATGCCCTGAAACTCAGATAACACGGCTGAGGACTGTTTTATTGCTTGTCTTTGCAAATGAGTCATTTAGACTTTAATCCTCTTGTTGTTTCCTGCAGAAACAAGTGCGTGTAATTGCATTACGATTTCACGGTGCTCAGATTCTAATTGCTGCTTTCGTCATTTCTTCACTGTGGCCTCAGTTATTCTGAGCCTGTAGCATTTTTCAGTGGTAGACAACAGTCACCCACCATGTTGACTCACACACACACACACACGCACACACACAAGCTTTCTGGTTTGATAAGGACACACAAACAAACCACAAAGTGACACAGATATTCCTGAAAAGTCACACGTCAACATCTGCACACACACACACACAGACACACAACACGCAGGAGTGTGTGTTTTCCCTCCGGACAGTGGATGCAATCACTTTGAATCCTCTGGGTTTGGTTCTTGTCTTTGGAATAAAGGCAGTTTGATTGTCGAGCAGATAACACACACACACACACACACACACACACACACACACACACACACACACACACACACACACACACACCCTGATCCTCTCCCTCCGCAAACCTCGTGACAGGCCGATGACAACCCTGATCAGCAGAGGCCCTGGATTAGTTTTAACCAATCAATGCTTCTGTCAAGTGCAAGTGAGTTCCTTCAGACAGCTCCTCTCCATTGTGCCGAGTGCCGTTGGACCTCGGAGAAGAGACCTGATGCCTGGAAATGCGTCTCCAGCAGTTCGGTCTCACGGGTCCATTGAGCAAGAAACGTCAAGAGGAATAGGTTTTACATGTCGTCTGCGAGTGCCGGGGAACACGAGGCCGATATATAAACGCAGCTCATTTCATTCAATTAGCCTCAAACGACGAGTGCTTTATTTTATCAAGGAGGAAATCTGGTGAATGGATTAAAGAAGCAGATACAGTTTTTACTTCATTATGAACTGTAACTATATAAATGAAAAACATATTTTATCCTGACATTTGATATCATTGCACTAGAGCCCGATTCTGTCCATGGGTTGTCCAATAAAAAAGGGCAGATAACAGACTTGCACGTATCGGCCTTAAAGTTTACTGATATGTGCTGAAATCTTATTTAAAAGAATAAAACAATGCAGAAAGAAAATGTTGACTGATGTTTAAACTATACATGAAAATTCAAGTTCTATATATTTGTGGTTTGTGTCGTTTAATCACCAGTGCAGTGGCCGTTCTAATCCTGCCTGTTTGGAAATGGGAATTATATTTGTCTCACAAGGGTTTGATGACATGTTAGGAATCATTGCCTGTTTTGTATTTTAACATCCAGCCCCAAAAACTCCACATCAGTCATGTTCTATTCCTGACCTACAAATGCATCACCACCATTACCCTCCACAATCAACCACCTGCTGCCTTTACTCCACCCGCACCAGTGTCTAGACACCCGGGGGGGTTCCTGTCTCATCTCCCTCGTATATGAGCCTATGTCTCAATAAGGTCGCTGCACATCGATGGAGCATAATCACCAGAGACATTTTCTATTTTTAAGTGTTTTACTGTCAATTTGTCCTTTCATTCCAACACATGGAGTCACTCAGATGCCAACATTTAAATCAGAAGATGTCATTTTGAGCAAGAAAACAAACTGCGATGTTTGTGTAACAGTTGGAACAGTGAATTGAGATTTCATCCGAACGCCAACACGCTCGTGGTCACGGCACCGACCTGTATCGCGCTGCAGATGTTAAACTCAACACCAGAAAGTTCACCACGTGTCAGGCAGCTTATTTTTACCCGCAGATGTCAGAGAGCTGAACGCTTGGTTCAAACGCCGGCGCCTTCACTTCTATTTCTGTCGCGACATCACAGGCACAGATGTAGCTCGCTCCCGCTGCTCTGAGCGACAGAATAAGGCTGGAACTGGAACAGGAGACAACAACTACGACCAAACACAGAGGCCGAGCTTCAGGCACGTTCCTGTGTGTGTGTGTGTGTGTGTGTGTGTGTGTGTGTGTGTGTGTGTGTGTGTGTGTGTGTGTGTGTGTGGGTTAGTGGGATGGGAGGCCATCTGTCCCGGCCTATTACGTCCATCACAGGAGGTCCTATCCACACACACACACAGACGCAGGCACAACTTCATAGAGGTTGTGGCTCATAGACGGTTTCTAAAAGGAGAGTGCATGACTAATAGTGGACATTATTTTCATGCACAGCGTTTTGTTTGCAGTCTTTTGAGGGAATATTGCAGCCTGACATCACCAGCAGGGGAAAGTGATAACACGGCGGAGGGACGGAGGACGACGGCAGATGGTTGATTGGAGATTATCGCTGTGGGAGGAAACACCGGGAAGCCAATTAGGGGAGGGGACAGCGGGGCACAGACGGTCAGAGGACCAATCAGAATCCTTCATGTTTGATCACATACTGGAGAGATTTTGAATTTTCTATCCTGAATAATGATTATTGGCCAAAATAAATGCCCCACTTTTTAGTTGGGTCCATGTCCCATCCGTCAACATGGAGGAGGCAGCGATTAGGAACTATTCAGCAATCGAGACGCTCTGGCTTCCTGTTGTGATGTTGTCATGTCGTACATCTCTATATCCCATCTATTGCAAATGTGCATGTTTATGTGTGTGCATTATCTCTGTCCAGGAGGTTATGTTTTCACCCCTGTCCCTTTTTTGGCTTGTTTGTTTTTAACACAAAAACTACAGGATTGATTTCCACAATCCAGAGATTTGCTCTTCATGTTCTTCAACATCGTGAGATCGGGCGTTTTTTCAACATTTTCCTTGATTTCTCAGAGAAAAATTAATTAATCTTGATGATAAAAGTTCTAAAGAGCTCTACCGAGTAACATCCCAGTTCAAACCAGTGGTTAGACAGTTATTCAACGGTTTTAAGAGGGTGATTATAACTGGGACGTCCTCTTAATCAATGATAAGTTGACAGGAGAGTGTGTGTGTCTGTGTGTGTGGTAAAGATAGTGAGAGTACAACAAGCAAAGAGACAGTCACAGATCCAGACCGAAAGACAGATGAGTCACACACTGAACAAACAGAAAAAAAGAAACAGCAGCAGCAGCAGAGCGACAGACAGGAGTGAAAATAGAGCTGACTTTGACAAAAAAACATCAAAATGATGCTTGAACTTTCCTTTAAGCCTCGTCTCCTCTTTTCTCTCCGTTTACAACTTTGTGTCTCGTTTCGTTTTTGTTTTTTTTTCTCCTCCTGCTTTCTGTGCCTGTTCCAGTAAAAGTCTCAGCTCCCCGTTTCCCCTCAGCCTGTGGGGGGTGCAGTACAGTATGAGCGGCTGTCATCCTGCTGAATAATGATGACAGTGCGAGTAAGTGTGGCCATCGCTTCAGCTCCTCTGACGGATAACTTCCTCCTGTTTGCGACACTGGTGCAGAAACAAAGGAGCCATTAAAATATACTTTCCACAGACGTGTGTGTGCACAAACAGCTCAAACAGAAAAATACAAATATTAGAAGTGAGACGCACACACACGAGCTGCAGCACTGTTTGTCTGTTTTACAAATGTCAAGGCTTCCCCGGCACCACGAGTTTAGAGCTCAAGCTACGATACACGCACAAAACAAACTCTGGCTTCTATTCAAACTGAACGATCGCCGACGTTAAACAGTGTCAAATACAAAATGCTGCGCAAACTCACGCCTGAGCCGCCTGGAGCCCGAGCAGGAGAGAGAGAGGCGCTGGTTCTGAGGAGGGCCAATTAGTCTCAGTGTGGTGGAAATAGGACGTGTCACTGGATGTGTGAAGGGCAGACAGAGCGAGTGAGAGCAGAGGCAGTGAGAGGGAAAGGCTTATGCTAATGTGTGTTTCATTGCTGCTCCTCGTTCTGGATCTGTTTGGCCCCGAGGAGTCAGAACCTGAGAGTGAGAACCACGTGTGACCCCTGGAGAAGCTCACAGGCGGACGCTGCCGTTTTCCGACCGTGAAGAATATTCTGATATTTAACTTTTCTGCAGGTTCAAGGTTCAAATTTAGTCTGGAAGCAAACTGGACAATTAGCTTCGGGTGAACAGAACAGATCATACGTGGAGGAAATGAATGTAAATACATGTAAAAACTCAGTTATTATGCAGTTATACACAGGTCTGACCGATGAGGCGTGCAAACATACATTGTATTTAGTCAACAGACTGTTCATAAAGATGGACAACAAATTTCTACTTACTCCCATCGTACAAAAACTAAGCTCCTGGATGAAGGTGCAGTCAATCATGACGTTTCACTCTGTTTCCTAGTGATTAAATAAGTAATTAAAACCAAACTCAGAGAAACATACATCAGAGTTATAAGAACTAACTAAAGTGACGTAGAACATCGTGCATCTAACGTGCAGTTTGGTCTATGCCCCGTTCACTAACATGGAGGAGGCGTGGTTTGGGATCTATGATTATTTGTTTAAGTTTTATTTTTCAATATTGGCTTAAAGTTTAGTTTATAGACATGCTAACACTTTCTAAACAGCATTGAAGTCTGGATTACCAGAGTTATTACAGCTCTTCCTGTGGGGGAACAATTTACAGCAGTTATTAAATAGTTGTAAACCACAAATGTCAACCACTAATGCAGCTAATGACTAATTTCCTTATAAAAGTCATGGCAACAAATGACACAAAACATTGTCTGTGTTCAAGCCAATAATCATACATCAATATATCTTGTACATCACCCAGGGAGAGTGTGAGTGATTGAGTGCGACTCTTCAGAAACCTTCTCGAGTCTTAATTCATTCATACATTATGGTGAAAAAAGCTTTTACCAGCGGCTGCAGACGATCTTTGATATCACCGAACAACACCACATTGATGCAAGCCTAATGGAGCTTAATGGAGCACACCTCCGTCTTTAAAACACCATCAACAAGTACAGGTGCCTCCTGATCAGAGCCGCCACTCCAGCATCGTCCCAGCCTCCCCCCAGACTGCGAGACAGAGCTGCCAGGATTCCCTCCTCGTCCTCCTCCTCCTCCTCTTCTTTTTTTATTTCCCCTCGTCTCGCCTGATCTGTCAGCGAGCGTCTCGCAGCCATCACTCTGTCTGACAGACGGACTATCTCCAAGTCGTCAGTCACTCCACTGCCTCTCTGCAGCCGTCATCTCCAGCCGGCAGGGACACCCCCTGCAACACAGCTGTCACGCCGCAAATGAAGAGAGGCCCCTCGTCTCCTGGAACCGGGGGAGCATGAGGAGAATATTCCTCCTGATTAAGGAGCCTCCCTTCTTATGTGGTCATTAGCATTGCTATCAGGGGTGAATTTTAATAGGATGAGGTCCGACCTTGAAGTTTCCTCGTGTATTTCTGCTTTAATAAGGTGTAACATGCTCTGGTGCTTTAACTACAGTGGCCAGATTCACAGCCAAAGCAAAGACATTTGATGTAAACATTTCTAAAAACATAAATTACTTCAGGGAAGACGGATGTTTAGACCCGCTGGCAACAACAAAATGGTTTTCAGGTAGAAAGGGTTAGAGAGCAGGTGATTGTCAGAGCAGCTTTCGTTTTTCCCGATCTACAAGACAAAACACAAAACAATTAATACAATACAAGTTAATAAATACAAAAAGCAAATGAATGAGTCTTAAAAAAGTCACGACAAACGAGACACGACGAGATGAGAACTGACTGAAATTTGTCTGTAGCGCTGACTGGCTTTTTCTGACATTGAGGGTTTAGGATCAGAGATGAAAGTTTGGTGCAGACGTGGCAGAAAAGGTCGAGCTCTGTGATAACAGTTTGGAATACGCAAGTTTGTGTTGAAGTGGGAAATAGTGATCCAAAGAGACGAAACCCAGGGACGGTGAAATAAAAAAATGAGCTAAAACGAGGTTTATTTAACCAGCAACAGATCCAAAAAGGGCAGATACAACTTTTAATCTCTATTTCTGATTAATCTGTAGACAACCTGTGCATCAGCTTCCTCTGTCTGTGGGTCACGAGACTCACATTTCGGGATCATCGGCTCGGTGGCGCTCGCCAAACAACGTCCTCAGTGGTGCCAGCAGTGCGTCGCTCGGAGGCGACTTCCATTTGGACCGAGGCAGTCTCATGGAGACGTGGGGTTATAAATGTATTTCCCCTCAAAGCGTGATGGATCGCCGCATGACACTTTGAAAAACACGACAGTGGGAGGGGAGGTGTGCACGCATGCTCATATTAGCATGTGTGTGTAAGCGTGTTCGTGTGTGTGTGTGTGTGTGTGTGTGTGTGTGTGTGTGTGTGTGTGTGTGTGTGTGTGTGTGTGTGTGAACAAACAGAGGCACATTCTCGATATAGATACACCCACCAGAGCTATCATGGTTAATAATGTGTCAGTGATGATTGATGGTCAGCTACAGGGATGGGATTGGCTTGTTCATGTGTGTGTGTGTGTGTGTGTGTGTGTGTGTGTGTGTGTGTGTGTGTGTGTGTGTGTGTGTGTGTGTGTGTGTGTGTGTGTGTTCATGTTTAAATGTGTGTTTGTATGTACACACCATATGTCTATGTTTATCCTCCTTTTCTGTTTTGGCCTTTTCCACATTTCTCTTTCCCAGTCCTCCTGTAGGTTGATATATGTACATGTCTAGTGTATATATATAAAAGGACAGAATATAAATACACTCAAAATGAAAATGAAAAAAAATAATCAGGACATGTGTCTGTGAATCTGAATTTATTTCTGCTGACTCGACCCTTCACGCTGTTTCTTTTATCCTCACTCGTCCCACAGCTGCTCCTCCCACTCTCCTTCTCTCCGTCTTTCATCCGACACAGTTTTCAAGCATCTTCCGAGTAAACAACAGCAACAACAAAACAAAAAAAACTGGTCAGTGCACCAGTTTGTACGCAGCCAATAAAAGCATCTCGTCTGACAACAAGTGAGCGTGTGAACAAAAATAACTACAAACCCACTGAATCCCGACGACAGCTGTTTGGTTTGATGCGTTGTTTGAACTGGCGCCGGCTGCAGGTTCCAGACCAAACATTCAGCGACGCCGGGTGACCTTGCTCTGTCTGTGTATCCACAGATGACAATGTTTGTGTGTGTGTGTGTGTGTGTGTCATAGACTGTGTGTGTTTGTTATAGACTGTGTTTGTGTGTGTACGCTACTGAGAGCTTATGACGTCTGTTTATTTCCAGGTTAGACGATGAAGCTCAAATGAAGCTGAGCACTACACAAGGACCAGGCCACAACAGAGTGTGATGAGAAAATGAACGGACGTTGGGTGAAGGATGAAAGAATCCATGGAGGAGGGAACGAGGGAGGAGAGGATGAAGGGATCTGGGTAAAAGGGAAGGAGGACGAATGAATGAATGAATGAGGGGAGGGATGACAGGAAGAGGGAGGAGAGGATGAAGCGATGTGGGTCGGGATGAGGGAAGGAGGGAAGACAGGATGAAGGGATGTCGGTATCGGCAAGAGGGATGGGGGAAGGATGATGAATGGGTGTGGGTAGTAGTACAGTCGATTTTCATGCATAGTGATGGACAAATTAAATACGAGTAGGGGGTGCTATAACTGCCTCAGGGTTGTATTGGGTTATTAAGGTTATGACCAAAAGGAAACAGGATGTACAGGATACATATGACCTGTGTGGCGGGTGCATCTATAATAACAGCCATTAGTTATCAGCATCTGTCTCCTTTGCTGTGTCCCTCCACAGATCCCAGACCAGCCGTCCCGCTGACATTGAGACCAGCTGTCTCACCGCGGTCTCGTGTGATTACGACCACAGGAGGGAGGGTGGGACGGCGTTTCCCCGGTTGACGAGACCAGAAAAGATGGCTGTCTGTCCTCACAGGGCCGACACGATACTTCAATCGACTCGCACCTATCCTCCGTTTCGTCCTCCCATCCCAGATGCCCACAACGCACACGCAGCCAAACCTCAATTTTCTCTCGTCCGTCTGTGTCCTACGTCTGCGTCTGTTTGTTCCTGTGTCCTTCACTCTCTCTCTCCATCCTGTCGTCCCCTTTATCTATTCATATTGACCATATCCGTGTTACTCTGTTTACCCCCCTCTCTCTCTATCTCTATCTCCGGGTCTCAACGTGGTATCTATGAAGACAAATGTGACCCTAAGGATGCAGTGCGTGACATCTATTTACCAGCCAAAGTCAATCTGCCGCCATGTAACGAGAACGGATCCTCGCTCAAGTGGAGAGAGAGAAAAAGGAGGAGGAGGAGGAGAGAAAGAGAAAGATACTCAATGGAAGAAAACATCAATAGTTTCTGCACAATCATCTGTTCAATCATATTATATTATATGACCAATCATTAAAGGACAGGGGAGCATGTCGTAGCAGCAGCAGTTGTAATTGATCATCCATCTTCTACACTGGCTGATGCACAGTTGAAATAAACACCGATGCAGATGAATACACTGTACTTCAGGTATCCTCTCTCTTTAAAAGTATTAATCCAGC
This sequence comes from Hippoglossus stenolepis, assembly GCF_022539355.2. NCBI lineage: Eukaryota > Metazoa > Chordata > Actinopteri > Pleuronectiformes > Pleuronectidae > Hippoglossus > Hippoglossus stenolepis. The sequence continues at coordinate 17,148,912 of NC_061503.1, forward strand.
TCAATAAGACAACTTGAGTCTCATTTCTCAAGTTCTGAAAATAATATTTAAACAGTTATGATTCTGAACACACCAGAGGAATTTGTGAGATCTGGTAAACACAGCGACATTACGTCATGAATCACAAATTGGATGAAATCATTTTTACAAAAGGAATGATTACATTTAATGGAAGAGCCGTAGAAAAATGTTCCGGTACAATTTTTTCTGATAAGGTCAACCAGCCTCGATAAATTACACTCACCTTCAGGACGTCATACTTCACTTAAGATGATTAACATGTGGACCCTGATTCAAACTCTGTGTGATGTTCGTATTCACAGCCAAATAAATAATAACATCCAGTGTCATTAGGATTCAATGTAGGTTCACGCTCTCACATATCACAGGTTTGGTTATTTTCTTTGCAGTCACATTTGAAAAGAAACGTTGGGATTTAGAATCTTGGTTATTGCTGCTGACACTGTTCTAAATAATTGTCTTTATTTAAAAGTTAGTTGTATTCATTAAAGTCGTTGTGTTACCGTGTTTGCGGCGTCACTGCTACAAACATTAGAATCAGTTTGTACGAAACCAGACTCTTCGTCTGTTTAGTCTAATTCATCATCGTGGAGTCGCTGTGTTGTATCAATCAACACACAACACACAGCTCGACAAAATGTTTTTAATAAACAGAATAAATGTCAGGGAGGAGTGAGGTGCATAGAAAGTTTGTGTGTGTGTGTGTGTGTGTGTGTGTGTGTGTGTGTGTGTGTGTGTGTGTGTGTGTGTGTGTGTGTGTGTGTGTGTGTGTGTGTGTGTGTGTTCTGTGTATGGCAGGGTGTTTCATTATGTTGTGACAGTAATTCTGAGGGATTGTATTGATTGTCCCTGATGGAGGCTGAGATATCACGCAGAAGGACAACACTTGTCTTTGTCTGTCATTTGAACACACACACACACACGCCACACACACACACACAGATTCAGAAGTGTGTCTGGAGAGGTCACATAAAAATAACCACATAGTTAAGTGATTAGGCGACGATCTCAGTCTTGAGTCTACGAGCGTTGCCCTTGTAAAGTCCACCATGTTTAACGACCTCGGCGACAGCTCACTTCATCACCGCTCCGCGGGAACCTGCTCCTCTTCATCCCCGTGATGTCGTTTGTTTTATGTCCGAACGACTCGTTTGGAAACGCTTCATTTAAACAATCATCTTTAATTGTGCCTCATGGGTTTGTCGTTATAACCTGGCAAAAAAAATGATTGAACATAAAGATGGACGACATTTCAGCTTCCAAAAGTGAAGCCAAAGCGTCTCGATCGCCCCCTGGTGGCTGGCCGCAGTATAGGTCATGAACCGTGCCTCCTCCGTGTTAGCAGATAGGACATGGAGCAAACTAAAAAAGTCAAGTACACTTCAAATACGTTTTTCTGTGTGTGGGCTTTTTATAGCCTCTGTAACTACCACCAGTGTGTAGTTGAGCAACGTAATGTGGCCGTAGATATGAAGTATTAGTTCCTATTAGCTTAATGTATGTTGAAGTGCTTGTGTATCTGCTAAGTTTAGTTTTAATTACTTATTTGACGATGTAAAACAGGGTGAAACATCATGATTGACAGCTGATACTCACTCGTAATTGGTTGACGAGCGTATGGGCGGGACCTCCACCGACTCTGGCATCGTCCATCTTTATTTCCAGTCTGTTAACGGACTTCACGACGAGCTACGACCCTCTGTCGTGTCACGTCCTGTGCACCGTCAGCACGACCTTCATCTGGCCATGTGACCTCTCTGATAAGACGACATTGCTGATTCACTGTTTGTTGCTTCAGAGCTAACAGGTAACACGTCCTCATTATCCTGTAATGGTTCTTTAATTGGTCTTTTAATAGAGCCTTTTTTTTCCCTGAGCCCCTAATTGATGTTTCGCAGCGTGGCCAGCAGTCTCCTCTGCCTGCCAGTGAGAGCGGGGGTCCTTCGGGTGCTCTCAGGTGTCCCAGCTTATTGCCTGCCTGCCTGTTTGCTCTCAATCTGTCAGTGCTGCGGCCATGCTGGCAAGGGAGGAAGTGGAATTGCAAGAGACCATTGTGTGTGTGTGTGTGTGTGTGTCGGCGTGGCACACCATCCTTCAGGCGGCACCACGACAGGACCCATCTGCCGGCCAGAACAGGGAGACTGGTTGGAGCGACGCTGGCACAGTCTGCCACAAACACAGCTCACCTCAACTCTCCACCTCCCTCCACGAAGTCTTTTATTCCCTCAGTTATCCGTCTCTCTGTTCGTCCAGCAGAGGTGGCAGAAGCACATTCTCTACTCAAGCAGAAGTACTTGTGTTTAAAAAGTAAAAGTACCCATTCAAGCTTGTTTACGCAAGTAGTGAAAGTGTGCAAAGCAAACTGTGACTCATGTCATGTTGATGTTAGGAAGGAAGGAACAAAAAGAGAATTCCCCTCAAAGGCATTAAAACAAAAGTAAAAAGCCTGTTTTGAAAATGTATTTGTGTTAAAATCTCTGGAGTAAAAGCAAAATAAAACCTACTTGAGTACAGTAAAGAGGTACTTGTACTACTTCACATCACTCTCCTTTGCTCCACTTCTCCTTATCCCCCCCCCCCCTCTGCTCCTCAGCTCCACCCCGGAGTCTCGTCTCCTCCCTCCTCTGAGAGCTGTGAATAATCCGTCTCCATCGTCGAACCTCCCCTTTCTGTTTCCAATCAAATATATTCACTGAAATCTATTTCTCACTCCGAGGTGTATTTTATTTGTGCTTTGAATCCGCTCTCTGATCCATCGCTTACTGCGTTTATCCCCCCCCACTCCCTCGCACGGTATCTCCATTGATTCATGGCGCTGGAGAGGTGGACTGCAGTGGGTGTTTTGCAAACCCATTAGTGTTATATTATACCTGCAGGCTTACGCTGTCTCCTCCGTCTCCTCCACCTCTGCAGGGTGCACGCTGCTTTGACCCCTGGAGAACTAATTAAGAAGAGACGGGGGGGTCAAAGGTCAAACAGGTGGGTGACATCAGAGTGGGGAATAATCCTTCTAAAAAAAGTGAGTGTGTTCTCAGTGTGTGTGTGTGTGTGTGTGTGTGTGTGTGTGTGTGTGTGTGTGTGTGTGTGTGTCTGGCTAATTGGGAGGTGATTATCAGCCTGTCACTGTTGGAGGGTGACTGACAGACTTTCTCATCAGGAAGCAAAGAGTCATTCACACGGCGACACACACACACAAACACGCAGTAACAACAAACACACGCAGGTGCACGCCCGTTAATACTCCCATTGTTAAAATGGATACACAAATACACATAAAGAACACAAAAAATACAGGGATACACACACATTTGTAAGGATATGTACACACACACACACACACACAGACTCTAACCTGCCCTGTGCACGTTTAGCTTTACCGACAGTAGCTGTTTCTCCACGAGCTTGGTTCACTGATGACAGCTGACAGCAGCCGCAGGGGCCGACGTGCACATGACAGACGAAACACGCTGCTTCTCGGAGGCCGGTTCAGCCGGTAGCACCATGGGGGCGTTTTCACAGACTTCGTTTACTTCACTGAGCCGCTGTGACGTCGCGAGTTGGCCACCGAGCGCTGTCAGGTCTGATCTGGGAGCGCGAGGCCTATCAAGCTGCTAAAGGGGCGGACAGGCGGGGCAGACAATTATAGAGTATGTTTTTATTTACATGTGACTCTTTTCACAACGTTTTGAATGCTTCTAGTCTTCATCCCGTCAATGTTATGATCCAGACTCTGCAGATTTATAATTGGTTTGTTCTTTCTTTACACCCCATTGCTCAGTTTTAGGGTACGAAAGCAAATTCAGTTGAACTCCACGCTGGGATTTGCCTCACGACAGGAAGCAAGTGTTTAAATCACCTCCTCGCTTGCAGATGCATTTTTAAATGCATTAACTTTAACTTTCTTAACCTTTTAAAATGTTTGTTCCTAATTACTTACTAAGAACCTCTGATCAGACCCTCTTCATCGTCCCCTTTGAGTCCAAGGAAATGGCTCCTTCTGATTGGAATAATTACCTTTAAATATACGTTTGGTGTTTTAACAACTATGAACATCAGAGAAGCTGTTACCTCTAGATTTAATTTATACGCCAAATATTTCTTACGGGGGATTAAACTACGTCTTGTTATGTCTGGGACGAAGATATCAGCGAATTCATTAAATATTCCGTTATCAGTTTTTCAGTAATTATCATCAGAGTCATTACATCCTCTTCCTCTCTTCCTCGCGCGTCCCGCTCTTCCTCCTGCTCCCGATGGCAAAGCGTAATCAGCCGAGTTATCAATCACGGCGCTCGGCCCCGGGCGCAGATCTGTAATACCTGCGATGACGGAAATGATTCATACCCGCTGCCTGCTCATTATATCAACACAGGCTCAAACATTTATCCCTTCACTCCAGAGTTTGGGATCTTGATTTAGTTCTCAGCCACATTTTTTAAATCAAAATCAAAGCCACATTAAAATATTGCCAATGCAACAAGTTGGAGCGGTTTTGATAATTCACATTAATACTCTGAATATTATCTTGTATCTGGCGCAGCAGGTTCTTTGTGTCATAGATTCTGCATAAACACATTTCTTAATATTAATGCTTGTGTATTTATGCAGTGCAATAAAAAGAGAAAAAAGTTTTAAAGTTTGTTAGAATCATTTATTTCTCCGGTTTACATTCAGTTCAGTTGATTCATGAAAATCATAATATATCTGTGTGAATCACTTTTTTAGTAGCTAATGAAAGAAAAGCTGAACTTTAGAATAACTGCAGGAGTTTATTTGCTGGAGTTAATTGTGCCAGATGACATGAGGGTGAACATTTTTTATTTTTAAAGATATTAAACAAAACTGCAGAGCTCATCTGAGGCAGGTGCAAATCCCTAAAAACAGCCCATAATTAATGGCAAAGTTAGACCCGATCCCCGTGTGCAGTCTTAAGCATATGTCGGGTTTATAATATTCATGTACAAAGAGTATCATGAAGCAGCATTATGCCCTCGGGTGGTGTAGAAGCCATATGAAGAACACTGGTGGGTATCGTCTCCATCAATATTTAGGCTCAGATCCAGTTTGCAGCACAAAATTCCCGTGAAGAAATCTGCAAAAACAACAAACAGCAGGAGAGTGTGAGAGTCGTCTCACTCCACCGAGAGGTGCACAACATGCTGAATTAATGTAACAGTGGTGGAAGAAGCGTTTAGATCCTTTGCCTAAAGCAGTGTGAACTGATTTGCCAGGGGCAGCTCACAAAGTTAGAGTCGACTGTTTACTCGTCCTGAAAACAAGCAGCAACATTTAATTTGACTTCAATATGTTCGTCAGCAAACTTGTTTGGTCCGGACCTGCCGGCTTTTGAGTTGTGAAAGGTTCCAGACCAGTTTCACACCTCAAAAGTCTGCAGGTCCGGACCAAACAAATTATTGTGAAAGTGTCTTAAAGACTCTGTGACTCTCCCTCACAGGTTGTTTTCGGTATTTTCTATGATCGTGACTGTGTTTTAACGTGTTTTTCTTCTTGAAATTTAATAATTCAGCTTTGAATATTTATTGTCAGCGCTGCCGTGAATACAACAACAAGGATTAACATTGAATTACCACAGAAAAACAAAACACAATAAGATTTCAGGTCGCTGCAACTTGATGTTAAAACTTTTCAGGCCTGATTTAAAAAACTGTTGCTGCCTAGAGATTAAACAGCAAATTTATGCAAAATTTAATTGTTGAGTAAAACTATACCCCCACACACACACACACACACACACACACACACACACACACACAGGCTCCCACACCCCGCCACATCCTCTCAGAGGCCTCACACAGTCAATCATCAGCCCTGTGGTGAGCTGCAGGTGGGAGGTCAGGTATCAGGTCAGGAGGAGGGGGAGAACTGGGGGTTGTGGCAGTTAATATAAACTCAGAGACCGTCCCTCAGCAGAAGACTGACAGCTCTGGTATCACATACAAACTGGAACAGTGTTCACCTCCACTAAGGCCCGACGGTCTCCTTACACACAATATTTACTTAAATGTGCCGAATGTTTTCCATTAGGATCCATGAGTTATTCTGAGGGATCAACGAAAATGTCCCGATGTGGAAGAAAGTTAAGAAAAATCCTGGATCTGCATAGATACAAAAAAAATATGGATCGAGTGCATTTTAATGTGGATTCACTAGTTTTGCTTTATTTGCTTTCGAGCCAAATTAATTGCACGGATTCAAAATGTTACCTGACAGTGTCATTAAACAGTTAATTGATCAGCATGGTTCACCATTGTGAACATCTCTGTTTGACTTGCTGGTGGCACAAGAAGAAACGTCAGCTGATCGTCACTGACCCACAGACAGACCGACGTTGAGTCATCATTATTCTATCTTTCCTTTCACCTTCTCCTCGTTTCACTCTCTCCCTGTGCCTTCGTCCTCTGGTCTCACTTTCTGTTTGCGTCCCGCCACTGAGAGTGACCCAAAAACAATGGGGTCATAATGGACACACACTGACCCGCCTGTCCCACCGGAGCAATGACAGACAGACTGGAATCAAATAAATCTCCCCGCCTCTCCTCTTCGTCCTTTCATACGTGACCCTATAAACTGATTAATGTCAACTTCAAGATCAGATACCTCATCCGACTTCCCCTGGCGACAGAACAAAACAGTCACTCACACACAGCACGCGGCCGGATAGACACATGCACAAGTACGGTGAAAATGATTGTCAGTGTATTTCGTGTGCGGGACGGGACAAAGCTTTGCAGCCGAAGAAAACCACAGTTTGAGACATTCCCCATCGAGGCCGCTCGTCCCAGAGGACAAGACGACATCGATAAAACCGTGAGGTATTACCTCGATGACCTGTTTTTAACTGCCAGCACGTAAACACTCACCAGCGCTGACACACCCCTGTGTTCAACCACACACACACACACGTGTTAACAAGCTTTTAACTTGACCTCACGTACGACCAGTTTATTACCTGATAACACGTGTTACATCGTTATGTCACAACGCTCACCATTTGCTCTGACACGCCCCCTAACAAACGCCAGGTGAAGCGAGAGCGGAGGGCGACAGTTATCAGGGCAGGGCCTTGAAGAGACAGGAGGAGCTCAAACCAAGAGATCCTGACAGAGGTGCAGGACATTAGAGCAAGTAAATCTTTTCAAGTTGGCCCTTCTTTCTTATTTTCTTTATATTTGCATCTGTTCAAAGTAAAAATATTCTACTGAGTTAATTATTCACTCTATATCTACCGCTGTCAAAGGGGTTATGTTTTCACCCCCGTCCGTTTGTTTGTCGGTTGGTTCGTATGTTTGTTTTGTTTCCGATTTACTCAAAACTTAAGGAAAAGGATGCGTCAGAGAAGATTTGGGTGCGGATCCAGATTTGTCACTTCCTCTAACAACTCCCAGAGAATAATCAACAGATCTTCATGAAATAGTATATATAACATATTTAGGAATATCTATGAATTGCAGTTTGATAGAATTTAAAGGACTGTTGGGCCTTGACGAAGATCTTCACTCTACTGAGAGACTTTCTAGTTCATACAAACATCACGTTACTAAACTGGTTTGACTGAGAACTGATCATGACAGACGTTGTGTGTTTTGTTGTTAACTGGTTGACTTTAACGTGACAGTTGTTTAGGGAATATAAACCGTAGCAGGGGAGGAGAGAGAGTCTGAGGTGGAGGGAGAGACGCTGTCGGGGGAGAGACGCTGCTCGTCTGTAGCTGCTGCACCTGTTCTCTGTTCACAGCAGCCGAACAGAACTGACACAGCTTCGCCCTGCATGACGCCACTGTGGGGAAGTGTACTGTGTATGACTGTGTGTGTGTGTGTGTGTGTGTGTCCTCCAGTTGTGCCTCAGGACTGTGGAGGGTCACTTTGGGCTCAGTCAGTTTGTGTTTCAGAGCGCGGGGGAATGAAGCAGGTTAATGTCGGGGCAGCGATTTACGGACTTTCACACTCTCACCGAGGTCGACTGAGGAAGAACAAGGACTATTTAACAGCCTCCTCCATGTTAGCGGATGGGACATGGACCAAACTTAAAAGTGTAAATACACATTTCAAATTATTTTACAAACAAAAAAAACGCTTCCTTTCCTTTCCCCAATCGAGGTTAGAATAAAAAAAAAAAGTATTCCTCCTCATCGCCGCTCAGCTTCTTATCTCCCCCCCCTGCTCCTCAGCCTCTCTCACATCCTCCTGCCAGGCCTCTGCTCGCCCTGTGATCTCACTTAACTCCTGTTCCTGCAAACACAGCCACTGTCCCTGCAGTGCTGCTCCGTGGCAGCTCATCCACACATTACAAATGTGTCTGACCCTCCGTGGAGCTTTGAACAACACCCTGGGTTTACTCCTCCTGCTTTCCTCTCCACTCAAATGCCTCAGCCTCTGTTTGCTCGAGACTAAACCGCTTTTTAAACTTATTTTTACTTTGCAAAGGCACAAGTTTCTATCGAGTGTGAGTTCTTCTTGAGTCAGGAAAGCACGGCTGTGTTTTCTGATGCATCATTTCAAAACTGTATGTGTTAAATGTGTTTTAAGAAGGTAAAAATATGATTATTTTGATAATAGTCCAGCAGCCAGGCAAACACGCTGCAGAACAGTTGTGGGGATTTTAAAGATGTAGATTGTTTTGTGGGTTTTAAGCTTCATTATGAATAGATTTGGAGTCGTCAAATTGCAATGGGTTTTGGGAAACAAGGTTCAAAGTGAGTGTCGAACGCCAGAGAGCTCAACACCTGGTGGGGAGAAGGGAAAAAACATGGAATCAATTGTGGGCATTAAATTGGAATGAGGATGTCGACAAATTACTCTGCTAAAAATAAATCAGACAAAGGCAGCGGCTCTCCAACTGGGGGGCCCTGAGAGGGCCCTGGAGGGGCCCGGGGCCGCTGCAGGAGGGCGTGAAAAAAACACGTAGTGAACGAATAAGATTTATGTCGGGAAAATAAACAAAAGGGTTCACTGATGCTGTTGTGGGGACTTTTCTTTCACCTTTTTTGTTCGTTGCTTCCCATGGATTCGTTTCCTGCTGAACACTGGAGATAAACTCTGGACCTGATTCTGACACTTGAAGCTGTGACTCTCAGTCAGTTCTTCTCACAGGAGATCGAACCCACTCACCAGAGTTACACAGAACAGACGCTCAGGGAACGAAGGAGGAAACTTTCCCCACATTCACATAAACTCATTCTGAAGCTGCTAATTTAAGGTCAAAAAGTTGCACAATGTTGCTTTAAATTCATGAAACTGTTCCCTCGACTCTCCGTCTGTAATGAAAACTTAAATTCATTAAAACAGCCAAGGGCAATTCTCTGCACTGGTCTGTCACCTCCTCTATATACTACCAGGGCACATATACTCGATAGAAACTCTATTAAACACACATAACACGCACGTACACACTTTCCCTCCCGACCTCTCACATTCTCCACACAATTCATAGACAACATAATTGTATAGGGACCGTGCAGCAATGCACAAATTGCCCCAAATTTACAGTCCAATCAAAGAAATCAAGAAGATCAATCCAGTCTACAATAGACTCCTAGGTTTGTTAAATTCAAATTCTAGTCAACAACTAATAAAACTCAGACTCCTGTGAAGAAGTCACGTCTGGCCGATCTGTCATTAAACAGGGATGGAACTTTCACAGAGCAAAGTGTCGCCATGTTCACGATCTGGGTGGAAAATCAACTTGCTCGCAGCCAAATGCTGGTGATCCTTGGCTGCCGCTGCCGCTACATCTGTTACCACAACTCTGGGCAGTTCAGCAGGTGCGACTCCCCATCCAACGAACACTGGGGACAACTGACGAAGTTACTTTCCCCAAATTGAATTATAACTTTCAGAAACAGGATATTTGAAGTCATTTAAAGTGGATTTTTATGTTTTGAACATTATTTGCACTGAGACACAATATTTAATAGAATATCAATAGCCTCCCTGTGTTTCTAAAATAAACCAGAAGCTCCACTAATTCAAAAATCTTCTGTTTTCCCACCAGGCTCCTCCCGGAGTGTGATGTACAGAGCAGGGGCAATCCATTTCTCCAGTGAGTGTACACGTCCACGTGTGCGTTCACAGAAAGTTGATTCAGCGACACACGGCCAGGCACTTCCTCCTCTTTCTCCTTGTTAACCTCCAGCTCCTCCAGCTCCTCGCTCTCCCTCGCAGCGAAGTGAGGGAACGACGGCGAACAGAGGACAGAGAGAGAAATGGACGAGTCACATTCCCATTAATGCTCTTTTCATTTGAGCCCCAGGAGGGGGGGAGAGGGAAAGAGAAAAATGAAAGAATGAAAAGAGAGAGAGATGTAATAGACCACTGTACACTGCAGGACAGAGGAGGATGAGAACTATTAGTCTGGGTCTGCCCACAGGAAGGGAACTTTAACAAGAAGAAGGACCATCGCCAATAAAACATTTAGCATCTCTTCTTCTGAATCTTGTAAAACACTGGACTAGAAGACAGATGAATGAAAGTCGACTTGAATGATCACGATTCAAGTGATACTGTTAAATCTGATTGGCCCTGACATGTGGCTCTTCAGGGGCCACACACACACACACACACACACACACACACACACACACACACACACACACACACACACAGGTAAAAGGATTTGGAAAGTGTTTTCATGTCAATCAGTCAGCGGAGGAGGCGGCTCTCTTTTAAAGCAGAAGGTGTCGAGGTCAAACAGCTTCAAACGGTTTATTATTTTTAGAGACAATTACGCAAATGTGTTTATCTCCATTTATAGAAAGTAGATCTGTTGACTTTCACGGCCTTGTCAGAGAAAACGTTAAAGAGATCTTGGGGGTAATCAAAAATAATAGATCAAAATGTGTGACATCATATAAATGATCAGTTAATGTGAGCACAGCGCAGAAAAACTATCCCAGAATAAGTGAATATATATGCTTTTTTAAACAGTTATTTCGAATGAGTATATATAAGTGTAATCCATATACTCTTCATGTGCCACACATAAAAATGGATGTAGACTCCAGGTCCGCAAAGTGAAGCCAATGTCTGAAAGCTGCATTCTCTTGAATGACCAGCAGGGGCCAACTCCTCGGGTTAGCTTGTATAGAAGTCTTTGAGAAAATGACTCTACTTCTCACTTGATTTATGACGTCAGTGAACATTTTCCCAAAGAGTTTATGATCTAAATCTGTAGTTCCAAGTCTTCTTTGTAATTTACGGCCAATTTTCTAACACCTTGGGCAAATTGTTAGAAAAAATCCGAGGTGTAGTATTTTTAAGCCTTTCAGTCTTTGGATGTTGGAATTTCTACGTTTATCCTCATTGTTAATGAAACTATATGTTTATACGAGAAGAAAATTAAAAAATACTGTTTACAGAGACAGGTTATGAAAAATCCACACTTCTGCAGCTGCTCCTGAACGCGAGTCCCCTTTCGACTAAAGTTAAATTACATTTAAAATAGTGTTTTAGACGTTATAGTATGATTTATGGCAGGGCCACCAAAATCACCCCTAGTCCAGGAGATCTTACACACACACACACAGACACACACACACGAAAATATATAACTATATCGATATATGTGTATAGATATATATATTAACTTCTCTTCCTGGATGGTTAACCTTAACCCCAATTACTACCCCGGCATACTAACCTCAACCAGAACCCACTTTACATTATGCTCAATGAATCTACAGTGGAATTCAAATGGGGACAAACCCAGTTAGACATGCTGTCCCCAGCAAAACCACACACACACACACACACACACACACACACACACACACACACACACACACACACACACACACACACAGAGAGAGAGAGAGAGACGTGTCCAGATATATCAATGTAAAAAACCTCCAATGGGCAGGTTTACTTTGACTTTCATTTTCTGGCAGTTGCATGGACCCATTTTTTTTTTTTGTTCGAGAGGTTGCAGGGCACCGGAGATGAGGAGGGATGTAGAGCGTGAAGCCATTTAAGTAGGTTTGGGAGTCACACTGACAAGTCCACAAGCCGCACAGAGATATTCATTACGCCTTCTCCTCCCGTTCCGTACGCCCTCGGAGAAGCACGCTCCCTGCTGTGGTCGTACAGAATCACGCGTTAACAAATTCTATCAATGCGTTTCTTCTGTGAGCGCGATTCCACTTGGAAAAATAAGAAGTAAAGCAGATTTTTAACGTTCACCTGTTGCGACAGAATTAAACTTTATCAGTGAGGAATGATTATTCAGTTTTATAGATTTAGATCATAAACCAAATGGATCAGTGTCTTTTTTTGCAGTTATGATTGTGTATTTTTATTTTTAATGCAGATATTCTTAGGCCCTGACTTGTTTTATGGCAGTGGGGTCAATACTAGTGCTGATATAATTCTAGACTATCAATAAACCATCATTTCTATGGAAAGATATGAACTATTTGAGCCATTTTTGTTGCTGCTTTGTCGGTACCTTTAAGAATTTAGGTTTCAGCAGCTGTAGACAGAGATTTAACGGAGAGATTTCTTCACTCTGTGGACTTTTTCCCCCCCGGGAGAATTAAAGAAAGTGAAAGAGGAAGCTGCTTCTTCCACAGACACAGACAAACCCGAGGTTCATAATGTGATTGCGGTGAATTAAAGAGTATTAAACGCGGCGCCGCAATTACTCCCTCACTGCGTGTGTGAGTGTTTTTGTAATAGACCAATGCATCAGGCTTTATTTAAACACAGCGAGGCACATGGCTCTGTCGTCAGAAATGAAATCAGCATGAATAAATCAGCAAACAAACAACAACAGCCCGACTCCGGGTTGATGAGGAGCGGCCGCACGCTGGATATTAATCGACAGCAGCAGAGTCGGTGTTGTTTAACAAGAGGAGAGCAGCAGCAGAGTCTCATACGTCCTGTTTTAAACTGGATTTCTACATGTGTCTGGTCGGATTTTAAGTATCTGATTCTTTTCTTCTGCTTGTTTTCTCTCGTCCTCTTGTTTGACCCTTACGACCTCCTCTGAAAGCTTTTTCATTGTCACTCCCGCCTTTTGTCTCCCACTGTTCTCCGCTCGCTCTTATCGCCGTGTTGTTGTCTCAGGTGAGTGGGCAACGTGTGCCAGGCGACGGCGGACAGGTTAAAGAAAAAGTCCTGGCTCGGCTCCCAGTGGCCGAGCTGGCGTTTTCTTTCTGCACGTGGATCAGTGGCCGTGCTAATTCAGGCATGAACAGATTCAGAAAAACGCACAAAGAAAGTGATGAAGCGTGTCTGATTGGACAGAGCAGGAAGAGTCCCTGCACATCTACGTGCAGACACACACACACAGATATAAGAATTCAGAGTAAGGGAGCCGCTCTCCACTGGGACATGTGAACGTTCACCTGTCAGTGCTGCAGAACTGACCGAGTGTGAACATCTGTCTCAACCTGCTCCTACTCATTTTTCTTTCCTTTCCTCACCTTTGCTTTCCATTCCTGTCCTTATCTTTCCTCTGCTTTCATTTGCTTTCATTTCCTTTCCTCTCATCACCTTTCATTTCCTCTCATTTCCTTCCCTTTCTTTGCTTTCCTTTCCCTGTGTCCTTTCTCTATTTCCTCCCTTTCCCTTTCCTTCCCTTTTATCACCTTTCCTTTCCCTGTTTCCTTTCTGTATTTTCCTTCCTCTGCTTCCTTTCCCTTCCCTTCCTTTCCTATCGTGCCCCCTCATCTTCTGTATTAGCCTTTCCCTTCATCTTGTCTCTTTTGCTCCTCTTCTTCTTTCCACTCCTCTTTTATCTCTGTCTTTTCTTCCTGTCCTCCCTTCTTCTCCTCTCCTCTGTCTTCTTTCTGTACCTCTGAATCCGTCTGGTTTGATCTCGGCCTGATGCTGATCTCTCCGACAGGTACAATACGCTCCACGTCCTCAGCTCGGCGCCTGATGAGTCAGGGTGAGTGATCAGAAAGAGCAATGTTCTCTCCTCTCAAAAATTTATGGGAACACTTTTATCGAGAGTGGGAACGAAACCAGCGAGTGCAGGCGAAGATAGAGAGACGTGGGCCTGAAAGAGAATAAGAGTATATGGTGTCATGCATGTGTGATTGAAGTTTAACGAGTAGAGAGTATGTCCGATACTGCAACCAGCCACCAGGGGGCAATGGAGAGGATTTGGCTTCACTTTTGGGAGGTGCCATGTCGTCCATCTTTTGTCTCGTTTATAGAGCAGTTCAGATTTTCAGATTTCCCTGGATTAGAGGTTGAACGTACTGTGACCCTGGACTGACCTGGTTTATCAGGAGGATGATTGTGTTTGTGAGACAGAGAGAGAGAGACGAGAGAGAGAGAGAGAGAGAGAGAGAGAGAGATCAGAGTCTGAAACTCACTTGGGTGAAATTGGTCTTGTCCTGAAAAGAAGCACGGATACTATCTCCCCAGTCACACACACACACACACACACACACACACACACACACACACACACACACACACACACACACACCCAGGAGTATTATCAGTGTTGTTAGAGGTGCTTTGTGCTGACTCAGATAAGGTGTAACCATTTTATCGTCTAGAGTGCAAACTTGTCCACATTGATCAGCTCTGCTCTCTCTCTCTCTCTCACACACACACACACACACACACACACACACACACACACACATCCTTCTGTTAGACATGACCTTCCACAAACTCATCGCCTCTTATCCCCAATACTATCTGCTTGCATCGATCAGTATGTGAAGAAAATATTTTTTTCGGTTTTAGAAAATGGAAATCAGTCGGAAAAACACCTAAAATGAAAAGTGTCTGCATTGTTTTACTAATTTATATGTACGGTAATTTTATTATTCAAGTGTTGTAACTGCTTCTGGTCTCATTTTCTGTGGGAGCCATCAACACAAAACCAAGACAGCTTCATCTTATCTTATGAAACTCACCTCCATGATCGTCCCATGTGATATTCAGGCATTAGAAATGGCTGAAACTGGGTTAAAAGTGACGTCCATCTTTTCTTCTTGACGCTTTCAGTGTTTATGTGACAAATAAATGTGTCAAAGCATCAGGGTGGGAATATAAGTGGAAGGTCACAAGTCCCTGCACCGGTTCTATCCACAGACAAATTGTCCTTCCCCCTCTGAAACGCTCCTGCTCCGGACTTCGACTCCTTTGTTGAAACACAAAAAGATTTTTTTAACAATGTCGAATGCATTTATGAAACAGGAAATTCGATGTCAAACCGAGGGACAGAAATATTTTTCCAGACATTTGCATCGACAGTAGGTTTGTGTGTCAGCGTCCTGAGACACTGGAGACCAAACCCTGAGTGGTTCATCGTCTCATTTCACCTGCAAAACAATCACACAGATTTCCCCTGCTACGCACCGGCTGATGTCTAAAAAATTATTTCTATCACGATTACAGATGAATGAGGATGTGTGTGTGTCTGTGTGTGTGTGTGTGTCTCAGTGTGTGTGTGTGTGTGTGTGAGCGTCTGGTGAAGGTTGCTGTGTCCCTGTAGCCACTGGGTCGGAATCATTGTTCCAAATTTCTAATAGTTGCTGCTTCCTCATTGATTTCCTCAGGGCTACAAACTGAAATGGACTTTGCTAAAGTCAGGACACGTCATGTGTTGTTTTTCTTTTCTTTCTTCCTCCTCTTCTTTTTCTATCTCTGACCCGACAGTACTCACTTTAATCTACGTTACGTGATCTGGTCTGCAAGCAGCTTTATCATCCTCGTGTCCACTCGTACAAAAAGGTGTTAAGTGAAGTCAACGATTTATTTTCCAACAAATATATAGTCTTTTTATAAGATATAGATTAAGATAAGACCTCTCCTGCACCCATTGGTCGTCCCGTGATGCTGAATTCACACAGTAAATATACACATACCAACAATTTTAAAAGTTAATATTATCCATTCCTCACATGTAATATGAAGCAGGTGCAAGTTTCCAAAAGAAAGTAAAAAGACGAGAGTAAAAGTGATAAGTAGAGGTTGGATGATGGAAGTGAACTGGGCAGTTATGGTCTATATGGAATCAAAATTCAAGATGTAGGTGTTAAAGGAGACGGATTAAACTTATTTTTAGATTCAATCGCAGCTGAGATTGGGCGAGAGGCAGGAAAGACGCTTGACAGGAACAGACTCAGCCAATTATCCTCACCCGTGTGCATGTCTTTGGACTGAGGAAGCCGGAGTACCTGGAGACACGGAGAACAGGCAAACTCCACAAAGAAAGGGCAGGGATTCGAACCGAGAGCCCTGAGGATGTATCAAGGATAAAAAGAAAGACAAGTTGTATCCCGAGTAATAATGTCATTCCTCTTTCATATTTCCAACCTTGAGAGGAAAGTCATTATTTCATGCTGGAGAGGACACAACGAATTTAAGTTGGTCTTGCACAAACAAACTCTTATAATCAATCATCAACAGATTGAAAAAGAAAGAGAGAATGAAAGAAAGCACACGAACGCAGGAAGAGAAATAAAAGTGTTGGTGAAAGACGAGCGTTTGAGCGAAGAAGGAAAAGACCAGACTGCAAACTCTGCTCTCACCATCTCCGACTGAGAAAGGGAGAAGTCTTCATTACTGACATCCTAACTAACCGTCTTCACGTCTCCTTTGGCAGCGCTCCTGCAGGGTAGCAGAGGGCGGCACCTCATTTTACCGGAGCGGGAAAAGACTCGGAGATCTGGCTGATAATAAGGCTGCTCTTGGCTACTGGGTCAGAAGGGTGGGGCTGGTTAATTAGAGGGCTATGGTTTTGGTTTCTGTAGCCTGCAGTGTGTGTGTGTGTGTGTGTGTGTGTGTGTGTGTGTGTGTGTGTGTGTGTGTGTGTGTGTGTCAATGTGTCTCGTTGGCAGACGGGAGGATGTCTGTTCACGCTCTGTGATGATATGACGTGTGCGGCCTGCTTCCTTGGCGATGCTCATCGTGGGGTTTTGTTAATTTGCTGAAGTCACCGTTGCCAAAAACACGCCAGGAGCTGTCACCTTGGAAGGAGAGACGCCGGCGTGAGCTTCATAGTGTCGTTCACAGGACGTCGACAGCGTGACACCTGCTAATCACCTGCAGATTTTCCCTTCACGCAGAAATCAAGATGTTTTCCGAGGAGCTGGTTTATTTCTCCGACGAGGCGGAGGTTAGCGCGGAGAACCTCGCTGCTCCTGTGTGTTTCTCAGACGGATGATGTATAGGCTGTGTACACACAAGCCAGACCTGCGTGTGCCACACCGAAATTGCTCCCCCGAAAAAACTCATTGAGAAACTGGTGCGCCCTCAGGATTGCAGTCTCTGCTCTAATAGAGATCGGTGACAGTTTGGAAGGGATGAAAAATCAGGCTGATCAAAAGGACGCTGAGGAAAAAACGCCACATGAGGAGCAGGACGTAGAAGCACATTCCTCCAGCCAGTCTCCGAGAAATTACACTGAAGGCTTCTAATTTGTTTCCTTAAAAGAAACATAATCACTGCCTGGACTATATTAATGCCACATATTTATACAGACGTGGTACAGACACAGTTATAGCACAGAGCTGGAGAACATTAGTGGAGCAATTAGCAGCTTAAGAGGCAGACATTGCAATCAAGAGGTGGTGGAGACCAAAAACTGAGATAAAAGAGGGTGAATATTTGGACATATATTCATCAGGTGCCCAGGACGATCAGGATTTTCAACTAAACACCCAGAAGTGACGACTTACAGCAAAACTTAGCTGTTTTTGGAAGTGGAAGGGAAATACAATTTTTTCGAGGAACATGCTCTATCTGTTTTGTTCTGCTTATTAGATTTCCTCCTGAATCGAGGGCTCGGCCTGCGGCTTCCTGAATGACAGAGTTCATTCCCATACCAGAGATGGGGATGTGATTGTGGGAAGTGAGCCTGAAGATTGCCCAAGTAATTAACGTTCCTGCTGGCTGGCAGATCCAATCGTCTCGGATAGTAGAAACACACACACACACACACACACACACACACACACACACACACACACACACAGTAAGAAACACACACACAACAGATCCTGAAATTCAAAGTTTAACTGCGTAGTGTAGCACAATAATATGTTTCCTCATATGCACAGACAGCTGTCACAGTCAGAGCGCTGTGCTGCTTTGATGATTCAGTTAATGTGCTGGTGGATAGAGAGCAGCTGTCATGTTTATTTATACATGTCGGTTAAATACTAATGATTTTTCTGGGATCTCCCTGTAATAAGGCTTTCATCGCAAATGTAGATATGTCTGAACTTTTTCCAGGGACCCTCATTGTCCCGCAGTTCAGATCTTAATCCTCTTCTCTGTCAGACGTGGAAATAAATTGGCTCGTCCCTCCGTCCCTCTACTTCCTCCCCACGTCCCACCTGTTCCGATATCCTCTGTCCTATATGGCTCCGTTATGTTCCGCTCCTCCCTCCCTGTCTCACCTCCTTTCCCTTATTCTCTCCATCTCCTCTAAAGCTCATCTCCTCCTCTTCTCTCTGACGATTCCCGACCATCACCTCAGCTATTTCTAGTTTTCTTGATCCTTTTTACCTTTGTCCTAAATATTTCTGCTATTCTCTATTCCCACATTTGTTTCTATCTCCTCTGTTCTCCCGCTCCCTTCTCACCTATCTGGGAGGTCCAGGCTAGCCTTTTGTCTCAAGGTGACTCGGAGCATCTGGAGCTGCCGCCGCGATATGTGAAGCAATTTATTCTCAGGCGGGGGGGGAGGCGTGAGGAGACCGGACCCGGGTCCTCTGGCGCCTCCAGACGTTGTGCCCTGTCAAGGTTGCTGCTTGTTGTTTATATACATATAAACAGCATCTGTGTACTTTAAAATCCACTGGGACGCCGGTTTGCAGCTCTTGACATTAATCCTATTTCAAAAAAAGAGTTCAGAAATAAGCAGATGGATAAAAGAGTTGAAAGTCTCTGGTGGAAAAATATGAAGTGACGTGTGTGTGTGTGTGTGTGTGTGTGTGTGTGTGTGTGTGTGCATGAGTGAATACATGAATAATGTTTGAGGTCCTCATAGACTCCAGTGTCCTCCTGACATGAATATTAAATCCTCACGCTGGTGACGGAGCCTAATTGTTCATCATCTTTGCATTGGCTTCATATTTCAAGAGTTGGTGTATGTGAGAGGACGACTATTTGAATGTGCACATGTTGAAATGTGTATTAGTGTGTGTGTGTGTGTGTGTGTGTGTTGTGATGTCTGCAGCCCGTCCCAGGTGTTTCCATTGATGTTTTTTCATATGCACGACTCACATCTTTCATCATTTGGAAAGACAGGCTCTTCATCAATCCTGATGGAGCCAATACAAACATGTAGCCGACACACACACACACACACGCACACACACACATCTGAGCGGCTGCATTAAATGCTCATCATTGTGTTTCTTATTACAACACTTTAGAAATTAGAAACTATAATGTAGTAATAAGAATTGTTTCGCATTTTTGCAAATAGATCGTTTATAATAAAAAAAAAAAAGAATTACCACCACATATGTCTGCAGAGGGCGCTGTCGCTCGGTAAAAGTTACATCGTGTCGCTTTTAAAAATGTTCTGGAGACGTGAAACATTTGGATGCGACACTTGTGTCAGCCCCAGCTGTGTGGAGAGCGTCTAAATGAACGAGTTCCTAACCTCCGCTGCAGAAGCATGAAATCTCCTCTGGATGATTAGTGTGTAACGGAGGACCTGAGACGCACAGTTCATGAAGAGCAGCATCTTCTTCTGTGCCTCCTGGATTATGTGTTTATCAGTATCACAGTGAAAAATGTACAATCAACAAGCAAAATGTCACTAAGTGCTTTAGTCTGACAGAGGATTTGTGATCGCAGCCAGCGGTGGGTGTAACTCTGGAACGTGGGGGTTCGCAACAGGTTGTGTTTTACCTCATTTTGCATGATTTCTCCTTGTGTGAAGTTGAAAAAAGTAAAAAAGAAAAAGAGAAATCTAATTCAATAGTTAATTAGCTAATTAAAGTGTCTAAATTAGTTAATTAAAATGCTAAAAATTAAGCAAGATGATTATTTTTTTCAAACAGATGGGGCTTCATTTCGCAGTGAAAGCCTTCAGCTGTAATTCGTATTCGAGGAGGTGATGTGTTTTGACGTTTCACTGTAAGAAAGTTATTTTTGGGATATGATTTGTTCTTAAAAAACACAAAGTTGAGCTTAACGTCACTTTCTCTCTTATCCTCGACTTTGTCATATTTAACTCTCTATAAATAGCGGGTTTAAAAACACAGAATATGTCAGTGATGATGACACATTTAGCTTCATCCGTCCGCACAAACAGATATTTGCAGTCGACAGAAAAAGATCAAGTCCACCTGTGCCTGCACGAATCCAGGCCGACAAGCGTTTCTCCTAATCACACAATCATCGGGGCAAACTGACCCTCTTTGCTCTTCAGCGATGAAAGGGACTCCAATTATCTTGAACTCTAAAAATATGGGATCAGTAGCACGGCGGAGGATTAAATCAATATAATGGTCCAATCTACAGCAGCGCTCCAGTAACAAAGCAGAGAGTAATGGAAAAATCAAAGCACTCAATGTTGGCACTCTGCAACATTACTCATCTGGCCTCGCGAATGGAGTCTTCTTATCTCGTCATGCCAACAGCATGGAGAGAGAGAGAGAGTAATTGCCATGGCAACAGGTCACCTTGGCCTGGAGCGGCTCGTCTTTAAACCCGCTACAGGTGAGCGCTGCTGGTGTCAGTGACGAGCGCTCCGTCAGGTTTTAGCGAACCCGTCAGAAACCTTGTCAGGAGTTCGAAAGTTTGACGGCAGATTGGAGGTAAAAGGAGAAGATCTTCTTCAGCCTCTTCTCTGCGGCGTATTTGTGTCAGTCACCGGCTGACATGTGACCCGGACGCCGGGGGGATGTTCCTCCAGGACGCTGCAGCCGATGACAAACTGACAAGAGGAGGAGGCTTTGATTCACCATCAGAACGTCTTTCACACGTTTTGTTCTGCGCCGTCCTTTTCCTGTCATTTGTATTACTTTCGTCTGCGTTTGTTTGTCTTTTATTCGGCAAGATTACGCAAAAACTACTGGATCGATTAGCACAAAACTTAGTGGAAGGATGTAGCATGGGTCAGGACAGAATCCATTAAATTTTGGAGCAGATCTGGATAAAGTATAAGAACATTTCACATAATGCCAAACTCCTGAAACAGGTCGTCAGTAGTCATTGCTATTTCCGCATCGATGTGATGTCATAATACCCCCCAGCCAATCAGAGCAGGCTGGGCTTTAACGTGAGGTCAGCCTTAAAGAGACAGGAGCTCAAACCAAGTGTTTCAGACAGAGGCTGAAAAGAGGAGCTGCAGCAATGGACAGTCTGAGGAAACCGGTGTGTTTTCTGAACATTAGAGCATGAAAACCTTTTCAAGTGAAACACCAAATAAAAACCATGAACCTGAATATGAGGAGAATATGTCTCCTTGAAGCGAGCATTGAGAAATAGAAAGTTCAAGTCTCTCCAAAGACGACACACACGAGCACGCTGGTTCATCCAAAAAGGCTCTTTAATTGGTCTAGGTGATTAATTACAGGGTAAGGGAGCCAGGTAATATAGATACTAGAATAGCTTTCAATTACCTCATTTAAATTCAATCATTAAACAGTTAAAGGGAATGGGGGGGGGGGGGAAGAGGGGGGTGATGAGGGAATATAAAAGAGTGGAAAAGAGAGAGAGTGATGAAAATGTTAATATAGGCCAACTGATGAGAATTAATACAATAATAACAAATATTCCAGTAAATCAGCAATAGCTTTACAAAAAAGAAAAACATCAGAATGTGCCAGAAGTGTAATTAGAAAATTTTAAAGAGTGACTATAAATTCCTATCATATGTAGAATACATGAATATGACACTAACCAGCCTCAAATAGCACATCTTATCTATATCGATGTAGTACTTTGAATACAGAAGTTATTTACTGTGAGGCCCTGTGTGATGTTGTGCTGTACTGTGGCCTCACGCCGAGACCCAGTGAGGAAGAGTCCAAGGTTTAAGACACCGAGTGCTGGTCAATGCTGTCCCCCCACACCTTCATCACTTTGCAGACTGTGTTCATATGGACTGTTTTCACAAAGTCTCTGCTTCCCGTGACTCGTCGCTAAATGAAGACGTGAAGGGTTTAGCTCCAAAAACGGTGTAAATACTCAAAGAAGTTACCTGATGTTCACAAACAGACGTCTCAGAATGATGAGTTCTTCTAGGAATGTGTTGCTCTTCTGCTGTTGTTTTAATATTGGATGTTAGTTTTTTTACTTTGGACTTAAACTCCACCGTCTTCACAAATCTTGCTACAACGGCTGCTTGTGTTTCTGTGGCTACTATTCTTTATTCCTCCCATATTTTCTACCCCAGCTGTAAACGCTTCATCTACCAGACGACACCCACGACCGAATCCCAACCATCCACAATAAAATACGCACAACACGCACACACACACACAGACCATGCGCCAACACCGTGGACTGTTGTAAATCTTGGTGCACATTAAAGCACGGAAAAACACAGAAGCGATGCCGTGGGAAAGCGGCGAGTGAAACCTGCCAGCTCCAGCTTCCCACAGCTTTCTGGAGGATGAATTAACACCAGTGTGGTCTTCGTCCATCCTCGTCTTCTGTAAAATGTGCAGACCCAAACTTTTTTTTTTTACCAAGCAAAGTCACAGAAAATGACCACTTACTTCAAGTCATAATTTTTTTCCCTGTTTCATTAATCAAACCACTACACCCTCTCCACAGTGGTCTCATCCTCGGGAAATCCACAGTACCCATCTTATGAAGTCCTTTTGTTTTCCCATCAGACCTCAGACTCCAGGCTGGACACCCGTCGCCAGGGGCGGAGAACACAGGGGCTCCCTGCAGGCTGGCCCCCCGCTCCGTGGCATCCCTGGGCCTCTAAACCAGTCTGGGACCCCTGATAGACCCCGTAGCCCCCATATACACTGTCCTGGTAAAGCAGTGCCCGCTGGCCCCCGCATCGCCCGCCGCCGCCGCAGGCCAGCAGCTGGCACACTGGGCTGGGGTTGCTGGAAGCCTGGCTGTGGTGCTGTAGGTCCAGTGGGCCGTGGTAGAGGGGTAGTCCTGGATATGAGTTCAGGTAGTGGGCGTACTGTCTGCTGAGCAAGCTGGTAGCCCTCCGCACCATCCCCCGTCCAAACCCAGTCCCATGTCGCACTGCTTCTCCATACGTGGGCAGGTGGGTGGAGTGGGAGTAGCGCAGCCTCTGGCCCTTACGGCCATTGGGCCTCCTCTGGTCCTCCCTGATGTGGAGGTAGGCCTGGTTCCGTGAGAGGCACAGGTTGTTTCGAAGGTGGGCGGGGTTGTAGGCCTTGGCGGGCGTGGTTGGTGTGAGAATGCATGGGAACAGGTCTGGCAGGGTGGAAGGTGATTGGCTGGACAGGGATGACTGGGATTCGTCGAGCTGACGGATTTGCTCGCTGCCCCATGTGGCTTTAAGGAAAGAGGGGCGGCGGTGCCTGCGTCTGCCTCTCAGCATGAGGTCCTCTGGCGGCCAGGAGCCGTAGTTCTCCACCCGAGGACCCACAACCTCCCCTGAGTAGATGCTTTCAACGCTGGGGGCAGAGATGTGGTTTTCTTGGAGGTGGTTGGCTTTCAGCTCGCTCAGACAGACGGGACTTTGGTTGTTCATCTCCTGGTCCCTGTGTTTCCTCCTCTCCAACTCCCCCTCCTCACACTGGAAACTCTTGGACCTCCTTTTCCGTCGGGAGAGGCCGGCTGGAAGGTGCTGGTTCTGAGGCGAGGCGACCGGGTGAGAGGCGTAGATGTCGGGTAGTTGTAGATCACCATAGGGGACGAACGGCGAGTGAGAGTCTACGTAAAGTCGCCCGGTGGTCTGGTAGTGGTGTGGGTGCTGATGAGGGAGGGGCTCACCCACGGCCAGGTGGGGGCTGCTGAGGCTGGATACAGGAAGTGGACGGTCATACAGACAGGAAGTAGAGCGAGTCGGGAGTGTGTAGCGGAGCGGCGTGGGCCTCATGCTCCTCTGCTGCTTCAGAGAGGTAACAGCTACCAGAGGTGGGGTCAGCGAGCGCTGCGGGAGGGAGGAGTGATTCTCAGTTATATACGCAAATCCTCCAGGTACGGCCTCAGTGGCGATCTGCGGCACACGAACAGGCAAGCTGCCGCCATGACGGGTCAAGTGTTCTATCGTCTTGGTGGCGTTGTCCAGGGAGCTCTCAACATTGGCAGTGGAGACCAGATCTTTGGCAGTACGAAGCATCTTCAGCATGTTTGCTTGAGCGTAGTTGGAGGTCAGGTCAGGTTTGGCCAAACCGGAAGAACGCCCCGGTTCCTCCACTCCGTTGAAACAACTGTAAATACCCTGAGAGACAGAGGAGATGCACAGAGAATGAAAAACACAAAGAGAGTCAATCGATGAGCGTGTCGTTGACGTTTCTAACACGTGTCGGACGCAAAACGGAAAATAAAGAAGAATACAAATACGAAAAAGAAGAGTCATACACCCAGAAGACTGAGACGACTTGGATAGACAATCGGATTCGAGAGCTTTTGGTTTTTAAGACTGTTTTTAGTTTATGTCTAAAAAGGTCTCAAGAGGTAGTAAAAGAAAAGGAGGAGAAGACTATGAATTAATATTTGCAGTTAAATCAGTCATTACTACAAACTGTTTAACCTTAAATCAACCGACTGGTCCCGTGGGGTATAATTTCACAGACGAGATTTTGTGCATCTCAAATCGACGATCCAATTCCCACAACTAATAAAAATCCCACTGGCAGTAAAATGAAAAAAAAAAAAAAACTGATTTCATTTATATCTCACTTGATCACCGAGGCAAGAATGTATCACAAATTCATTATGCATTCTCCTGGGACTCAAAGCAAAACAGTTTAAGCTGAGAGGATTGCCCCAATAAACGCACATGGACACATGCGCCGTAAAGTCCCCCGCAGACCAAACCGTCTCCGACTGCACGGACTAACTGAGCCAAATCCCAGGACTGCTTTCTGTTGACTGAGAGATCCTGAAAGAGGCAAATTTAATTTGGCCCTTGGGGCCGCCCCGTATGGATTAATGATCAGATCGCCATTTAGCCGTTAATCTGATAAAACTCAGATCCAGGCACAATAGTGTAATTACACAGTAAATGAGCTGAGAGGGTGGTGACCATGGACGTTTCCCTGGCTGTAACTTCAGCCTCAGCTCTTTGCCTCAGTGCCCACGCTCCCAAAACGACAGCATCTGGGGATGAGCATTAAGCAGTCAAAGTTAAATGCTGAGTAAACAGCAAAATTAGTGCCGCTTGTCTTTCTCTTATCCCTCCTCTCTTTCCCTCCCCTCTACTAAGAATGCAGCGCCGTTTTAGCTAATTTAATAATAAAGCCCTGCAAGGATACTATGTAATTACATGCAAATACACGTCCATCTTCCCTCATTTATCATCACATAAAAGCCAGTTCATTAAAAGCTGCATTTTAAATGGAAAAAAGCACCAAACAGCAGCTTAAAGTCAAAACATTCAACCAATCTTTCAATCACTCAACAAAGCTGTTATTCAGCTAATCCAATTACAGCCGGCCAATCAGTCACTTAACTAAATAATCAATGTGAAATCCAGTGAAGCAAATTTTCTAAATCACCTCCATAAACCAAGCAATCAGCAATCGGACTAAACAAGGATTCATAAATAACAAACACCCTCTGGATTTGTGAATATGAGCTTGAACAAATAAAATGTAATTGATTGACGTATTGTGAAGTCTCACCCTGCTGATGCCCAACAGGCAGTCAAGCTTGTGAGACTTGTGGAGGGAGTGTCTCAGTTTCCAGTAGAGCAGGTGTTCCCAGGCGAACACCAGCAGGCTGAGGCCCATGGCCACCAGCAGCATGTAGAAGACGCCCGCCATGTTGTCGATGTCCAGCTTGCTGCTCATCACCTCGTTCTTCTCGTTCTGGCAGATGCCCGATAGCCACACCGTCTCCAAGCGCTGGGTGTCTCCTGTGGGGACGTAGGAAAAGAACAGGGGGGGAAGAGAAGACAGAGAGAATGAGAGGACACATCCAATCAGACAGATCCATTCCTGCGCAGCCATCTGTTGTTTTGGATGTGTTGTGGAGTGGAAGGAGACACTATGAATGTGGTTCAAGTGCTGACAATAAACCCAAGTTAAGTTCAGATATAAAGTGCTTGCAGGGGCTGAAGTACGGGAATCGCCTTTGTGTTTTACGCCTCTGCCAACAAGTGCAGTTTCAGTCTATATAATATTTATTTTCCCAGACTCATATGAGGTCACAGTCACAGTTAATCTTTGAATTAAAGTGACAAACGGTCAAAATTTGAAGAAATTCCCTCGAGGCTGTTATCTAGTTCAAGAGACCCAATCCTTGTTTTGTGAAGTCACAGTGTTTTTTACCTTTGACCTTCAAACACCAAAATTTAATCAGTTCATCTTTGAGTCCAAGTGAATATTGGGCCCAAGTTTGATAGGGTTCCCTTGAGGCGTTCCTGAGATGTTGCGTTCACAAGGCAAAATGTTGCTTTGTGAGGTCATTGCGACATTGACCTTTGACCTCTTTGAGTCGTTCTAAACATTAGTATCAATTTATTTAAATCCCTCGAGGTGTCAAACATTTATAAACATGATGCTGGAGCTGTTTTTATTAGCGGAGCCACAACAGTGACCCCCACTTATACTTTATTCTTTATCCTTATTCATGGGTTAAATGCTGATAAAGCTCGTTTTGAATGAGGAGAATTTACAGTTCACACATCTCCATTAGCTAAAGCTTCTCCCGAAGGTCTGAGAACAGGTGGCCACCTCTTGAGCTGCGTTCTCCCAGGAGGCCTCTGGGAGAACGCAGCCATTTTATCACTCTTTCACCGTATGTCAACCATAAACACATTATTTATTATATCATCACAGAAAGCTCAGGGTGAGTGTGTGTGTGTGTGTGTTTGTGTGTGTGGGTTGGTCCTAATCTCTCAGAGGACAGAGGGTATTAAGTCCTTACTGGCGGCCGTCATGGTGAGTGTGTTTGTGTAGCTTGGTGGGATGTGTGTGTGTTTGTGAGTGTGTTGTAGAAATAATCATATCACTAACGCTCCCTGTGGTACGGCAGGATATTAACTCTTCCCTGTGACATCGCTTCCCTGCTGATGCAGCACACACTGAACCGGACTGAAGCCAGTTCCACGGTTCTCATACGGTGAAACGGAAACAAACACACGCAGATAAAACCGTGTGTACTATATTGTGTTGGGTTTGTATCGGCGCCCATCGCCCACCCACCATCGCCGAGGAACTGGAGCAGCGCCAGGTCAATGAGCCGTTTCCAGCGGGAGTCCTTCTGCAGGGCGATGCCGTATCCCGTGGTGGCGAACACCTTGCCGCTGCCGATGGTCACCAGCTTGCAGCCCTCGTCCTTCCCGGCCATGTAGTTCAGAACGGCAGCGTCGTAGATGAAGGCGTCCAGTTTCCTGCGAGCAGATAAATTATTAGATAACATCGGAGAACTCTTATTTGTAAAGTTTATATTTTAAGACTTTTTCTAAACTCTTCCTTGCCCTAAACTCTGTATAAAAGGGATTAAAGATAATTAAATTGTCCTAAACTTAGATTGGATGGTTCTTAATTGTTTTGGCTCCCAAAGTTCACCATGGAAGTGTCTCTTCTCAAATGATTATTGGTTCCCAGATGCGCTGTGTCGTTGGTCTACTTCTGGTTAAGTTTATGCATTAAACTGAGGCCTTTCTATCCTGTTAGCTAATTTATGGACATGCAAGTTTAATGATAAGTGGCCTGAGAAAGACGAGGTCTCATGCCGGTTAAAGCCGGTGCCTGGAAGTTTTTATAAAGCACAAACTGGGCTGTGTTTTCAGAGTCTTTCAAACTTGGGACAATGGAGATCAAGGTGGTGGACTCTAAACGACTTGAATGTGTATTTTCACTTTTGGGTATAAATTCAATTTCAAGTGGTATAAAAATGGTCTTAAAACCAGTTCAAATTGAACTGGTTTATAGCTGCGGACGTCCTGAGGTGGCGTTCATCATCTGGTGACCATGACGGTCTTTTAAAGGTGATCAATCCACCGCCGCTGCCGTTCCACCGAGCCACGCGGTTAGCTCGACTAAAAATAAAAGTGGCAAAATGATCACGTTGATGGATTTACGACTTATTTCAAAAATAAAACACGGACACAATTTGTGGATGTTGAAAATGTGCAAAATCACTGTTGCAGCTCTTCAGATGTGTTTGAGTTTGTTCTTTGAGGAGATGAGACGTTTGACAGCACTTTTCTATACAAATTAACACAACACAAGACTTTTTTCATCTAAAAATACACCCGTCACATCGGCCCAATACAGAAATAGCTGCAACAACACAAAGAGCGCAGAGTCTCTGCTGAATCATCCACATTATGATCCAATTGACCTCATATTTAATTGTGTTACACGTATACAAGTAGACTGTACCCGGTTTTGAGGCTTTCTAGTGCTTCTTCCACCCCCTTCTGGTTGTACTTCATCATGTGCATGTGCATGTCGGGATAGTTGCTGCGGATGTTCCTCTCCGTGCTCCCGTTGGGGACCGTCCCGAAGCGAAAAGGAGGGTAATGCTCGTGTGGTTTCTGGAACTGTAGGGAGAGAGAGAGGTGGGGGTGAGGAAAGGGAGAGGGGGAGGAGATGTGAGAAGATGAGAAGACGGAGACGGGAGAGTAGAGGGAGGTATAGTAGGAGACGAGAGAGAGGAGGGAGTGAGGAGAAAACGAAAGGAGAGGAGAGAGACTGAAGGGAGGGAGAGCAGAATAGGGGGAGATGGGAGAAACGGAGGAGTCGACAGAAAGAGGAAGAGACAGGCGGAGAAGATTTAAAGACAGTAAAGAGTAGAAGTAGGAAAAGAAAGTGTGAGTGGAATGAAAATAAAGCAAAAGAGTAGAAAATGAATGAGGAGAGAGAAAATGAGAGAGGAGGAGAAAGGAAGACGGAAAGGAAAGGAAGCATGAGGATAAAACAAGAGAGGAACGGAAAAGAAAGGAATGAGGAGAGAGGAAATGAGAAGAGGAGAGAAAGGATGGAAATAAAGGTGAGGAAACGAGGGAAGACAAGAGGAGGGAAAGGGACATAAGAGAGGAGAGACAAAATGAAAAACGAGGGATGGAGAAGATAAAGAAAAGGGAGAGAGGAAACATGAAGACAAAATAGGAAAAGAAAGCAAACGAGAAGTAAAAGGAGAAGAAAAAGAGGGAGTGAAAAGATGGGAAAAGAAATGAGAGAAGAGAAAAAATAGATAAGATAAAAAGACAAGGAAGGAAAGGAAACAAGAGGAGAAAAGAGGAGAAGAAAGGAGAGGAAATAGGAGAGAGGATAGAGTGAAACGTGCAAGAAACCCAAAAGGAGAAATTGTGAAAAGAGGAGAAGAGCGTAACCAGAATGAAGAAGAGGTAGAAGAGAGTAAAGAGGACGAGGATCTACTCAGTTAAACGAAATCCATTTTCCAGTCATTTCATTTTTTATCCTCAAAACTGATCGAATCGGCGGCCGAACTCAATCCTGCAGAAACGAGCCGGACGCCACTCACTCACCTCGGTTTGATTAAATCTGACATCAGTCCACACGCGTCACTTTGAATCACGTCGCCGCTCACAGACGCTGCTAATCCACTTCAACCTGACGCCTCTCGACGCCGGATGAAGCAGAAACTCGTCTGTTCGAGCTCAATTAAACCGTAAACAGGAAAGAGCCATTCATCACCGTTACGCCGACGACCTTTTGAGCCGAGCGCAAATGAATGGGCCAATCAAAATGTGAGTGTGCGATAATATAATCACACACAGCTGTTTGAACAAAAGCGCCACAGAGGTTAGAAATGAACAGTTCAGATGAGCAGTTCTCACACTGACACAGTTATTAGTCGACGTTAATGTTCCTCCGCTGCCGGGCGAGAAGAGATTCTGTCGATATTCTGATCGGAGGAAGATTTCCACTGTGGTCGTGCACAAAAATGTCTTTAAAACTTGAATAAAGTTTCAGTTAGAGGAACTGTTCTACTTGAGTAAAAGTTATTAAGTACTTGTTTTTACATATACTGTACTTTTAAAAGTAATATCACTTGCAGAGTGTAGTTAAAACTATGAAAAACTATGTGAACAAAGAGTACAAAGTGCAGATATTTGCTGATATACACAGGCAGGGGAGTAAAAGTGAAAATACCTGAAAGTAAATCTACTTGAGTAAAGTACAGATCCACTCCATTACATCATAACACTTGTTTTCAATTAGTACTCTTCCAGTTAATTGATGCCAATTAATTGCTTAAGTGTATTTGTAGAATGAGTTGAGCTCAGGGGAGGGCTGAGGACAAATGATATTATAATAGAAATATCAAAACCAAATGAATTTTGTCATTCTCCTCAGGTCTACTCAGATTCAGGTCGGTCCCCCCCCCTCCGCAATATTTTTTTGATTATTACCTTTGTTTTAGAACCGAGCGCCACAAACGAGTGTAGGAGAGTGAATGGAAAAAAAAAACCTATCTAGAGAAACACATTGTTGGTTCTGGCGTTTATCGACAATGAGAATAAAACAGACGACCAGCAGGCGTGATCCTTTAAACCTGCAGGATGTGAACCCAGCCAGCCTACGACCTAAACCCACCTAATCCTCGGCTGTGTAGGATCTCAGGAAGAGGGAGCATCTGAGGCTGTGTGGTTATTTATATTAGTCCTTTTTTTTTACGCTGGGGGACATGATGCATCTGCATAAAGTTAATACAGTCGGTTAATACGAGCGTAGATCACTGAGGTGGCTCGGCTGATCCCTGCCTGGGAGTTGTTTTTTTCGCGATCTGTGAGGAATGAAATGCTTTCTTGTAAAGCTCCTCTGAGGCCCTGATTCCACGATGAGTGTGTGTCTCTGTGCGCGCACACACACACACACACACACACACACACACACACACACACACACACACACACACACACACACACACACACACACACACACACGCAGTTAAGAGTAAGACAAATTCATGGCTGTTGTTCTCCTCTGAGACTCGACTGCGTCCTTTTTTCAGTCGTTTGACATTTTGCGATCTTGTTCTTGCCGTGTGTGAGCGAGACGAGCGATGGGAGACGGCACAGGGGGGATATTGATGGACGGACCGAAATACTGACAGGACAAGTCGGGACTCAGACACCATCTGTATTGACAGAAGGACGCAATTGATTCGTCATTCATGCCACTGGGCTCCCCGCTGATAGGGAAAAGGACAGACACGTTCATAACACGAGTCCTTTCAAGGCTTTCGGTCTTTTGTCTCCTCCTTTCATGGTTTATTA
Source organism: Hippoglossus stenolepis (assembly GCF_022539355.2). Taxonomy (NCBI): domain Eukaryota; kingdom Metazoa; phylum Chordata; class Actinopteri; order Pleuronectiformes; family Pleuronectidae; genus Hippoglossus; species Hippoglossus stenolepis. The sequence continues at coordinate 17,180,241 of NC_061503.1, forward strand.
GTCGATGCAGAGACGAGGATGGAGGGAAACTTTCAATAACGGCCCCGTCTCGTAACGACTCTTGACGTTATTGTCTGTTCAGTCTCTTACCTTCTTGTCTGAGAGGCCGGACACCGTGTCGATATATTGCTCCTGGATCATGAAGGCAGCCAGGTTGGCGGTGTAGGACGCCAGGAAGATGACGGCGAAGAAGGCCCACACCAGGACCATGATCTTACTGGTGGTCCCTTTGGGGTTTTCGATGGGGACCGAGTTGTTGAAGACGATGCCCCACAGGAGCCACACGGATTTCCCAATGGTGAAGGTTGGACCTCCAGGATCTGAGGAAGTGAAGGGATGAGAGAGACAGAGACGCTGGGTCAAAGAGACGAAGCAACGCCACCACGTCACAGTTTTGCTCGCTCACGTGATGCCCACTCCTACTGAAACCACAAATTGTGTAGAAACAAACAACCAAATGAGTATAAGAGATTCTGACCCAATGGTACAGAGCCACAAACTCCCTCTGGTCAAACAACCCACTCTGAAAATATATCCCTATTTTAAATTTCACCCAATTTTCCCTTTTCTTCTCTTCTCTTTTTGTGTTTCCTGGCAGAAAAGCCGGGAACATAAGGTCTGCAGTTGTAGCGTTTGTGTGGAAAACACTTTGGAGCCGCAGCCACGAGTCTGAACCAATTCTGTGTCACCAGCTGTTGCAGTGATATGAGGATCCTAAAGTGCTTTGCTCAGATAGAATCAGGAGACTTGGAGCTTTCAAACTAAATTTGTGCAGTTTGTTTGAAGTCTGAATCCAGCAGAGACGAAAACACATTTAACGCAGAGCTGCCAAAGCCAAGGTTTCCACACGGGTGCCAGGGTTCGGTTAAGTTTAGGGACATTTGGGACGGCCAGTTTTAATACGAAGCCGATAATGACTCATGGTGGGAAATTGAAAGTAAGCAGCAGCGTTTCGTGTCCAATGTTTTTCTGACCGGTCCAACCGCACAGACCTCGTCCATCCGCAGAGTTTGTGGATCTATTACAACGTTGTTATGTCATTCTTTTCTCCTGATGGACAGAAGTCGTGATTCCTGCAGCTGCTTTTCTTGAAATGACGTTTAACATCTTATAATAACAAATGTTAATTTATTTATTGCATTATTTGAAATGCAGCTCAAAGTGCTTTACAAAATAAAATGGAAATAAAACCCAGTAAGAGTCTGCAGCAAAAACAGTTGAGAGTAGAAAGAGCTAAATCACAGAGATGTCCCAGATGTTTGAAAACTTTAAATAAAACCACAAATTCTTGTTCTTTAACACAATAAAGAACAACGTATTTCAGATTGTGGGTCTGACAGGAAAGCGGGTCGTCCACTAACCAGAGAGTCTGATCCCCGGCTCTGATCCATTCCACGCTCTCAAGTGTCCTTTGACACTGAACCCCAAAACTACTCCTTAAGTGTGTGAGTGATCACAAACTTCACCTGCTCTACATGTAATAACTGTCACATGGTTTTAAATCCATCGCACACGCTCACCAGACAACATGTCCACCTCTCACAGTATAAGTATTCACCGTCTACCTCGTGCCCTTCTGCAAACTTCCAAACAACATAACAATTTCCCAGCCTCAGCCCGTTTCCATCGCTCTCTGCCACCGCTGCTCATGTGCAGCGACGACGGGTGCCGCCGCCATCAATCACACTTCGATTAGCGCGGCGACGAATGCTAATTAAAACAGGAAAATGACCTTTCGGACCTGGAGACAAGGCACGCTCTGTCAGCGCTGCATTCTGGGATTGATTAGGCCTCTCCCCAAAATCCTGCTGAGGAACTCTTGGCGTCACAGGACGTGCAGACGGGACTGGATGCTAGTGGCTCGCACGCAGGCTCACCGTGACAATGCCCCCTAAGATCCAAATTAAGTACGTCTTCTTGATTTCTTTTTTTATCTCACAGCTGCGGATATATTTAGATGCAATAAATACAAAAGACTAAATATACCCTTGTCGTGATACACTCAGAAAACAGCAGAAGATATGTGTGCATATGTGGGATTAACAAAATATGATGAAAACGTGGGATAAACATGATCTTTATTGGCCTCAGATTTATCTCTGTAACTATCGGTCACTCTTCTGTGCTGCATCCACTCAGGAAGGAGGAATTCCACCATTGAAAGTGTCACGAAGACGTGTAACACTCACCTTTGGCGCTCACCAAACTGCGATTGTAGCCAACTGGGCTGAGGTACTCGAACACGAAAACCGTCACCGCCACAACGGTCAGGCACATCACGAACATCATGACCCACACTGCTGGGCTGTAGGGCTCTGAGGAGAGGAGGAGGAGGAGGAGGAGGAGGAGGGAGGAGGAGGAGGAGGAGGAGGAGGAGGAGGAGGAGGAGGAACAAACAAAAAAGATGAAAGTAAGTCTCTTTTTGTACCTTCTGCTTCTAAACCTCTGCGTGTGATGCAGGTCACCATGTGTGGTCGGAGGATAGCAGGAGGAACCGACCGGTGTGACAATGAGAAGAGTGAAATTGCCGAGTTCAGTTTGTGCTGAATCCTGTTGTTTGGGGGTTTTGGGGAAAAAGGGGGATTTAGGTGTGTGAGGGGATTTAGTTGTAGGCTACAGTTATCAGTGGGATAAAAGCTTAATGGGAAGTTTCCTGAAGCCGCTGCCGAGACAGAACTCGCTTAAGTAGGCCATCCTGAGAGGAAGCAACATGGCGACCACGGCAGTTGTTGTTTTTTTTCTTACCCAGAAAGGCAGATGGAGAAACCGTCCCGTTGCTGCGGGCGACCATGACGCTGATGCCCGTCTCGACGAACGGCACGGAGAAGTCGATGATTTCCGAGCGCTCCTCGTTGATGGTGAGGGAGCCGATGGCCATGTCGGCTCGTCTGTACACAACCTGAGAGACGGAAGAGGAAATAAAGTAGAGCAGCGTCGAGGCACAGTAAAAAAAAAAAAACTTCATTTCATGTATTTATTCTGCATTTTGTTCCACGCTGTTCTTAAAGAGACCGGAATGGGTTTATTTTAACTCAACAAGACCTCCCAGAGGACGTCTGTGCTTCGCTGAAAAGAGAGCAAGCTGTGGAATTCATGAACAATCCTCTCTGAATGCGGCAAACGCTTTGTGCTGTACAAGAAGCCACGACTCTAATAATGGCTGTGTGCACAGATAAATGGGGGGAAGATATTTGTCACATCATCTGAGTGAGAATGCTGCAGCCCAGGAGTGCTCACACTCAAGGTGGCGTTTCTGAAAAGCAGGAATTTGGTATATATCGCGAAGCCGTCTTTCTTCGTAGATGTAGTAAACACACACACACACACACACACACACACACACACACACACACACACACAAAGAGCGAGAGCGAGATACAGTCCCAGAGCAGAGCGCCTGCAGGCATGGAAACACGAGCAAAAACTCTCTCCCGAGGAACACCTGTTCAGGGCATCTCACTTTCAGATGCAGCTGTGTTTGATGTGGCTCGCCGTGTGCGAGAGTGGCAGCAAAAAGTGAGTGTTAGCTCCGTATGTATATGCATGGCCACTGACCTAGATACAAATCCATCAAAGAACCAAAGACTGACTCTCTGGGCCAAGCAGCGTTGTTCTCGTCACTCGTGACACCGGCACCATCATCCACCGGCTGCACTGTGGCACAGAGGTGAGAAGCTGCATCTGCTTTGAGGGGCTGGTGACGCCACGTCTGTGTGACGGCTGCAGCAATGACTTCATATTTCACTATCAGAAGTAGTATTATAAGAATACTGTCTGAAAGGGTTTTAGTTCATGCCTCTTTAAGGCCCACTGGCTTACTCTGTTCTGATTGGTCAACCACTTCCTGCCTGGCTTTGTTTTAGGAGGCGTTTTATGTGACTTTGTGTTTTCGCTACAGACATTGTTCTGTTTTTAATGGACCAAAGATTTGTCAAGTTTTTAAATTTATAAATGTAAATTAACTTTGATTTTGTTCCGAACAAACTGTGGGTCAACATTCGCTTCTGTTTTTTGGGGGAATAAACTTACCTTTACTTACTTCTGTGTAATGAGGTCATGCTGTCGCCCAAAGCTACATTTATTTTAGATTTTAGTTTTAAAACACCTTGCTCCAATAATTTATCAGTAGAAGTCCAGGGGAGAAATTAACACAGCTGCTGCATTCAGGGATTTCTCCTGCTTCAAATACACTCACCTCCCCGATCATGCCGTTCCAGGTCCCACGCACCAGCTTGCCGTGTTTTCCGTTGGTGACCAGGTAGAGGTCGTAGGAGAACTTGATGGTGCGGGACAGTTTCTTCAGGATGTCTATGCAGAAGCCCTTACAGCACAGTTTGGTGTAGGACTCCGAGTGGCCGATAATACTGTGGACAAGGACGAGAAGAAAAGAGTCACTCAAAAACAACCCTCGGCTGGCAGCTGCTGTCTGAAGCTTATCGGCAAACTGAAGCTGTTGTTTCACTTGGTTTCACGGAGCGAGCGCTAAATGGTCGCGGGCTCGCACACCGACACTGACCGTCGACAGCGAAGTGAAGGGCAGGCGACGGCCGGTTCATTAGCTAAAATCAATACCTGTTAAGAAGGTGTCTTTCAGGGAGACGGACGAGGAAACCGAAAATTTCAAACACACACACACAGGCAGCGGGACAAGGCCCACGGTGAATGGTTGAGTGACTGTGATGGCCTCTAATCAAAGGCCATTAAGATGTGCGGCGTTTGAGGGACACACTCTTCCTCCGTGTGGCCTCGCTACTTAATGGGGTGGAGAAGAAGACGACAGAGGACAGGAAATGGTGAAAAATAATAGAATTAACAGCAAAGGAGAACAGCGGTGGAAGTTGAAAGCAGAGAGAGAGAAATATGGGAGCCCGATGGCCTGTTGGTGTAAAGGCCAATATTTTACATAGAGCCGATAGCCGATGCATTTTGCTCAGTGTGTTCTGCCTCTTTTCGTCTACCTACAGGCAAGCACAGCTGAAATGTGATCGGTGAAACTAGAAACATAAAAACAGAAGCTTCCCGGACCTAAAATATTGTCCCTCACCGACAGATTCTAGATGTGAAGATGCAGAATGAAAAGCTGAGAGACTGAAAATTAAGTTCCTGAAAAATAAACCCTACGAGGGCTGAGTCACAGTGTCTGTGTGTGTGTGTGTGTGTGTGTGTGTGTGTGTGGGTGTGTGTGTGTGTGTGTGTGTGTGTGTCAATGACACAGCACAAGAGCCGACAAATAATAAAAAGAGAGTGTGCCGCGTGAATAAATGCGCAGGAGATTGAATGAAAAATAGTCAAACCGGTAATTAACATTGACTATTTTTCTAGAAGTGTGAGCATTCATTTTAGACACATTTCACGTGTCTTTCAGAAGCTTGTTGCTTTCATGGGAGTCAATAGCTCCGATAAAGGCGGCGTTAATTAAATTGCTGCTGGAGCCGGCCACCTGTCGCCATTATTCACACTCCACTAACAATGCACGCACACACACACACACACACTCAAACGGCCATGCAAACGTACAGCACAGGATCCTCCGAGGATTAGCAGCAGTTGTGTTGTGCAGTGTGTTCGCCACAAATTGCCTGAGAAAAACTGGTGCAGCGTGGAGCGAAGCGCCGCGAGGGAGTTGGACCGGAGAGAGCGAGCGAGGAGGATTCTCAGGTGAGTGTGAGACAGGAAACAGACGGTAAACGACCTGACGAGGCCCGACAGCGGCGTGACGTCAGATCGGATGTAAGAAAGTGTTGTTATTGAACATGATCAAGGATTTTGTAAAATCGATGATTGTTCTGATAAAAGCTTTAAGACAAGACGCTTGTCCACGTACTTTTGGCCTTATAGTACATCCTATTTACCTTAATAGAAGAAAAACACTAAACAAAGTTTCCCTCGGGATCAATAAAGTAATAAAGTATCTATCGTTCTGTTAAAAAAAGATCTTAGTGTGTAATTTTCTGTCAAAGCACAAAATAGCATTGCATTACAGATAATGTAACTGTAATTACAACGTTATTATATTAATAATTGTTTTGAATTGGTGGATATTCCCCATCTGGTCCCTGCACGTTGTGCTTTACCATCATTTACTAAATGAGCTGAATGAGCTGTAGGGAAGGAGACTTTTCAGTGCGGGGCTCTGGCTCCGGATCAGCTCAGACTCTGGCAAAAGAAGCCGTCATCTGTCCGAAGAAAAGGTTTTTAATGAGCGGGACAAAAAAGTTTTAATCACGTAAAACATCTGCTCCGCGGAGAAGCTGCTTGGACGACACAGCGAGATTAACTGATTTATAAAGCTGCAGACTTCTGTCTCTTCCCTTCTCCCTCTCTCTGTTGGTCAGCGTCCAAATGGGACACGGCCGCCGGAGAGGGACGGTGAGAGAGAAGCGGGGAGACGGTGGGATGGGGATAACATTGTCCACTGCTAAGACAGATGTCTTCATGGTGGACAAATAAATCTTCTTTACTGGCAATCGATGTGCCATTACTCCCAACAACAACCATTACATACTGTATATCTCTCTCTGTAATTAATGTGCCAGCCACAGTCAGTGCTGCAATCTGAATAACACACACAGACACACACACACACACACACACACACACACACACTTTTCTCCAAACCAGTTTTAAACTATGTTTGCAGACACTAACAGACCAGACCTGTATTACTGCACACACATGTAATGGGATGTTTGCGTGTGTTTTTTTACTGGTTCATACTGGGTGCACTTTCAGGCCATAACACTGAGAGGCATCATAACATGATATTCTCGTATCAAGTGCAAGTAAAACAACATATTTCATTTTCCTCTACGCTAAATAATAATATACTTCAAACTCTTAAATATATCAGTATATAGAGCAGGGTAGTAAAATATGTTAACACACACAAGCTCCGGAGTGATTTAGTCCTGCTCTCATTTTTATTCTCAGGACGCACAACTTTTAATGTTATCAAGTTATTGTAAAGATGATAAATGGATGAATTTAATGCTTTTTCCAGTCTTCTCCTCCACTTAAGAGCCACATCCACCCAGTCACACACATTCCTACAGCGCTGCCACATGCTGTGCTTCTTCACACACTGTCAGCAAACCTGTCAGGGGCAATATGTCTTCAGTATCTTGCCCAAGGACACTTTGCCATGTGGACTGGAGGAGCCGGGGATCAAACCACCGACCTCCTGGTTAGTGGACCAGAGGCTCTACACCTCCTGAGTCTCTCATGCAAACAGCCGGTTGTGTCGCCGACATGTAAATTATATTGTGTGTAAAATAAGTTCTCACTCACAGATTCTAATTGAGGATCATGTTGTAAAATGTGTGTTTTGTCAGAGTCGGAAAACAATAAAGCTGAGATGATACTTTCTCCCCCCCGTCATTAAACTCACGACTGAGTATTTACACACTATTTCTGTTTTCTGTGGTTGTTTGAACACAATGAAGACGTTGTGTATTCCTGGCGAGCACCTGTTGTAGGTAGTCAGAGCTAATAGCTGTGTAATGGTTGTTGTCTGCCATGCTGCGATCTGTGTGTGACACCAGAGGTGGGTTTTTAAAGTGCTTAGACACTCGGCACACACAATTACTCTGTGTTTAATGAAGTGTGGAGGTTTGCGGTGTCTAGTCAGAACTAAACTAGGGCAGAGGAACGGGAGAGGGAGGGTGCAGATGTCTGCGTGTTGCACTGGGTATTATTTGAAATGTGTCAACACACATCGTGCCGTAAGAAACCTGGTGTTCTGTGCTCATTCCTAAAACGATGCTCGACTTTGAAATACATGTTTTTATTGATTATTTATTAATAAGAGCCAACACGGGTTGAGAGAGACAAATGCTTAGAATAATGGGGAACGTGGACGTTGAGCTACGGATGAAAAGGAGTAAATGTGGATGTGCTGATGACGACAGTGTGACACAGAAAGCTCCAGGCCCCTTCGGGATTTAGTCGCTGTTCCAGCTGAATAATGACAATCATGAGCTCCGAGATATATCTGGTATCAGCTCCACTGATATCGGGTTTTGGGTGAATCAAAATTTATCTGGGGCCACAACCGACTTTTATTTTTTATTTCTTAGAAATAAACGAACAGATTGACGCCACTGTCATCGTAACTACGAGGCTACAATAAGATAAGAAGTTCACTACCCAGCTCTGTGTGTGTGTCTCAGCTGGACGTGAACATCTGAGTGCAGATGTAAAAAGGTGAGCATGTGTTTTTGTGTTGCACCTCTCTGTGCGGTTGGATTGGCGCCTGCAGGGCACCGTGTTGCGGACGCACGTGCCGGTGCCCGGGTCCACGTTCTCCACCATGACGAAGGGATGCTCCTCCAGCGTCGCCACGGTCAGGTGACGGTCGTCGGACACCTGCTCCAGGAAGCTGCCGTACCGAGGCCAGACAGGATAGCGGACCTGGAGGATCCCCCGAGAGTATGTGCCCACCTGCAGACAGGAGGGGAGAAAGAGCTCATGTTCATGGTTGACTTCAACTTCATGTCAACCCCGTCTGTCTTCACCTGTTTTGTCTTGAACTACTAGGGGGGTTGAAAAAGTTCTACCTGCACCGAGGAGGTTTGTTTTTTGAACAGCAGAAGGACTTACATATCAGGGCAGATCCAGAAATTTCTTTCCATTGTTTTCTTGACATTATCACTGATTTCCCAGTGAACATTTCATGGATCTTGATGACAGAAATCTGGCATATTTAGAGAACTGATATCTATGAGTGTGTGAAATTTGGTGCAGCTTGATTGGATTTAAGGGAACCCTGGGGGGGGTATGCCCTCTACTGAGTGCCATTAGTTCATTTTATGATAAAAAGGAGAATTTGCATTCGCTGACCTGGAGGAAGAGGATTAGAAGATGAAGAGCGAGTTCATTCATGCACACTGAGACTTTAAAGTCTTTGACTTAGACGTATTGGGGGAAAATCCAGAAACTAATACAACGTGCAAACTGCCTGCATCACATTAATAATACATGCCAGCATGTGTTGCCTTCAATCCGTGTTCATTCTGTTGACTGATTATTCAATTATTAATTTTCGTTTTTTGGTCCAACTAAAGAAACAGATTTAAATGTCACTGTTCATAAATGAAAACCGTTCGAGTGATTAAGTGCGATTTATTATGTGTGGTTATTTTACTGTCTTTGCTGCTTTTGTGGAACTGCTTCGATAATATGAAAAATAAAAGGTTTGTATGATGAAGAAGTTCTGCAAAATGAAATATGTGACACCGACGAGCTGAAGGCATAGGAAAAACAATTTTGGGGGGGAAAAAAGCAACAGATTGAGTTTTTATAATGTCGGAGGGGGAACCACTTCTGACCAGAATTGCTGCAGAATATCACATCACACAATGAATAATCCCATCGGAGTCTGCACTAAGCTCAGTGAAACCCTCTGTGAGAAGCAGGACTGTTTGTCACATCAGCCCGACCTAATGAGCCGCACTGAGCTCAGCCCGCTCTGACTTACTGCACGCCAGACTCGCTCCCTCGCCGTTTTAATGAGACCTCTTTCTCACAGCGGCTCCCTGATTTGTTCCTCGGCTCCCTCACGCTAACGCTCTTCCCCTCGCCGTACACGGATGGTTTACAAATCGGCGGCGAAGGTACAGTGTGATGTGGAGGAGGGTGATTTGTTTTCTCGGCGCCATCTGTGAATCACGGCGATGCAGTTGTAGAGATCAATCACTTGAGTCCGTCTTTCATGGGATTCTCGTGCGTCTTAGCGTCTCACAGAGGATGTCACTCCAACATCACTGTTGGGAAGCAGCTAGAACTTCTTATTTTTATTTCTGGAGGCTCTGTTAAAATGCAGGAATTCCCCCAAATCCTTCAGGAAATAAATGTATTATATAATGTTGTTGTTTTTGTGGAATGTTGATTTGTGTAAGGCAGCTTTATTATTTGATTTCTGTCCATTTCAGATTTCTGAGGCTTGTACAAGACTTTTTATGGCTCCACAAGCTGAAGGTGATTTACTCAAATCATTTTGTTTTCAGTATTTGTCACTACTCTTTATTCTTTGTGATTCTTCATGAAGAAATTGGATTGGATCAATGTCCCTTATTAAGCAGATTGAGTATTGCTCCACTTTAAACACAGTTTCTTTGTTATTAAAACAATTCCATGTTTCCTTCAAACCCCACACATCCAATATAACGTTCAAATATAACAGTTGCGTATTTACACAGACTGAGCAGCAGTAGCATTAGATTGGGTCCACCAGTGATTAATAAAAAGTAATATCCACTTTCCCTCTAACTGTGTTTTGGTCTCCTCCACCCTATGAGGCAAACATCTGGTTGTTCCCCAGCTGGTCGCTAACTTTGCCTGCCTGCTCTTTAGTGCTGGGAACGCAGTGCGCAGTCAGTTTACTGGAGATTTGTTATTTCGCTGAAAGCAGCTGTTTGCTGCGGCTGGAAATGAAACTGATGATTCGGCGAGAGAGAAGCCAAACGGTGAAGTCCTGAGTCGAAATAACACACATCTCATATCACGTGTAGCAAACAGATCCAGCTTCGGACTTGTTGTGGTTATTCTACAGGTGGAAAAGAAATAAGGAGGACGGAGACGGGAAACTCTGAGAAGGGGCCGAGCAGAGAATTGGGGACTTTCCTGTCCAAAGTGTCACCCGGCAGCGCTCGTCAGGGAAAAATCTCATGTTAAATTGTCAGGGTGTCACAATGGAGAAGAAAGACTTGAAAAGAGCGAGCACGCCACGAGCTGTCATCTTCACGGACGAGCTACTCGACGAGAGGAGGAGGGGAAGAGGAGGCTGTGACAGATCAGAACGTAATGACACTGAGAAGCAGAGCGGATTCACTGAATTCAGACACGTGTCGGGACGGGACTGGTTCTGCTGTGCGGCTGCATCGCACCTGGACATGAGGACAAAGCACGTGGATGACATGTGTGTGTAAAGATGTTGGCTGCACAAGTACGACTTTAACATCCACACACACACACACACAAAAAAAAGGCCCACTGCAGCACAACTACATGTTCGTACACACACGCGTTTTACACACACAGCAGCCAGCGAGGTGACATTGATAAAGTAGGTTGGTCTTTCCAGGGTAGAAATAAATGAGTTCAACTGTAGCTGTGAGATTACGTTCAGGTCTCTTTGTGTTGTCGCACTTTTTCAATACACCCTCGGGCTTTGATAAGTGTGTGTGTGTGGGTGTGTGTGTGTGTGTGTGTGTCTGCACGACATGGTGATGATGAAACCGGAGTAAGAGAAGAACGCGGCTCCGACAGGAAACTCACACACTGTTGTTTTCAGATCACTTGTTCAATTTTAAATTTAAACCTGTGCACAACTTGTTGCGTCCAGCGACATCAAGGAGGACACAGAGGAAGAAACATGAGCGTAAGATCCTGCGTGAGCTACATGATCCATCCATTATTTATATTACCCCTTATCTGCTGAGGGGCGAGAGGTTGGCTACAGCACGGAGAGGTCGTCAGTGCATCACAGGACGAACACACAGAGACACACAACCACCCGCGATCGCATTCACACCCACGGCCGTGTTCAATGCATTTAAGTTCCACGTCTACACGGGACGTGGGAGGAAGCCTGGAGAAGACCCACACTGACACAGGGAGAACATGGAAACCACAGACTGTTGATAAAGATGGACAACACGTCTACACTTCTTCTCAGTGTCAAGAAATGAAGCTGATGAACACCATCACCATTTTGTGCTTTGGAGCCGGAGCCTGCACAGTAGCCGTCGACCAATCGGGAGTCAGTCGGAGCTGTCAATCATGACGTCTCACCGTGTTCTTATGACACAAAGTAACTAATCAAAACTGAACTTAGATTGAGAAATAATAGTTTGACATGTACTGTGACTAATTAGATTGGTCCATGTCCCATCAATTAACATGGAGTAGACAAGGTGGGGGTCGAGATGCTTTGGCTTCACTTTTAAGCAGCAGTCATGTCGTCCATCTTTTTATAAACCGTCTACGCTGCAAACTTCACACACAGAAAGGCCCCGGTCGGCCAGCAGGTTCAAACCCGGACTCTTCTGGCTAACCACTGCACCACCGTGCCGCTCCCAGGTCCATGACGTTGTCCTCAGAACAACTGGTGCAATTGGCCCCTCTCAGATTTATCATGGTTCATGGTTCCTCTTGTGCACCCGTGTTTAACAAGCTTATCACTGGACAGTGTTTTCAGTCTTGGACCGTCCACTGTGACGAAGCCTCATTGTTACTGTGCTGTTTGTGTCAGTGTGTCTCTGGAGCTCGTACCTTGTCCCAGAGTCTCTCCCTGTCCAGGGCGATGATGATCATGGAGGGGTGGGACAGGAAGCCCTGGTTGTTGAAGGACAGATCTCTCCTTTCCCACGTCACATTCAGCATGTGCCTGCAGCCCAGAGGAAAACAAACTCTCAAACACGGAGAGGGAAAGTACTGTCGCATGTAATCAAAGAAACTTCGACATCACACTGGAATTTACATATTCATGTGCAAAGATAAACACACGTAATTATCACCTCCTCATTACACCTAAAGCTCCGCTCGGTTTAATCTAATGTGGGAGACTGGAAGTGGTTCATCAGGGGACGACGGGGGCAGGTGATTGGTGGAGGGCACCGTGTTAGTACTGAGTGATTCCGCTGTCTGTTGAGGTCCATGACAGACTCTCACACGAGCCCATTGACAGAAAACAGGAACGCAAAAGTGACAACACAACTTTTCCTTGCCACAGGAAGAACACAAACTTTTTTTAATGCTCGGAGCATCTGTGGAAAAGCATCAAATTCAATGCTGCGACCGGCTCACTTGACCACAGGGAGTAACTCTGCTCTTTTCGTTGTATTGGCGGTTGTGTTGTGGCTTTTGCATGATTTCCATGAGACGTCTCGGCCACCCATGAATAATGAATCCAACGTTATGACTTAATAACCGTGGCGTAAAGTTTGCATTTCAAACTGTGAGCAAAACACTTCATGTCGTGAGCTTACGTGAGAAACGTGAAATCTAAAGCTGTGCTCTCGTGTCTATGCATCAGTGAGGATCTCTCAAATAGAAGTAGTCTGTAAGTAACGCCTCACCTGAACAGAGTGTGGTTGTTGGAGTGCTTCGCCGGCTTGCTGCAGTCCCCATGTCCCTCAGGAATGAAACCGTACTGATTCTTGAAGCTTTCGGCCCCTTTGGCTACGATGGCGACTCCCTCCCTCACCCTCTGCCGCAAGCTCTTCCTCCACTGGTCCGTTATCACGCCGATGACGCCGATGGGGAAGCTGACAGGTGGAGGGCTGTCGGGGTTGCCCACGGCCGAACTGGGGAGGATCCAGATGTAGCCCGGCCCCAGCAGGCCCACCTCTGCTGCCTGACTGAACAGATACTGAGCCTCGTCGTGGGAGCAATACGCCATCAGGACCTGAGAGTCCACCTGCAGACGCAAGTAAAAACCTCTCAGTGGGGACTCGCAGAAAAGAGAAAAGATAGAACCTGAACGTGGAGCAGCACTGGAGGCCATCAGGAGACAGCAGCTCCAGATGTTCCTCTAAACTTAGTGAAGTTTGTTAACTGCAGTTTTCTCTAAGTTACAGAAACAAAACAGTAAATCAAAAGAGCGTATTACACAAAATACTTCTTAAATCATTTTATACTGAATATTAAAACCCAACAACTGCCACTGTTGTTAAGTTATAAAGTTGAATTGTTATATGACAAAATAATTCACCAATATTATGTTTGCATAATTGGATATTTCCTACTCGTGCTAAACTTTATAGATAACTTTAAAATACATTTATTGTATTAATTGAGTTGTCGTGTCTGACACATGCAAATATCTGAAAAGAAGGAGCGACACATGTAGAAGATGCTGATGAAGATGAGAACATGTGATTTCCGCAGCAGAAATTATACGTCATGTTCTTAACAAATAAAAGACAAACTCCAGATAATGTACGGACACAATTTTCCAGACATTTTCCAGAGTTCGTGACTGAAAACAGCTTAATTGACGGTTTCCTGTGTTTCTCATCGTACCTGCTGCAGCATGCGCTTTGTCCTCGCATCATTCGACCCAACAGACATTTCCAGAGTCAATATATCCTGTAGGTTCCACAGGAAATAGGACGTATCTGTGTAGGCCTCCACTATATCCACAAAGGTGTCGTATCCCGGCATCAAGCTGGTGATCACCGCAAACTCGCCCCAGTCGTACTCCTCCATGAGCTGAAACAGTGATTTGGTTTTGATGAGACTCTCGACTGTTTAAAGGAGGTTTAATCGTCAGTTGTTTTACTTGTGTACCTTGAACATGCAGAGGATCTGCTGCTCCAGAGACGCTCCCATCTGCAGGAAGGAGGAGCCCTCTGCCTGTAAAGAGAGCCGTGTTTAAGGATTCAGGCGGAGAACATCTTTCAGGAAATCAAATATGGGTGACGCAACAGCAACTTCAGCGCTGCTGTCGTTTCGGCAGAACGGATGTTCGCTGTGAAAATGGTTTTGAAATGTTGTCTTGTCATGGTAGGACTTTTTTTCCGCCTTTTCTCAAAAAATGCAGGAAACTATTTCATTTCACTTCTGTGAAAACATCACGAGTTCTGAACGAGCCCTCGGGTCATGAAATATCCTTCGTCTGTGAGAAGATAAACTCTGCTCAGGTAAAAATATCTTGAGTGAATCGGCAAAACAAAGATCTCTAACAACAGCGTTTCTGTCACAACAGAAGAAAACCGACGAAAAGGTTTTCAAATGACCTCAAACGTTGTCACTGCTGCAGAATAGTTTAATTCACATGAAACCTAAACAGAACGAGACTGAATCTTAATTATTTGATCTCAATTAATAAGGCGTCTTACTTGTGAAAGTATTTCCATTAAAAGTCACACAGGCAACACAGTGGAACGGCCTCTAAAACCAATTAAGTTGAAAAGAAGAGACAAATGGAGTGAAAAGAGAGAAGTAAATTAAAAGTGAGCTTGGACAGAGGACACTTGAATTCATGACATCTTTAAAAATCTTCTTATATTTCCAGTAGGCGATTTGTTCCGTTTTTACAAGAGGGGGGGTGGTGGTCAAAAATAACTCAACTACGCTTTGTGGATGTTTTAACGATCACTGACACCGGTAGGATTTTGCCTGGTGTGTTTTTGTTCTTTTCGTAGCTAATTGGTTTAAACCTTTAAAAATAAACCGACAGGATATCAAGGGGGATGCTTCTTTGGTCATTTTGGTTTAAACGGGACGACTTCCCCCCCATCCCCCTACAGATACACCTATGATGTCCAAGAGCCTCATTGGAAAGGTTAGAAATCGCCAAACAACAGAAAAGGGTTTGACTGGGAGGGACGGATACACACAAAAAAAAACGTTAAGCTAATAAAGACTGAGATGCTGAGTCGCGTGTCGTATATGGAGCAGTTACCATGGATATTTATTCAGTTTGCACTTTTACAGCCTCGTACATTTAACAAAAGAGCTTTGATTTTCCATATTCAGCCACTGTCTGGTACAAATGTCTCTGAACTACAAACGCTCAGTCCCGCTGTTCTCGTTCTGTCAAGGAGGGGTGGTCCGACGGTGTGTGTGTGCATGGATTTGCATACCCACTCCATGTGTATTTTTGTGCGTCGACAGGTAAGATGTAGAGTTAATAGGGCCCGTTTGAATTAGAGGCCATTGAATGTCCTTCAAATATCATTCATAAAAAGTAGGCTAATGAGGAAGAGTGAGGGAGGGATGAAGATGTGAAGATAAGAAACAATCAGATTTGGACAGAAGCAAAATGTTCAATTATAACAAGGAAGTCGTCAGAGCAGCTGTCAGACACATTTTTTTACAGGGATTTAAACCTGAAACCTTCAAATGACAAAGGTAAAGATTAATGATATAAGTTAATTAGTTAATTAATGCTATACAATGGGGTGAAACATCATGATTGACAGCTGAGACTGACGTGTATAAGATGTGAGCTAACAGCAAAGCTGGAAAACTGTTTCAACGGATTCAAACCGTCCGTCTGCCCTTCTCTGATCTGGGCCTGTGCAGTAACAGCGTGGATGAAAGATCCGAGCGGCCTGACGTCGCTGTGAGGGATAAGAGGACCTGTGATGTAAGCAGGAGCAACACTGTGCCGGGTTCAACACGAGTAGTAATATTCTAAACTTGATTCAATAACGGACAGCGAGCTGGTGCAAGGAGGTGAAGATCAGAGTAACGGGGTCTCCTCTCTTTTTTTTTTCACAATCCCTAATCTGAACAGCGACATCCTGCGCTCGCCGAGGACGGGAGCTGTGCGAGACGTCAACATGCAGCGGTGCACACGCGTCTGCAGACAGAGAGAGTGAGAGAGCAGATAGTGTTAAACTGTCAAGTGCCATTTGGGAGCAGGTCTCAGATCTTCTCCGTCTCTCCTCAGCTCAGAGGTGACTAACTGTCATCTCCTCTTCCTGTTGCTCTTCCCTCTCCCACGGCTCAGAGAGTCTGCAAATCCCCGGAGAGCCGTGCAGCCTGAGGAATACCACAGGAATATCACAGCCTGATTCTCCTTCACTCAATTTTCACCGGTTTTATCTCCGCCGGAGCTTGTTGGAGACTCACCTCCGGGGGATCAAACCTCCAGCAGACCACTGACTGGGCTGTGCACCAGAATAGCTATAAAAATAGCGTGTACACAGCCATGTCGGGCTGCCAGGGAATGAATAAAAAATGTCTCCGCACTGGAAGTCCGGGCTAAAGCCGGTGTCCCACTTCAGCTGATGTGACGGAGGAGTGGTGAGCTGCGTCATTAAAATCCAATTAGTTGGGTCTAAGCTGTAAAACTTAAAAAATAACTAATTCTAATTAGCAGCATCTTGAATTGTGAAAAAGTCCGAAGCAAATGTGTCAAATAACTGAATTTCTGAGTGAAATCAAAAAAGAATTGAGATGAAATTTGCTTCTTTTCAAACACACACACACACACACACACACACACACACACACACACACACACACACACACACACACACACACACACACACACACACACACACACACACATACAGGTACCCCCCCAACCTTCACTTCCCAGCCTTCTCACCACCTTGGCAATGTGGCTGTCACACACACACACACACACACGTAATTAGCAGTCCTGCTGCAGGAGCGTATGGTAATGTGACAGGAAGATGGCGGACACGGTGGCTGCTCACACGCTCCTCTCACCGGGAGAACTCTGCACTGAACCTGCCCCTCGCCGGACAGACCGGCGTCGGCCGAACCGGGAGCAGGTCGCCGACGCAGATGCTCGATCGCATATGGACCCGAGATGCATCAATAACATTGATGTTCTTCTTCAATCTCTTTTATACAAGTTCTCAACTCTGGTAATTGAAAGTATCTCGAGTACTTTATTCCAGTTGTGTTAAGAAAGTTGAAGAAAAAAAACTCCCCACTTCTCTTGCACTGACGTCGGGGGCGGAACGCTCTCAATAATAATGTCAAAACCAAAACCTCAAACCAAATCGTTCTTCATATTAAGAAAAAGTAGAAAAATATGCGTTTGTGTGACTTGACCCTTTAAATAGAAACAATCTTTTTAGTTGTGTAGAAAAAGCATTTTAAGCTCCATCTTAGCTCGTGAGGCTCTAAACTGGAGAGAAGCCATCCTGTCTTACCAGCCCCCCCCCCCTCCATATATAACCTTTAACGAAAAAAAATCACTTCTGAAACTGCATTAAAAGCCGCAGCTTTAGCAATTTAACAGAGTGCCTTATTGAAATTACTGGACCATGCTGTGAAACTCGGGAGGCTGCCTGGCCTCGGACGTAATTTCATTCCCAGCGATAAAAACCAGTTTCAGGTGGGAATACAGCGCGGGGGCTCTGGGCTCCTCGTGACCTGCTTCTGGAGTTTCTGGTTTCTGGACCATGAGGCCAAGAGAGAGTCAGAAGTGAAGGGGGTGTGTGTGTGTGTGGGGGGGTGTGTGTGGGGTGGAGAGCGCAGCCGGGAGTACGGAAGGACAACCGGAGAAAGCAGGTCAGTCCGAGCACAGAGACAAAACCCGAAAGAAGAAACTCTGATGAGAGACGTTCGGTCCGACATCGATACCTCCTGATACTGACGGCTTCAAATCGAAATAAACGATGTTACACGCTCAGAATACTCGAGCTTCGCCTCGGAAATCCATCATGTTCTTTAGCTTTAGTTCTTGTTTACTGGCAAACACGTAAAAGCTGTCAGCCCCGTTTGTTCCAGACTTTATCACCGGCTACGACCACAACCGCTCGTTATTTGATGTTCAGAACCGTAATGAGCAAAATCTGGTTCACGAGTGATTAAACACTCACTCTGTACAACGGGGACATTTAATAGTGCTTCATGAAAACAGATACGAGTTGTCATGCGTTGTTAATTCATCTGTTCTCTCCCTAAACGTTACTCAGCGGCCAAATCGTTTTTATGACACGTTTATTATTTAACAAGGAGTCAGTGAATACTAGATTCACAAATGCCAAATGATCTTTTTCCATCGTTTTTGAAGCAGAGCGATAATCTTTGTTTTGGGTGTAGGGGGATTTTCATCATAAAGTCACTGGTGCCAGTTTCAATGGAGCCAGCCACCAGGGGGCGATCCAGATGGTTTGGCTTCACTTTTGAGGAGCTGTCATGTCGTCCATCTTTATATTAAGTCTATGCTTAGGTACTTACAGTCCTTTCATTGGCTGTGTTGACATTAACAAGAATATATATTTATAGGTTTCTCAGTTTAGTGTGGATGAACGTGACCTGAACCCATGAGCCAGGATGTCAAACTCATCCAACGCCTTCAGTATGAAGTGAAACACTGACGCCTGACTTCACTTTTACTCTTTTGAGGCCGAATGGGAGGAAGATCCCTGCAGCCACATTATGAAATCTGGTGAAACCACTTCTGCTGTCGGGGACAGGTTTGCCTACCGGGCAGAGACAGTCTGCAGGCTCCGGTTTTCAGCCGCTGTTGTTTAGGCAACAAAAATACTTGGTTGGCTTCAGGGAAAGATCGTGTTTCACAGAGTGGAGGCTGTTACAGCAGCAGGTTGTTTCAGAATGAGACGTTCCAGCATCATGTGGAACATATTTCGTTATTTTAGACCATGTAGTTTTTAATGTGAACAGAATTTAGAGTGACATGATTTCCAGGAGACTGAAGTCAATTAATATCACAATCTTTGTTCATCATTTATCAGATGTTGTAATTAAAGATACAGAACACTTAAAAAGGTGAAAAAAACGATTAATTATGACTGTTCTTTGATGAGACATTAATCTTGTTAATTAATGTGTGTGTGCAAGCCTTTTTGAATTTCCAGGGGGAGACAATTCAGCCAAAAGTTGACGTTACACTTTAGAGTTTGTGGTCTTCACCCGTGCTCCCCCCCGTCACAGCCTCGTTTACCAGTATCCTCCTTTCCTTAAAGGGATAGTTCACCTTGAAAATTTGTGTTTGAGTCCAGAGACATTTGGAGTTTCAGGGGCTATCAAATTGGACTGGAAACATCGTCATTTACACATTTACGTTTGAAAATTGACAATTGTTTTGGATTTGGCTGAAACGCCGTTTACCCCTGAGACCCCAAAAGTCACTGAAACCCTTCACCCACCCCTCCATCATAGCGGTGAGGAGATAATGGGGTAATTTAAATTTTACGGTGAACTATCCCTTTAACTCCTCTCCTGTTCTCTCCGGGCTGTACCACTCCCAAGACGCGACATCTGGATGCAGCCCCCTCTAATGATCACCCAGCACACTGCAGTGACTCACCAGCCAACCGACACACACACACACACACAAACACACACACACACACACACACATACATAAAGAGAAAACACACTCAATCTCTAATTTCCAGCTTCTGTGAGAAATATGTTGCGATGTTTTTCCTCTCTTTTCGCTCACAGGCCCTATTGAACGCTCTCTATGCTTTTTCTCAGCCGTTCCTCACGCCTTCTCATTTCCTTTCGCTTGATGTATGTGCCGCCTGACAAAAGACACACTTCCTCTCCTCCCTTCCGTCTTTTCATCCTCGTCTCATTCACTCCTTTCCTTGTTGTTTGCCATAGAGAGATCACTGAGACAGGAGCCATAAATAGGTGGCCCCGGACGGCTGCTGCTTCTTTTTAAACCCACCATCAAAGATATTCATCATCATCAGGCTATTGATAATCAAGCACTATTGAGCTCTTTTATCCCCTAAGAGAATCGCGCACTCAGACATATGTCTTTCTCCGTCCAATCCACCTGTCCCATTGTGCCAAACACCTCCGACGAGCTTTTTTCTCCCCGTGCTGGCAACAAAGGAGCGTGTAAGAGAGAATGGGAGGGAGGAGGAGGGCTGAACGAGGCCTTCGACAGGCGCACCTCAGAGGAGAGAGCATAAGTCTTTGAGCTATATAGAGAACTGTCACTCAGCACTTTGAGCTCGCCAGGCAAGCGGTCGCTCGGCACAACAGACAGCGTCCCATCTGTGCGTTTGTTTTTTTCTGCCTCCGTCAAGCGGAGAGGTTAAATAAGCCAGACTGAGCCGGCCGTGATCGGCTTCGCAAATGACATAATAGAGATTGTAGACGAGTGACAAACTTTGCCCCAAATACTTTGGAGCTCATAGATACTTTTGCCCGGTGGACGAACAGCACATCTGGGATATGAGCTCCTCGTTCGCCCAATTTAAGGTGAAGCAGCGACGATAGGAGGAACAGGGAGAATACGCAAGGAAGGCGGCAAAACAGAAAAATAGAAGGAGGAGAAGAGCGAGTGGTTTTGATTTGGGGGTGAATGATGAAGGGCTATGGGGGGTTTCAGCCTCCTGAAGGGTCTAATTAACAGTTTAATAGGGTCCTGGAGCTCCGAGAGAGCAGGGAGGAGCACGGCGCTGTCACTTAATGGATTCAGTGCACAAAAGAGCCAAAAAACTGGATTTAAATATGTTCAGGAGGGAAATATGGTTAAAAAAAAAACAGTATTGGAGGGTTTGAAGGGCTAAAAGGAAATATGGAGAGTAACTTGAGATACGAGACAAGGTGGGAAGTAGAATGAAGTGGGAGAGAAAGCGAGGAAACAAGAATGAAGAGGGGAAGGGAGATGCATCTGTGAGACTCTAAAACACATCCTTCAGGCAGCTGTCATTTCACTCCTCTCTCCGCCTCTTACTCACTCACTCACGATGTGTTTCCCGCTCCGCCATCAAAATACAGCAAATCAACCTCCCTCCTGCAGCGACAACTCCCTCTGTTTAATACCCGTCCGACATACGACATGACGCCTCCAAATACTTTTGATTAATGTGAATCTGATAAACGCAACACGGGGAGGGGTTGACAAAATGTTGCCTGGGGCTTGGGGGTGAAATCCTGCGCTCTCATTACTTCACTTTTAATCTCAGGTTGTGATTCTGCACAGATCTCAGGATTCACCCATTTGTGTGCGTGCGTGTACGTGGAGGGGAGTGATCTCGTGCGTGAGGGTGCTCATTTGCATGTGTGTTTCTACGTGTGAGAGTCACTTCTATAAATACAAGGTGTTGATGATAGCTAAGCAGTTAAAGTCAGGAAGGGAAGACGAGCAGCAGAACAGGAGGAGCGAGAGGAAGAAGGGATGGAGCCATTACGCTGCTCAGAAGTGGAGAAAAGGCGTAGATTAAGAATCCAGCCCGGCGCCATTAATCTCTTCTTTACTGTCTAACTACACAGCTCTCACAGCTTCTCCATATCCATTCATCAGCCAGATACTTGCTAAATCATAGCAGGAAAAACCTGCTGCTCCTCAATTGCGCAGGGATGATTGATCGAGGCGCAGATCGCCCACAGCACTCGTCTCCCCTTCGCAAAGTTTCCCTTTCCCACAGCTCACAGACTTTTCTCAGCCAGGGATTAGAGGGGCTGATGAGGGTCGATGGCTGCAGTCATCACTGACAATTCACCCATCTGTATTGCTCATATCCAAATATTTGCATGCAGGGAGTTGCTCGCCAAAGTAGGTTTCACTGCTCTGACCTACTTAAGTTGTTTTAAGCTGAATGACGCCGGTGTGGAAGAGTTCTGACGAAGACAGGAGGCTGTGAGGAGCGAGCGCCGCAGCGACAGGCTCTACTAGAGGCTGTTGTTCAGTTTATTCCCACAATCCCTTTTTCCTTTCTTCTTTAATTGCACATTATACTCTATGTGTCTAATGTTACATCAATACCTCCGGGTGAAATGCAGTTTCTGTGGCATAGCAAGTGTAAGCAGAGAAATCCAGTCTGCAGGCAGGTGATTGGCCGGATGCCGAAGTGACAGGTTCATTATTTCGACATTACCTTGTATGGTATGACAACTGCAGAGCCACCGCTGATGCCCACGATTGGCAGAGCTGTCTGAGTGGAGAGGAAGTCCAGGATCTGGGCCACTTCTGCCACCTGAAGACAAAACAGACGGGGTCCATGTTTCTCCAGAAAGAAAGTTGAGAATGTTGCTCCAGCTCAGTGGAACTTTGGATCGTATCGTAAAATAAGAATTGATCTAATACTTTGAAGAGCACATGAAGGAAAAGTCCTAACAAGTTTCCTGTGGAGCGTTTTTTCCCATTCTGGTGTCAACGCCATCATGTAAGATTCAATAAAAAGCTTTTCTCCAGTGAAGTGAGAACAGTGAAGTGTTTAAAGGGCATTTCAAGTATTGTACATTTGTAAATTCAACTTCCCATTTCAAATAAAATACTCTTTACTTCTCTAACTAAGTAAACACGTTGCAGTAAAGTCGGGTTTCTCTCAGGGCTCCTTCCCCTGGCTTGATTGACTATCTGCATTTTGTTTCTGATGTTGTCCCTCACCAAAAACATACAAACATCATTTAATTTGAGCAAACGTAGTAAATGCCTGGCATTTCAATTGGTTCCTTAGTTTTGCAGCTCTGTGTTGTGATGTGAGCCGACAGGACGGGACAGCTGTTTCCTCGTGTAGCTTTAGGAAACAAGGATGTGGGCGACTGAACACCGTGACTCTGCCGAGGAGCTTTTTACCTGAACTCCGGCACCGGAGCCCACGTCGTCCTCAAACACCACGCCGTGCAGCTTCTCTGTCGTCATGGTATCACACAGGCGCGTCAGCAGGTCGCGGGGGTTGGTGTCGTTGACCAACACCGTCACGGGGCTGACCACCACGGGCAGGTCCACGAAGTTCTCCCCGCTGAGACGACCCCTGACCTCATTCTGGTAGCTGGAGCCGCTGAAGACCACCGCCACGTTGATGGACGGGTGGAGGAGGAGAGGCCGGGCCTGCAGGGGGAGCGGGGAGGAGATGAGGAGCAGGAGGAAGAGGAGGAGGAGGAAGAGCGGAGACCAAGGAGAGGGAGGAGGTATGGCCATGTTGCCAGCCTACTGCCTGGAAAGGAAGGGGGCAGAGAGAGGAAGGAAAGAACGAGAGGAAGGAGAACGACAGTCAAACAAAAGTGATGCTTTACTTTTATGATGTTTTGGACATAATCCATCTTTTATTTCTCTCTCGTGGTCGATCGCTCTCTGACCTTTTTCTACTTCAGTATTAGCTCCGCGTTTAGACTCCTGTGTCATGAGTAAAACTGTGTGTGTGTGTGTGTGTGTGTGTGTGTGTGTGTGTGTGTGTGTGTGTGTGTGTGTGTGTGTGTGTGTGTGTGTGTGTGTAATCCTCTGTAATCCATCCCCCAGTGTCATGACTGTAATCACCTCTCCATCTCCACATATCTTTAATTCAGCACACACACACACACACACACACACACACACACACACACACACACACACACACACACACACACACACACACACACACACACACACACACAAGCAGAGTAAGCATGATGCCACAACTGTCCCACATGTCCTCGACTGTCCTCACCAGGATTGCATTACATTACATTACTTCAGTAAAATAAACATTTCAAACATGAGATGTGTGACCTGGTTCCAGTTTTTCCTTCTGAAACTGTCAAAGTGACCGGAGAGTAAACGAGTCGCAGCTGCTACAGAGCACCGGTCGTCTATTTGTCCAAAGTTTATTAAAATTGAAACCATTACATTTCCAAAAAAGCACCAAATTCAACACTGCTCTTCCTTTGGACCCTGAACAACACACAAGACAAGTGTGATGTCGATAAGACAATTCTCCAGATTGTCAGTTTTTTATCTATAACTCTGTTAAATTAAAATGTTTCCACGTATTAACAACGAGTTGAAACCACACATTGCAACACCTACATATCAAATATCCCTGAAGTAACACTTCTGCTTTATCTTCTAATAAAGATTTTGGGGGATTAACGTCTTGTTGAGCCGTAACTTGTCCTCTTAGCTGTAACATGCATGCGTCTCTCGGCTACATCTGCTGGAGCCACTTCAATCATACGTTTGCTGTTTGAAGATCTTTCTTTCGCGGATCAATACCTTTGAACCTTTGATAAAGGCAGGTGGCCTTTTCTTATAGCAAGTAGGAGAACTCCACACATACACACACGTGTGCTGTTTTTCATAGTTTTCTATGGAGTGTCTGTCTCATCCGTGGCCATCAGAGACTCCCTGTTAATTAACAGCACCTCCCTTCTTTGATTCAAAGCTCCTTTCTAAGCAGCACTGGGTTAAACGTGTCCCTCCCCCCCCACCTCACTGTTCATGCTCCTGGCATATCAATCATCCTCTTTAATAAGGTTTGAAGCTCCCAGGCTTTAGGTGCCCAAAGAAATAAATATACAGTTTGAACCTTTTAGAGACAATCCATCCCCGTTATTAGATACAGCCCCCGATCAATACGGGGTCACGGCAGGACTGATGGACATGGAACAGGCTTTTTAAAGGATTTCATCATAGATCTTGTGGGTTTTGTTTGTGGCAGGTGGATGATGCTTAAAGTTTTCTTCGATCAGATATTTTGCATGTTTTCCTTGTGTTAGAAATGTATCGAGCAGGGTCGTCTGCATATAGTGACATTTTAATTTAATTTATTTGGATATTTTAGCTCGAGTTTATGATTAAATCAAGAGAATATTTGAGAGTAAAAAGCAAAAAAACTACATCTGACAATTTGGTTTCTACACAGATCGTCTGGGGAGTTTGTGCAGATTTGACAGACTTCAGCAGGATCCTACACATTTGTATTAATCCTGTGATTGTTGGTTTTGAATCATTGAGACTTTATTTATCTCCCGTGAATCATTAAACTGAAAGCAACTTTTGGCAGAAAACGCACAGACCTGGCAACTCTGCATAATCATAATCATTAAAAATGTAGAGATCTCAGAAATCCTTCTACGTTTC
Organism: Hippoglossus stenolepis; assembly: GCF_022539355.2. Classification (NCBI taxonomy): domain Eukaryota; kingdom Metazoa; phylum Chordata; class Actinopteri; order Pleuronectiformes; family Pleuronectidae; genus Hippoglossus; species Hippoglossus stenolepis. Next base: position 17,205,505 of record NC_061503.1, read on the forward strand.
GGTAACAATTCGCCAGCCTGTAGCAACTCGAATCTACTAATAGCAGCTTTGAGTTCAGTTGAGTTAAATGTGGAGACGAAGGTCAAACAGCGAGAGAGAGAGAGAGACGAACAGACAAACGCTGACTGGGTGGATCGCATGACTGGAGAGCGGGTCAAATGTTCATTTAACAGCGTAATCTCTGGAAAAAAGCAGCATAATGGTGCCTCAGATTAGCAGTGTGAGTGTGTGTGTGTGTGTGTGTGTGTGTGTGTGTGTGTGTGTGTGTGTGTGTGTGTGTGTGTGTGTGTGTGCGGTAGTTAGTAAATTAAAGGAGTGTAAGTGTATCTGCTCCAGATTAGCAGCAGTAGAACAGAGTGTGATTACACCATGCAGAGGCTGTGAACACCGGGGACCGACCACAATGTGTGGCCTCTGAATTTCAATCACACACACAAACACACAACAGCGATCTGATCAGTATCTTGTTTTAACTGAATCTTACAAGTAAATTCAATAAAGACAAATATTTCAGATGAATTGAGCAGCTATGGAGATGAATATGTAAAAAAAACAGATGGTGCATAATCCCACCTGTTATGTTTGTGCATTTAAATGCTAAAATAATATTAATACATGTGCAGACTGAGTACGGTCGTGCATGAGTAGGTTTTACATTATTATGGAGATTTCCAGATGAAGTACAGCTCTGCCATGAGAGATAAACTCTCTGTGACTCAGGTAGGGTTGAACCTGCGTCAGCGTCGACATGACTACACACACACACACACACACACACACACACACACACACACACACACACACACACACACACACACACACACACACACACAGCAGTGTACTATTCAAAAGAACTTGTAACTGCAGTGATACGTTTTGGAAAACAAGCCGGAACGAGGGTAGAAATGAACAACGTGATTACTCTGAGAAACATGACGACGGACGAGTGCGCAGCTTTCATCTTTCCCTACTCGGGAGTAGCCCGGCACAAATGTATAATCTTTTTTTTTTTTTATTGTTTTTCAACTGATACAGAACATTTATTATCCTCTTAGTGTCGGAAAATGAAACAAATAAAACGTTACGCAAAAGTATATTTTTCCTTCTGAACTAGTCACTTCTCTGCTCATGTAGTAGAGTAGAACAGGCCTTGATTAAGAGAAGAAATAAAATTGGATGCATTGTTTGAAAGTCGTATTTGACCATAATCGTCTTTATCCTTTCAGTTCCCTCAAATAAAGGAAACTTTGTACGATAACGTTGTTCTACTAATTCCAGAAAATCTCAACAGTGACGACAGACTTTGATTCTTACTTTAGTTTCCATATGCAACCAAAACAAACTTCAACTCTGTCTCCCCTCATGTAAGAGAATCAGTCGGACCACGTGTCGGACCACGTGTTCAGCCGATGCCGAGGTCTGTTCTGTTAAAGCACCATCTACTGAACCTCCTGGGACATACAGTCATTTAACTACTTAGCGGGGATATGATGGAGTCCCTATGCCGAGTCCCCAGGGGGCGGAGAGGAAATGAGCGGAGAGGATCTAGTTGATGGGATGAGCATCATCACTGGAGAATTATCAACATGTCTGACTTGAACCTTGTTCTTTTTTTATTCCTCCGGCACCTTTGAAAAACTGATTTGATTGCATTAATTAGGGGTGCTGAATTAGTGGGGTAGTATTAATGTAGTAGACGGCCTCACGCTCATCAACACACTGCCGGCGCTGCGCTCTGACAGCTGCAGGAAACATCAGGATTCTCCAGAGCCGCATTTATGCAAACCTGAGAAGTCCCAAAAAAAAAATCCCTGTGTGAAAATGTATTCAGCAGCTATGATTTATTTCTAGTCGTATATACGTTGATACGGGAAATTTAAATAGTATTTCACTGTATATTACCACTTTAAAGATTTGTGTCACAACTTCCCACCACTAGGGGCAGCACTGAGGAGGAAAGTATCTGCCATATTGGATTATATATGGTTTGTATCACCTGTATTGTATTATAGCAGATAAAATAAATATTATACAGATTCCACAGAGCAGCTTTTGCAAAAAATCCCCTTTCTGTCTACATTTAAAACAGAGTATTTGGAAAACGATGATGTCACAGTTTACTTCATACATTTGTGTTGCCCTGTGAAATGAGCATGGGCCAGAAACTACAACAATGGCGGCTAAGTACCGGTTTCTCTACGTTTGGCAAACGCTGCTCGGTCTAATTACAAGGAGGGGAAAATATCAGTTCAAAAAACATATCCGCAGTAATGCAGACAAGCCGAAGTGGATCAAACGATGGATGTGCATGTGAAAGAAGTCGCTCATGGTGACAAACACACTCGAGATTCACCCACTGTGCTGCTCCCCTCAGCTCTTGGGAGCAATTTACCATCTTTGACCTCATTCTGTTGCTTCACTCTCTGTGGTCTAATCAGCATTGTTTGCAGAAAGAAAACACTGACGAAGCCACTTGTCGCTACCTGCTCAGCGACGAATGACAAAGTACGAATCTCATCGGTGGAGACAGTGGAGCATTTAGCAACTAGAGCCAGAGATCTTCCGGAGTTGGTGGAAACTGTATAAAAACATGGACAATACGTCTCTACGTCCTCCCACGATCGAGAAATGAAGCCAAAAATATTGAAATCAATCTGTGTGGTAGCAACCGAGGGATTGAGCCTCGGTAGCAAGGTTCCGCTGACACATGCACTCGACCTAAAAAACGTTTTATTTAACGTGTACTTTGACTTTTCAGTTTGGTCCAGGTCCCATCTGCTAACATGGAGGAAGCAGGGTTTATTCTGCAGCCAACCACTAGGCACTCGAAACGCTTTGGCTTTTGGGAAGCTCGTATGTAAAGTCTATGGTGGAGACTAAAACAGAGATAAAAGAAGAGATGCATGAATACCAAGATGTGTGAAAGGGGTGGGGCTCCCTCAGATGCCACCGCAGGCTGCTCCATGTTCAGCATTTGGACACAATACACTTCAATTCATGTCGGGTAAGAAAAAGCCCCGTCTCTATTCATACTTTGGATTCATGAGACCCGAGGGAATGAAGCTCTCCCGTCACTGGAGTCATCATTAAATCAGTTACACTAACAGTTATGTGTATGACAGTAAACACACCACGGACCCTGAACGTCAAGCAGCTCCGCGGCTCCACCCTTCCACTCCTCTTTTCATCCCTCCATTCCTCCTCCTCCTCGTGGATGACTTGCGGAGGCTGATGTGCGAGCGCGCGTGTCACAGGCAGCTCTCACCACGCCACGCTCATGTGTGCGCACGTGCATCATCCCGGCTAATAAACCGTCCACATACAAATTAAAATCACAATATGAATAAATGAGCGTGTCACGCTTAACCCCCCCCCCCCGAGCTTCTTATGAAACATATCACATAATGTCCGTCTCAGGAATTTATCATAATTAGAGGTTTTAACTGGTAACATCGTAACCTCATCCCTCTGTGGATTCCTGCTCTCGCACATAAAGATTTGACAGCTTTATAGGAAATCGTTGCGGCCCCCGACGTATGAGTGACACTGACGTGGAGGAGGGGGGGGGGGCATTTCTACGCTGGCTTGGCCCCCTGCCACTCAAAATGTAAAGCAAATCTCAGTGGGAACCAATCTCCAGCTACCGCTATTGAAAACATACTTATTTAAAAAAAGAAAAAACATTTCCTGGTTATGTATGTCATTAGTTGGCATTTGACCCTTTAATACAATAAATTCATATCTGTAATGTGGATGAGTTGTGTTATTTTTCTGTTTCCCATCAGCTTAAAGTAGAAATATTAGGAAAACAATTTCTGTATTTTAACGTCCTTCAGTCCTCTCATCGTGTGACCCTGTAATCTGACCCCAAACCCTACGTTGGGAACCACAACAATTTGAGCTTCAGGATTTCAGATGCCTAAGGAAGTCAAATTAAAATAAAAAAAATAAAAACCCATGTCAAAATAATAACTTGCAACCTGATAAACCAGAGCAGTTCTCATACTGTCCAATATTTCATAAGGAAAAAGCAAAAAATTTGAAAAAGTCTGAAAATATATCTGAATATGTATTTTTCTACTTTATCGTCTTTACATTTATCTTTGGACACATTTATCGACTCTGCTGGAAACCAATGTGATTTTGAATTATTGAAGCTTAAAGACATTGTGGCACATTATGATGCAACATGATAATATTCTCAGAAGATTGAGGAGGTAAAAGTATATTAAACATTTTTGGGGTATTGTCCCTTAAGTCATTTTTCCAGCTAAAGAACCAGATTCAAGGTGGAGACCAAAACAGAGCAAGAGTTGGAGATGACAATATGTTGAATTTACAGCTGTAAATATGTATTTTTTATGTAATTGTTTAATCATCTTGATGTCCCCATTAACTGATGAAAAACCTTGTTGGAAACCAATCGGATTTTGAACGATGCATTTCTATAAGAAACTGTGGCACAAGGTGTTTGAACGTGATCGATGCAAAGTGCAAAATTATGCAGCCGAGTACTTTCAGGAAACCGAGGAGGTAAAAGTATCACAGAGGTCACAAGTATATACATTTACCACTGGTGTCTGTTGCCGTGCAGCCAAAAGAAGATGTGGTATACGAATGGTGTTGAGACATGATCCATGGGAACCAGAACAGGAAGCTCCGCTCAGTAATGAATAAAAACGAGAGCTGCTTGTTGCAGCTAATGGGACGAATCAATGAGCATCACCAGGTAACTGATGCAACTATTACATCCAATCAATAAGTAAATGAGTCATATTGAGTGAGCACGCAGGTACGTACACACACACACACACACACACAGACACACACTCCAAACACGCAGCTAACCACCAAAGCTCAGGGAGATGAAATGCTAATATGTCCTCTTCTAGTGGTTCCTGGTATAATCACAAGCGGCTGCTCTGTTTCTGTCGGCAGCAGATGGGAGCGTTCTCCTGAGGAAACTCTTCACTTGTGAGAACTGAAAGAATCACTGCACTTACACTGAGTCTACACTCACATTCCCCCTGAGCTGCTCCCGTCTATCAGGTCTGTGGTTATCTGCTGCTGCACATCCGTCCCTGCCACTTGCAGAGAAACTATGGATTCCTGCAGTGGATCAGGTTAAGTGACAGGATAAGAGTGTGAGGGAGTGTGTGTGTGTGTGTACATGTGTGTGTGTGTGTGTGTGACAGACGTACCTGTGCTCTCTGCTGTCATCCAACTTGAACTCCTGCTGCTCCATCGTCCCCCGACTTCTTCTCCTCAAACGTCTCCCTCTCTCTCTCTCTCTCTATTTCTGTTTCTTTCCTTTTCGCCTGGTCTTCACCTGCCTCTCTGCTCTCAGCACCTGTAGGAGTACGCATGTAGACCAAGCCTTCGTGTGAGAGGGAGCGTGTGTGAGTTATCAGTGACAGTGTGTGTGTTTGTGTGTTTGTGTGTGTGTGTGTGTGTGTGTGTGTGTGTGTGTGTGTGTGTGTGTGTGTGTGTGTGTGTGTGTGTGTGTGTGTGTGTGTGTGTGTGTGTGTGTGTGTGTGAGTCTGTGAGTGTGACTGTGTTTGTGTGTTTGGCAGCTTTTGACGTATGCACAAAAAATCTCTCTTTCTAACTCCTCACTTTCTTCACCCTCGTCTCACGTCTCGGTTTCTTTTTCTGTGTGTGTGTGTGTGTGTGTGTGTGTGTGTGTGTGTGTGTGTGTGTGTGTGTGTGTGTGTGTGTGTGTGTGTGTGTGTGTGTGTGTGTGTGAGTCACTGAGGAAGCATTTACAAGTGGTCGTGAAGGTGAAGACAGGACATCAAAATGAGGGAGGAGAGGAAAGTGAGGGAAGAGACAGGGTGACAGAAGACGAGAGGTGTCGGAGCCCCTAGACGAGCAGCCAGCCAATGTGTGTGTGTGTGTGTGTGTGTGTGTGTGTGTGTGTGTGTGTGTGTGTGTGTGTGTGTGTGCATATGTGCATAGACCCACTGTGTTTAGCTCTCTGTCTGTATCCTTCAGGCTCCCTGCTGGTCGGATGAGGAGAAGAGAGCGAAAAAAGAAGAGGGGGAGGAAGAATGATACAGTGCCTCTTCAGTAGAGGAGCACAAACAGCCGGTAACACTTCAGCAGTGGCGGCGACGCTTCCCCGCCGCTTCCCCCCTTCTCCCCCTCTCCGCCTCCTCCGTCTCCTTTTCCCTCTCCCTGCACGGGGGCAACACACTCGACAGATCCATGGGAAGTTAGGGAATCTCACGCACAGATGAGGAAGGGTCCTGCGCCAGCCTCTGCATCTCTGGAGCAAAAGTTTTTCCCTCCTCCAATCCAGTTATCAGCCCCTGTGGTGGTGGTGGTGGTACTCCGCAGTGAGGGACCCCCCCCTTCCCCCCCAAAAGAGATGATGCACCTTCCAGGTCCTGTGTGATCAAAAAGGATGAGGGGAGGATGATATTTGGGTTTTTCTGTTAGCTCCCCCTCGCCCTCTTCCCCATATGGATGCGAGGTGGTCCAGATGTTGGTTGATGGTGGGAGCGCCGGGAGCACGGAGAGAACGGCGGGACAGATGGCAGGTCTGCGGGGTCGGGCCGGCTGTGCACTAGCAGGTCCTCATCCTGTTGCACTGATTTGTTTTTTTGCCTCTCTCCACCAGAGTTTGTCTCCCTCGCTCAACGCCGCGCCGCCGCTCATCTGCCAGCGCTGTCACACTAGTAATCCCGCTTTCCATTTCCTTTTTAACTCCATCTTTTCTTTATCTCCCTCTATCTGCTCTCACTCCATCACAGGAGGGGCTGCATGTGAGTCCTGATAATAATGGTGTGAGGATTTAGTCTGCCTCCCTTCCTCTCCTCTCCCTCGCTCACTTCAGCACAACCCCTCCTCCTCCTCCTCCTCCTCCTCCTCCTCCTCTCCCAGCCCACTTTTGCTCCCGTTTTCTCTGTATTATTCACCTTCATCCTGTCACGTATCCTGCCTTCTTTTCCCTAAATCACCTCAATATATTGCTCTGCTGTTTCATCCCCAATCTCTGCCTCCTTTCCCTTCACTTCACTATCAACAGGTTCAAAATGAATCCCATTAATAGCATTGCCCCCGAGGCTCTGACCATTGTTTATCAGTGAGAATACATTTTCACAAAGCCAATGAGTCAACAGACGTCACATTTACCTTGGAGCATTGACAGAAAACCCAGCAGCCAGTGGCCCATAAACAGACAAACCACACATCACAGCGAACTTCTGCTGGTGCTTTAACCACGAGTCCATTAAAGAGGCAGCATGTTGGTGACTCTCGCTCTTCATTGCAGAGAGCGACACTGAAAAACAGCTTGAATCTGAGAAAGATATTTACAGGGCAAGAGAAAGTGCAAAATCATTTTCAGTGCAGAATGTTGCTGTGATCTGTTTCCCTGCCTGCTTGCAACGTACGAACTGACCTTGTGTGTGTGCGCATTTTGTGGCACCTTATCCTCCCAGAATGCACCAGGAAATCCAGTGGACTCTGTTTTCTTCTGGTTCATCTCTGTACGTTGGCGAAGTAGAAACGCGAAGTCTGTGAAGAGAACGTTTTTTCGCTCAGTTAGCACATTGAACATGGACGCGTATTTGCAGCCGCCTCCATCTGTGCATTGGGTTGAGATTTAGCACTTTGCTCGGTTGGTTAGTAGAAGAAAAAAAGGTTTGCAACAAGTTCAATAACCAATGAATCTTTTAGTCATTTATCAAGAAAGAAGCCAAGTGTTCCAGATACTTCTTTCCTGGTTTTCTCTGTTGGTATCATACACTGTAAATATATTTTATCCATTTTATTGTATTTTGACTTTTTAATTTTGTCCACGGCCCATCCACTAACATGGAGGAGGCAGGGTTTATGATTTGGCTTCACTCTTGGGGAGCTGTCATGTCGTCCATCTTTATTTACAGTCCACTCACTAACTCAATCACTGTCTCAGTTCTCATTTTTTAATTATCGAGAATATAACATGTCCAGCACATTTTATTTGCAGCATTTTCTCTACGTGCATTTCCTTTCAGTAACTCACTGTGATCTGAGCACTTCAGACATTTTATTCATAAGTGACAGATGAATCTATAAATAAACTAATGATTGTTTGCAGCCGTAAAATCAACGAGCCAACAATCAGCACATTAACCTCCAGATATCAAACACAAGCCAGTAAAACCAAAGAGACAAAGCAAACACGACAATGAACTTGGAACAGCTGCATCCATACTAATGTGTGCGTGTTGTGCGTTGCAGATGTTCATTGACAAAGGCAAACATCTGCTTTCTAGGAATCTTATCAGCAGGAGACGATAGATTAAAACTCTCACTCATTTCATTCTGCAAAGTGAAAAACGCAAACTGGAGTTTTTAGGGTAATTTGGACTGGAATCGTGTTGACATGTGAAAGGTGTGTGTCTGAGAGGAGAAAGAAATGCTGAGTGTGAAAGAGAGAGAGAGAGAGAACTATCGGATTTTCTCTCACTCTTCCCTCTCTCGTCTTTTCATGTCAGGCTCGTGACAGTGATTTTCACAGAGGAGGAACAAACAACTTCTGTTTGCTCTCCTCCCCTCTCCTCCCTCACTTTGTCGGACAGGCGCTTCATAGCTCTAAAGAGTTCTGTCTTCCGCAGGTTACCATCACTCCTAATAAAAGCTGCTTTCTTCTCTGTTCCTCGGCAGGCAGCCTGGTCAGGTGACAGGCCTTTTAACACGGCACTATAAATACTGACGAGTGTTAAAATAGAGTGTTTGAGATGCGAGATGTGTGACTGCGGCGTCTAAATCCGTATGGGATGTGTGTGGATAGGTACAGTGAGAGAGACAATAGCGGACAGATGTGTCAAAGGATCGACGCTCGCTCGCTCTCAGCAGCTGGACAGTGTGAAAACCAGCCAGGGCAGAACATCTGTGCGGCTGCCGGCAGCACGATCACTTCCACAGATTAACTCAGATTGATTCAGCAAGTAACAAAATTATGTTTACTGGGGAAAGCTGGCCGACAAGCAAATAATTAATTCCACAATTTTCTGTGTTGTCAAGAAGGATTTATGTTATATGCGTCTTGCGAGATGTGGATTTGTTGAGAACCAATAGAATATCTGCTCCCAACAAATCCAGCTCCCGTCTGTAACATCCGCAGCCCGACAACACAACACACACATTATCTGTCATGTGTGGAAATGAAGCAATTAGTCAATTAAACAAATAGTTGATCGACGTAACATGAATCATCAAGAAAGTGATTTTCAAGCGAAAGTGGGAAACGTTTAAAGGATCGACTGTATTTCTCTGTTCTGTGTCATTCTAAGTTTAATACGTTTGGGGTTTTGAACGATTGATTGGACAAAAGAAACAATTTGAAGACGTCACCATTCTTTAATGACTGTCCTCCTAAAAAAAGCAAAGTTTGAACCTTAAATCAAATAGTTCCAGAAATATCCGTCGGTCTGTGACTCACATATTTTGAGAAACGTCATCTTATCTTATCAGCTTCACACTCGTTATGTGTTTTGTTAAAGGCCCCTGAAGTGCAGTGTTGATATTGGACCCATGATACTTTTTACAGGTTTAAAACAGGTACAGCAAATGCCCAGAAAGTGACAAAGAACTTGAGTGGCCATAGGAATTAAGGGTTTTATTATTATTTTTTAACCAAATAAGGTAAATCATAAACTCTAACATGGGACTTTGACTTTGACCTAACTAAAGCTTAAACAAAGCTTTTTGCATTAGAGTTCGAAAGGCACAAACATTTTAAGTCGTTCTGTTGATCAGGACGACAGCAAGGGTTAGGGTATGTGTGGAGGACTTGTTAGACATTTTGTAAAAGAGGTTAATTAGAAGAAAATGAACAAATGTTGAAATAATCCTTAGTTGTTCTCCTCTTCACCTGGTGAAGGGTTCAGCACCACGGACAGCTCTTCACAATGCGGTCACTCGAGACGCCTCGGGCGAGACGGCGTTCCTCGAGGTCCTGACACGTCGGGGGAATCGTCCTCCGAGCCGACAAATCTGTTATTGTGCCAGAGGTCGGACTATTTTTAGGGCCCAGTTGTGCAACTTGTTTTTGAGAGTTGCTCCATGAAAAAACTATGAAAAACCTCCACTCACCAGAACAGATACTCAATGCACGTACTTCTACTTCAATCTACATATTGACCTGCACCTGATTCTGTTGAAGCTGTGACTCTCAGTTCTGCTCACAGGAGATCGAACCCACTCACCAGAGTTACATAGAACAGACGTTCAGGGTGAAGAGTGGGAATTAAGGAGG